>NC_080388.1:37369844-37969844 GCF_028751815.1 Salvia miltiorrhiza
CCCTCTTTTCATATCATCCATCATTCTTCACCTCTCAAAAACCCTAGCCTCCATTCTATTCCATTTTTTTTTCTCTCTTCAACACATAAAAACAACACCAAAATCAAAGAAAGAAGGAGAAGACTTGAAAGAAGCTTATCAAGATTACATGATTGAAGATCAAGATTATAGGATTTGTCTATGAATCTCTATCTCTCTATATCTTTATTTATGTTTTCTTATGACTTGGGATTTATTTTTATTATGAATATGTTTGGCTAAAATCCCTTATCTTAGGGATTAGATTAGATGGATTTGTAATGGATTGATTTCTTTGTTCAATATATATCTTGATTGTGCTTATTGTTATCTTTTCAAGCCCTAGATTTATCCCATGTATGATTGGTTGGCCACCTTTTGTGCATTTCTAATTTGTGATTTGAATCGGGAGATGATAATTACAATAGATTAGGAGTTTGATATATATCATCTCAATAAACCAGGAGGTTGAGAGTTGGGTGAGGGCTTGTTGATCTTTTGTGCTCTTGGGAGTTATAGGTTAGAAATTGACCGGGGACGGCAATTATGACCCGTAATTTACTGTTTTAGTCGTCCGGGAGGGGGCTAAAACTACTGGGGAGATCGCCCTAGATAAGTAGGTCATATCAAGATTAATATTGATTTAGATTAAAATTTATTACAATCCATCGAAATCTAGTCCCTAGGATAACTTTCCTTCGAGTCATTCCCCAATTTATTAATTAAGTTTATGTTATTGTTATTTAGTTTGCTTGCTTTAATTCAGCTTTGTTTTAGTTATAAACATATCTTGTTTTTGGTTGTCTAAATAGATTGAAAATAACTTATTAATAGTATTTAGAAATTTAAATTCGCCAATCCTTGTAGAATACGACCTTGCTTCCCTTATATTGCAACTACACCGTACACTTACGACGTAGCTAAAATAATAGCGAACACTCATAAAATGTATCCAGTCTATTTTTAGCAAGTTTTCTATTCACAATAAAATGAGACCCTTACTTCACTCACAACTAGAGATGTCAATCGGGTCAATCCACAAGGTTCCGAGCTAGCCCTATCAAGTTATTTGGGTGCGGGTTAATTGGGTTGAAAAAAATTTCGAGTTAGAAATTTTTAACCCTAACCCTAAATATTCGGGTTTTGGGCTAGCCCATCGGGTTAGTCGGGCTCAAAATTTTATTTTTAAAAAAATTAACCAATATATTTCTATTGACAATATTATATTTGTAATAAATAAATACATGCATAAATAAGTAAAATTTTAATATCAACTTACATAATAAAGATATAAAGATGCAACATTTTGAGCAGCGTCATTTATGAGATAGTAGTTGGTTTGATTTATTTATTGGTTGGGGGTCTGCCTAACCACTCACCTTTGGGTGTTTTTTTTTTTTAATATATATATAGGAAAGTGCTCCAATGAGACCCCCTATTTTTAGTGAGATCTTAGACACGATCTCGTGCGTTTATTTTATCAATTCTATGACTGTATTGTATCTAGAAAGCGAATTTTTTTCTCAGGGGTTCGAATCCTGGTGGGAACGAAATATTTTAAATTTCGTTATTCATCAATATATACTGCATTGTTCATCAGTATATACTGCCTTGTTCATCGGTATACATGTCTTATTCATTGCAATCTAAATATTTTATGTTAAGTATTGAATAAAAAATACAGAGAAGTGAAATGATGATACTTTATAATATTTTATCATTTTTTAAATTTTATATCTAAATATTTTATGTTAAGTATTCGGATTTCGGCTAGCCCATCGAATTAGTCGGGTCGACCCTATCGGGTGTCGGACGATTCAATCATGGGCTAGTTGGGTTGTAGTTTTTATCGGGTTGAAAATTTCAACCCTAACCCTCTCGGATTGACAGGTTAATCTGGTCAGCCCACGGGTTTCAGGCTGAATTGACATCCCTACTTTATTAAAATTCGTGCTATTTATAAATGGATATTTTTTTATAAGGACGGAGGGAGTAAAAAATCCTTATAATATCCTATAACTCCAAATTAAAATGATAAATTTATTTATATAGCCTCCAAAAAATGAACAAAGATGTAGTAGTTAATTATTTAGAGGGTGTTTGGTTGAGCTTATAAGCTTAAGACTAAATTAAAAGTTGTTTAAGAAATTTATAAACTCATTCAAAGTGTTTGCAAAATAAATTATTAAACAACTAATAAGCACTAAAAATAAGTATTCAAAAAATAAGTTCCTTTATTTTAATTTTTTTTTATAATCTTATATGCAACAATCATTTATAAATATTATTCAACTATAATTTATTATTTTCATCACATATTATTATAAGTTTATCTTTATATTTTTGTACTCTAACAAATATTTTCTGTTTCTAACTTATAAGCTCAGTATTTTAACAACTTATTATAAGCATTTGAAAATAACATCTTATAATTGCTCAGACGTACAAGTCCTGAGCTTGACGCCGATAGAGATTATGACAGCAGAGCGCGAGACAAAGCTATATGGTTATGCGTGTTTTTTTTTTTTTTGGTCGAGAAGATATAAACTCATATATAATGGTCTATTTCAAAATTAACATGAATTCCATCTAAAGATTCCTGAACCATACCTGACCTAAGTTTATATTTTTTACTTGTACTTTAGTCTCTTTATCTTATCAGGCAAATGTCAGTTTATGTCTTAAGCTAGCCCTTTTTTTCCCAGTATTATCATAAATTACAATTGATACATTGTACCCCAAAGTGATATTCCGTGTTGAATGTAAAGTAGAAGGGGATTTGAGAAGTGAAGAAGAGAGAGAATTGAGAAAGAGATTTTGTATTCAATTGAATTAAGTTTGTACAGCTGCACATATACAAGGACTAAGACTAACTAACAAAGAAGCTAAAGGAAACTTCTCTTAACAAGCTAACTAAAACATAACTAATCTTGGTGACTCAGCAAGGTTTACAACAGAATACTTTAACATTCCCAGACACTTGAAATTCAAAGTCAAGCAAGGGGAGGACTAACATGGAAAATATAGCATTTGATAGAAGTCAAGATTATCCCATCACTTTGAATTAGAGGAAAATAGTTGTTTCCTCTGAGAGTGAGTGAGCAAGTAAAGTGTTAGATGTTTCATTTCTGAGTATATACATCTTTACCTTGCTTCTATATCCCACAACTAGAGTCGTTGCTCATTGAAGCAGTTGAAGTAGTTCGCATGAAAAACCCTGGCTTCTTGGGCTCAGGCAACACCGCGTCCTCACTGCTCAACATGAGAAACACCCAAGGCATCACCGGTCTGTCCTCGGCAGCCCCACTCGGATGCATCTCTTCACTTGGGATTCCACACTATCATCACACATTGGATCCATCAGTTCTAACTCTCTGCTTTCCTTACCATGCCTGCATTGCATCAATTTATCATCACTGCCTCTGCCAACACTAAATAAATAATCAAAATACTAGCTGTTTTCACCTGTTCTAAGAGGTTCTGAAAGGAACAAGGATGCTTGAAGCCTCTGTTTCTTTTTCCACTCACAAGCTAAATACGTCCGACTTGATGGAGAACTTTCCGTCATATGCATACTCAGGAGCCATATAACCACTGTTGATGTGAGGTTTCATGCATTAGGCCATGGCTCTCTATAAGTTATATATATATAACATGTCGTGTGTGATGAGAAGCTTACTATGTTACAATGACTCTGTCCGTTCTTGCTGTAATCTGATCATCCCCTTCAAACATTCTTGCTAAGCCAAAATCTGAAATCTTTGCATTAAGGTTCTCGTCTAACAAAATATTGCTCGTTTTCAGGTCCCTGTGGATGATTTTGAGCCTGGAGTCGTGATGGAGGTAGAGCAGGCCTTTTGCTATCCCCATAATAATGGTAAAGCGCTTCGCCCAGCTCAGTACTGCACTTGTACTCTCATCTGCAAGTGTTGATGATTTTGAGTTAGTATAACAAAGATGGAATCAGACAGATTCTGTGTGGCTTTTTATGAGGGAAAAAAAATTAAAAGATTATGATCAAACCGAAAATGAAATAGTCCAAGCTCTTGTTGTGCATGTTTTCCTCTCCTTCACTGCAACATCCCAGAATTCTAACAAGATTCCTGTGCTGCAGTTTGGAAATAAAGGAAACTTCAGTTTTGAACTCCTCTGTAGAAGTTGTCAACATTCTTTTCACTGCAAATACTTCTCCTGTTGATAGGTTTCCCTGCAATGTCCCCACTCAATAGATTAAGCCTTGTAAACAGGAGCAAAGCCACCTTCTCCGATGAGAGAAGTTGTTTGTGGCTGCTGCAATGGTTGCCAAATCGAATAAAGGTAACTCCAATTCCTCACCTACCTTCTTAGAAGCTGTCAAAGGAGTTACACAATGTTATCTTTCCTGTGTAATGTAAACAATCAGCACATATGACCTTGTCTCTTGCGTCGAAAAAGCCTCCAAAAGCTAAGAGCAATCCAAACACAGAAGCAGCAGCAGCTATAAGCTTCAACTCTCTCTTTGCTGGCCCTTTCCTCTTCCTATTCGAATCCATCGCGTCTTATCGAGCATTAGTAACAAGGTCTGATAAACCCATTTGCAGATTGAGTGTGTATGTGTGAAAGCGGCAAGCAAGAAAGCTGGAAGTTTAAGTTTGACTAATATAGTTATAAACGGAAACCGCTGCCTCTGGGATGTGAAACTAACAATATTTTGGGTCCCTCTCAAAAAAGTAAAATAAAAATTTGTGTCTCTTTGTGTTTCATCTCGTCATTCGTTGCACCTTCCTTGGTTGTTTTTCGTGGGGTTGAATCATATTAGGTGCGCTATCTATTATTATTATTATAGAATTGCAATCATATGATTCATATCTACGTATATATTTGTGTCATGTGCAAGATCGTATAAATATATGAACACGCAATTTTAATCTAAACTGTTTTGGCGTCAAATTTCTATCTTCTTCCTTTTCTTTCCTATTTTAAGTCTAAAATTTGTTAAATTCGATTCATAAAAAATATTCAATATGCATCTTAAATTAAAGATAATAAAAATATCATTATTAAGATATAAAAATCATAACAAATAAATTTGAAACACAAAAATTATTGTCATTTAAAGATTCAAAATTAATAAAAAAATTATTTTTTATTTCTTTCATTTTTCATATTTTCTCTCCTTCACATGACATCTGCGTTTTGTTTTATGACTAGCGTATCTTCCACGCGATGCGCGGTGATTATGATTCTAGACACGCTTGAGCTACACATATACTCCCTCCGTCCACCAATCAACTACCCATTTGCCTCTAAAATTTTGTCCACCAATTAACTACCTACTCTGCTTTATGGACATATATACCCTCCCTTACTTTTTAAATTACTACACTTTACCAATTGGACCCACCACACTCTATCATTACTTGTCTACTTAATCCAATTTTTATCTTCATTAAATGGAGTAGGATATTTTAAATTTTCAGTTTATTTATTTTCTGAAAATTTTATTTCCAATTTATTTATTTTCGGAATTTTCAGTATATTTATTTATTTATTTATTTTTGAATTTTCAGTTTATTTATTTTCTAAAAAAATTATTTTCCAATTTTCAGTTTATTTATTTATCTATTTTCCGAAAATTTTAATTCCAGTTTATTTATTTTCTGAATTTTCAATTTATTTATTATCGAATTTTCCGTTTATTTATTTATTTATTTTCTGAAAATGTTAATTCCAGTTTATTTATTCAATTATTTATTTCCAGTTTATTTATTTTCTGAATTTTAAGTTTATTTATTTATTTCCAGTTTATTTATTTTTCAGTTTTCAATTTATTTATTTATTTATCTTCTGAAAATTTTAATTCCAGTTTATTTATTCATTCATTTATTTCCAGGTTTTTTTGTTCAATTTTCAGTTTATTTATTTATTTATTTCCAGATTATTTATTTTCGAATTTTAAGTTTATTTATTTATTTCAAGTTTATTTATTTTCTGAATTTTTAGTTTATTTATTATTTTCGAATTTTCAGTTTATATTTATTTATATAATTCCATTTTATTTATTTTCTGAATTTTCAGTTTATTTATTTATTTATTTTCGAATTTTCAGTTTATTTATTTATTTCCAGTTTATTTATTTTCTGAATTTTCAGTTTATTTATTTATTTTCGAACTGTAAGTTTATTTGTTTTCTAAAAAAAATAATTTTCCAGATTTTAATTAATTAATTTATTTATTTTTGAATTTTAAGTTTATTTATTAATTTAATTCCAGTTTATTTGTTTTCTAAAAAAATAATTTTCCAGATTTTCATTTATTTATTTATTTTCAAATTTTCAGTTTATTTATTTATTTAATTCCAGTTTATTTATTTTCTGAATTTTTAGTTTGTTTGTTTATTTATTTTCGAATTTTTAGTTTATATTTATTTATTTAATTCCAGATTATTTATTTTTTATTTATTCATTTATTTATTTCCAGATTATTTATTTTTTATTTATTTTTAAATTTTCAGTTTATTTATTTCCAGTTTATTTAGTTTTGAATTTTAAGTTTATTTATTTATTTTATTTATTTCTAGTTTATTTATTTTCTGAATTTTCAGTTTATTTATTTATTTTTCGAACTTTAAGTTTATTTATTTTCGAAAAAAATTATTTTCCAGTTTTTTATTTATTTATTTATTTATTTTCGAATTTTCAGTTTATTTATTTATTTATTTATTTTCAGTTTATTTATTTTCTGAATTTTCAGTTTATTTATTTATTTATTTTCAAATTTTCAGTTTATTTATTTTTCAGTTTTCAGTTTATTTAATTAAAGAGTAAAAAAAGAAAGAAAGAAATAGCTTATAAAAAAAAAAGAACACTTTAATAAGTCAAGACATTAAAATAATGTCAAATAGCTAATGAAAGATTAGTAAAAGTAATCAAAATATATTAACACTACCCTTTTAGTCTTTTACACCACTTTTACACCACATTTTCCAGCTTTCTTAGTTTCCGTGCCGACCATCAAATGGGTAGTTGATTGGTGGACGGAGGGAGTAATATACTTTCTCCTTTCACGAAAAGTATATATGATATTATTGGTGGGCATGATTTTTAATAAAATGGGTGGTGATGTTCATATAGTGAAAAAAAGGTCATATCATTATAAGAAAGGAGTAGTTGAGATTAAATTAAGAATGATATGTTTATGTAAATAAGCAATATCATTCAATTATTTACTTCTGCAGTCAGCCAGGAGAGAGTACTGGCTCTGATACCAATGACACCGTCCGGGAGCCTCATAATACGTACACTCAAGGTAATATATCAATTTAGTATCAAACCATTATAACGTGCTTATAATTATCATGACACGGCATACAAAGCCTTAGATTTTCTAAGCACATATATAATGCAAAATACTGAATTCAATCACCGTACATATATGAGGACCGTAGACTTGCATGGATTGACAATATACATACATAATGTTCTGTAAGAAAAAGACTTTTTTTTTTTAATTTAAAAACGATTTTGTAGCATAGATATGGACATGGTTTCGAAAATGACTAACAGAACATGATTATATGCATATATATAATTTGCAGGGAAGTATATAGACTTACATGGAATTCTCTAGGATGGATCGGAAGATAAAGAGTTTTTAGCCAGACATGTTGCTAAAAGGAGAAGAGTATTATTTATTTTCAGTGTATCCTTTGACTATACAGAGCAACCCTTTATATAGGGCTGGCCAGAAGGAGACTAAGTTACGTCTTCTCTATTTTACTTGACACGTACAATTTCATGCAGGTGTATGAAAACACAGGTGGAACCTTCAAAAGCTACGACGTACAACAGTAGTGTAGGATACATGACACGTACAAATTAAAGCTATGACACGTGCAAAGTTTCTAGGATGTCTTTGATGTTGAGCATGCAGTTGAGCACGTAGCTTGCTGTTGTGCCATCTCCTCTTCATCATCAGAAGACCAGGACAGCTGGATGTTTTGAAAGTATTCCAATATGTCTGCTTCTTCTTTGGTGATATTAGGCGTTTTGGCAGCATCAGGCTTCTTTGTTGTATCCGGATTCTTGGTTGACGTGTGATCGGTGGTTGTTCCTGGAGTGGCCACGTCTTCTTCTTTTGGATGAAATACAAAGGAAGTGTATACCAGCTTCTGTTGGGTATCCACGGGGGTGGTATTATTAATGATGCAAATATGATCATACAACTCATTTTGTAGTGCAGCATCATGTTGGATGGATGTAGAAACAGTCTTCCATTTAGTCCATAAGGGAAGAGGTACTAGGTCTTCCTTCATTCCATCAGAATATGGGCGAAGACATATTAGGATGAGATGAGGATCGGATTGATGCTTGTTGAAGGTGTGTAGCTCTCTGTAAAGAATAAGCAGCCATTCTTCGACGGGAGCATACCAGAGTAATAGAGAAAGACACCATATATACCAGTATGAATTTAAGGAGAGTGTGGTGTTGAAGTTAATAAAAACAATCCCGAGAAAAGGTTTTTGGATATCAAAACAAGCATCTTGGAAGGACAGTTGAGACTTAGAGATGTGCATGGCCAGAAACCTAAATATATTTTTTCGGGCAAAAAGGCGAATAAGGCGCAGTGAGGTGAGAGGGATGTTTGATAGTGGTAAGGGTAGATTGGGTGGTTCAGATGGTTTTGTTGGGGTTTTTATATTTTCTGGTAAAAACGGGTTTTTCCCCTTCCCACCCACACAAACATAAGACTTTTGTTTCCCTTTTCTTTTTCTGACCATGAAAATAACTGGAAGTACCTTGGTGGAGGAGATGAGCTGAAGTTGTGGCTTTCGGGATAAGTAATCAGGGATAACGTTCTCCTTGCCTTTGATGTGTTGAACTGTGAATTGATACTTGGAGAACCAGTCTTTGAGTCGTAGGAGTTGCTTCTCGGGGACTCCTTTGTTTCTGAGTTCCATTATGGTCGGGAAAGAAGTATTATCCAACTGGACAATGAAGTTATGGCCAATTAGATGGAATTCGAATTTCTTTATCCCATTCTTTACGGCCAGAATTTCCTTGTAGACAGCATGATAGTGTTTTTCTGAGTCTTTGAAGGAACCGCTGGCATGAGCACAATAGAACATCTTCTCCTCTACTTTCTCTAGTAGAATAGCTCCCCAGAACTCGTCACTGGCGTCAGTCTGAAGGATGCGCTGTCCTTGACCGGGGATGCGTAGGGATGAGAGGTCTTGGCAAACTTCTTTAAGGTATTTGACCGCTGCAGTTTGAGCTGGCCCCCAGGGAGGAGCGTTTTTGCGAAGAATCTTGGAGAGTGGATTGGTATGGCGTGAACAGTTGGGGATGAAGTCCTTAATGTAGTTGACAATACCAAGGAACTGCTGTACTTCTTTGATAGATAAATTTATCTCTGGGAATTTCTGCAGCTCTTGAGAAATGTGAAGGCCTGGTTCATATTTTCCGTCGGAGATCTTCATACCCAGGAAATCAATGCTAGCTTGGCCAATGGTACTTTTCTTTTTGGAAAGCATGATGCCAAAGGTTTGAACTATCTCCAGAAATTTGTCGAGTAGGACATAGTGATCTTCTTTGGTTTTGGAGAATAACAAAATATCATCAATGTAGACAAGGGTGGAGTATAGTATAGGATAAAAGAGTTTAGTCATGGCTTTTTGGAAGAGTGAGGGTGAAACTTTGAGGCCAAAAGGCATAACTGTCCACTGATATTGAGCCATAGGGATACAAAAAGCTGTTTTGTATCGGTCCTTGGGATCAATACCGAGTTGCCAGAAGCCAGATTTTAGGTCAAATTTAGAGAATATTCGAGCATCTGAGAGGTGAGCAAAAAGCATTTGGGTTCGAGGTAAAGGGAATTTATCATCAAGGAGATAAAAGTTGAGAGGCTTGTAATCTATTACTAACCGTTTTTTCCCTCGTATCTGCTCAGCTCGATTGTTGACATAGAAAGCCTGGCATGCCCAGTTTGAGGTGGTTGGTTCAATAAGGCCAAGATTGAGAAGTTGACTGCATTCTTGTCGGGCCAGGGCTAGCTCTTCAGGGTTCATCCTAGGATGAGTGGCCTTGGTGGAATTGATATCTTCATTCTTCTTGAAGGGGAGTTGAATGAAGAACTCTTTATTTTTCCACAGAGGTGACGGATGGCGAAAGTCAGCATGAGAGTCGGCACAACATTTCTTCAACTGGTTGGAGAAATGGAGATATTCGTCGGCAGTCTCCTGTAAAGAGAATAGCTTCTGAATAGAGGTATATGGCTGGAATCTCCTCTTGTATTTGACACCTTGGGGTAGTATTTGTAATCGTTGTGCTTTGAAGAATAGATCAAAGCCCATAAGAAGATCATGCCCATGTAGTTTGCTTCCAATTACTTTCATCCAGACGGTACATTCTGGGAAAAGTTGAATACCAATTGGATGCTTTGAGATTAACGCAGTATGGAAGGTCTGACCGTCATCGGCGTAAAAATATTCATGATGAGATTCCCACGCCTCTGGGGGTAGAACATCTGGATTCAGCATGGTTCTTCTTGCTCCAGTATCAAGTACGCCGATGACCTTGATGGGTCTGTCATACTTGGTCTGTAGTATCATTACTTCCAAATGTGGGGAAGGTAATGCTTCAGGCACGATCAGATTCGTCTTCAAAGATGAGGATGGTTTTGTCATGAGGATCGGAACGCCGTCGTCTGAGGATTCTTCGGAGCTGGATGTATCGTCATCAGAAGATTCCTGCAAAATAAAGGAAGTATCGACGTTTTGTTCATCTTGTTCGGAGAAGAGGGACTCCACATCTGCATCTTCGAGATCTGCTTCATTAGATAAGAAGGCCTGAGAGGCAAGCTTGGAAGACTTGTTTGGTTTTGAAGGACAGTTCTTTGCATAATGTCCTTTTTTGTTGCAGAGATAACATCTGTCAGTCTTCTTCTTTCTGAATGGTTTTCGTCGGAAGAATCTGTATTTCTTCCTACTGGCTTTCTTCTGGAACTTGGTTTTCCCTTGCTTCTTCCTTTTAGAAGAACATTTGCATTCTTTATCCTTGCATTTGATCTCCAGGTAAGATTTGTTGCAGATTGCTTTGGATAGATGCTTTCTTTCGGACATTTCTTTGAAGAGACTCTGTTGTTCACAGAGTTTGTCTAGGGCCGCAAGGCAGAACTGATGGATTTGTCCCATACTGATTTGGGCTATTTCTTTTCTGGAGGCTTGAATCATCCTGCCCATCTCTGGTTGGAGTTCTTTTGGTAAAGATGCAAGGTAGACATTCTTGAGATTGGGATCGTTGTAGCCGTTGAGGATGTAAAATCGCTCTGACATCCTCTTAAAATGCCAATCCAAGTCTTTCCTTGAAAGATAACAACACCGCATGGAGAAATATTCTTGGGAAATGGCCTTCGTGTATAGAGAAAGATCTCCAATGAATTCTCGATGGATTTCTCCTAGTACTTCACCAGGTGTTGGAGACATCAGCAGCTGTCGTTGACGATATTCTCCAAGACTAAGGAACCATTCTCGTAGAGTCCCTAGGAATCTAGAAGTAAATTCCTTCAGGACTATTCTGAGATCCGCATCTTCCCTGTTGAGTTGATTGTCAAGCCAGGCAGCAAAAGTATGCATCCTGTCGCGGCGCTTGTGAAAGGGGACATCATCGAAAGAGAACCAGGGACCACTGGACTGCTTTGGAGCTTTGGCTTCGTCGGGACGGGAAACATAGGGTTGGTCAATGGATTCAGCATCCGAATCTACTTCAACTGGTTCAGTATAAGGTTGACTGGACGTCGTAGGATCGGCCATCAAGATTGCTGATAAATCTGTCATGCCGATATCTTCATCGCCAATGTTGACGGAGAAAGAGGAACTGGATCCTTCAGATAACTCGCTCATTTAATCAATTATGGGCAATCTGTTCACCATGAAGGCTTGAGAGGGTTGTGATTCGGAGTCTGGTTGCTTTCCTCTGGCGTCCTTCTTTCTGCTTCGACGCTGAGTATCAAGTGGAATACTTGATATCATACCAAAATATTTAGAATATTCTGGTGATTCGTGAGGAGTTTGGAGGTACTCTGGAGAGGGCATGAACATGGCTTTGGCTTTGAGCTTGTCATCATCGATCTGCTGCAGTTCTCTCTTGAGCTTCTTGATTTCAGCTTCCTTTTGAAAGAAGTCTGGTCCAAACTGCCTTCTAGCAATAAGGTCTTGGAGCTCTACGTCAAGTTTAGAAATTCTGCTGGAAAGCTTTTGTTCAATATGGTGTAGTTGCTTTTCCATTATATAAACCTTCTCTGTAGAGTCATGAACTTTCTCTAGAATCTGAGTAACCTTTGAATCAATATTGATGAGAGAGTTATTTTGAGCTCTGGCATTCGAAGTTTGCCAGTTCAAAACTTCTTCCCCTTGATTCAGAGCTTTTCGTTGGCCCGGGGATTCAATCACAGTACTCTGTATGTGGGGGCGAGTGAAAATATTATTGATAGGATCCTCATGTTTAGTGAGTGGAGGAAACTCTACATCATAATCCTTCATCATGAAACAAGGACTAGGGGGTCCTCAGAGAAAATCAGGATGATGTAGATATGGCCTTCGATTGTAGTCGTCGAAGAATTCATCGTCGTAGTAGTCATCTTCATCATCATCTCCATCATCATCACTGGAATCACCATATTTGCAGGTACACCTCGGATCACACATCGATGGGTCGACGTCCCATATGAAATGGCCGTTGATTCTGTCAGTGTAGCACTCCTTCCCATTGTGTTGAAAGGAAGAGATGGGGATTGGAAAATCATCCGAGAACGCCATCTGGCTGTTTGGAACAGGCGTAACCAGCAGCTGAAACATGGGATTGGATGGTCCTTCGTCTTTGACTGGAGTGAAGATGGTCTTTGTCTTTCCATCTTTCATCTTTTGGAATCTGAATTCCGTTGCTTGGATGGGTTCAACAGGACGATGTAGCTTTTCGTAGTTGGTGATCCATTTCGTGGGAACTAGCTTTTCAAGATCATCTCTGGTGATCTGCCTTGGTACTTGCACGATCATGGGAACCTCGGTGCCTGCTTCAGCGAGTACCATGAGTGCGTTGGGAGTACCTTGATTCCTCAAATCCAGGCTATGATTCTGCAACCGGTATACTATTTGATGGTGTAACGTCACCATGAAGCAGTTGGGAGCTTGATCAGCGCCGGATATCTGTATTTGCACCTTAAAAGTAGATTCTAGAGATGAATCTCGTAGAGATAATGCAAAGTTAGGAAAAAAGGTTATTACAACACTACCCGAATTAAGGGTAGTTAAAACAGTTCCTATTACAGCATGTTCATAGTGTAAATATCTAGTATCGAGTAAAGCAATTCCTGCTGTAACAGGGAGTCCTTTTCTTCCATTGTATGAGAGAACAAGCCGGACTGCACCAAGATGTAGATGTGTGTATCCTTCTTTCAGCCATGCATCTATGTACTCCGGAGGGATGGTCAGGGTAACATATTGTTCTTGAGTAGTGGCTGGAAGTCCGCACTGATCCATTTTAGATGATTGTACGTACTCACGTATATGAGGATTTTTTGAGGTGATGAGAGATCTAATGCTCTTAGAAAGGATGCCATATTTTCGGTAGATATTATACGGACTGACAAGAGGTGGGACTGTTTGTTCGACTATGGCATCACTGGGAATAGTAGTGTATTCTACAAGGTGTTCTATACTGGATGTATGTTGCTTTGGCAGAGAAAGTGCTGAGGATTGAGAGAGGATGTGTTGGGTTAAGGTAGGGGGTAGTTCCATGGCTATAGAAGACTCTTCACGATCCATCACTATAGAAAACCATATCATTCAATTATTTACTTCCGCAGTCAGCCAGGAGAGAGTACTGGCTCTGATACCAATGACACCGTCCGGGAGCCTCATAATACGTACACTCAAGGTAATATATCAATTTAGTATCAAACCATTATAACGTGCTTATAATTATCATGACACGGCATACAAAGCCTTTAATTTGCAAGGATAAAATATGAAGAAAACATGTGGGATCATGTCTTAAAATAGAAAGTGTTGTGGACACCCAAAATAACAAAAGTGTCATATTTTTTGTGGACGGTGGAAGTATAATACTATCTTATTATAATAATGACATTGTATCATATTAACAAATTTTCAATGTAAAATATAGAAGACTACATAATATGAAAAATCGAAATATCATAAATATATAAAAATAACAATGAGAAAAACAATAAAATGTTAAAAAGATGTTTAAATGTTATAGAATTCTCAAGTTTCAAGAAAATTAATTCATAGTGAATTAATGGTGTTGGAAAATAGAAGAAATATCCAATTC
Source organism: Salvia miltiorrhiza (assembly GCF_028751815.1). Lineage (NCBI taxonomy): Eukaryota > Viridiplantae > Streptophyta > Magnoliopsida > Lamiales > Lamiaceae > Salvia > Salvia miltiorrhiza. Next base: position 37,384,190 of record NC_080388.1, read on the forward strand.
CAGTTTTGATGATCCCAAAACTATTATATTTACTTTCTCTAGACTAGACTTTTTGTTTGAACTCAACTGTTAGAGTTCAATTTTTTAGCTAAACTGAAGGTGACTGTTTGTTGAAGTTTCTCGATGACAAAGACCGAAGAAACTGAAGACTGAAGACTGGAAGATCAAAGCGCGACTGAAGACTGAACAACTGAGAAAAGATACTGGTGATAGAAATGACAACTCAACTGAAGTCAATGACTGGTCAAAGCAAAGGACAAAAGCACAACTGACTCTTATGTTATATCAGTCGACCTTCTTTATCTGACTGAAGCTCAGACACATACATTAAATGCTTCTGCAACAACATTAAATGCATCAGATTTGAAGATCGTCCTTTCCAGTACGTCAACTTTCCTTTTTGGTGCTAAAGTACAGACGCACCATGCTCCTAGGACAAAGAGGACTCAAACTCTTAACCAATTAGGAGCCAAGCAGATTGAAGCCTCAGTCCAAAGCACGGAATGTCTCACAACGGCAAAAATCCTGAAGACCATCTCTCCAACGGATATATTCGGGACTTCGCCTATAAAGAGAGTTCGAGGAACACCTTCAATCTGGGGACTGATTCGAAGACAGACGCTGAAGTTCTGTCAAATTCAAGAGCCATCATTTTCATAGATAGATTTCGAATCAAAGAAAAGAGAGTAATTCATCATTGTAAAATCAGTCTAGCTGATTATCTAAACTCTCTTAGCAAACTAGACACTTCTTATTTTATCTTAAGCCTAGTATAGATTACATGAGAGTCTGTTCTCAAGTAGTCTTAGTTGGAAGAGTCCAAACCCTTTTCAACCGAGAGAAAAGAGTGTTTGAGTAGTTGTTTAGTACCAGAAAATTAAACAGATCGGTTTCCTTGGCACCTGGTAAGCTAAGAGGGAGTTCAAACCAAGGGTTATGTCTCCAAAGACATTAACGAAACGCTGGTTGGACACGAGAGTGTCAGGGCGTGCTAAGTGTCAGAGAAAAATCCTAATATCGAACACAGTGAATTGATAGATACATGCATCTATTTAATTTAAATATTATCTCTCATTTGTCTTTACATATTATAAATTAAAAATTAAAAAGTTATGAATTTATCGATAAATTAATAAAAAATACTCCCTCCGTCCCATTAAAGTTGGCCACATTTCCTTTTTGGTCTATCCCATTAAAGTTGGCCACTTTCTTAAAATCGAAATATTTAATTTAATTAAGCCTAATTAATTAGTCTAATCAAAATTTCTAACTAAACTTAAACCTTAATTAAATAAGGAGCCCTCAATAAAAAAACACACACAAAACACACACTCAGCCTCCCCCCCACCCCGCCGCCCACCCCCATGCTCTCTCTTTCTCTCTCTCTCTCTCTCTCTCTCAGCCTCCCCCTCTCTCGCAATCACCCCCAAAACTCCATCGCTGCCTCCCTCCTCGCCGGAGCATCCGCCAGCCACAAGGAGGAGTCACGGCCGCCGCACCCGTCACCCCCCACCCTCTCTCTTGCCTCGACGGAGGAGGGTCTCCCTCCTCTCTGTCTTTCTTCGAATCTCTTCGCTTGCTCAGGACGGGACGGCGGCGACCACCGACACAACACGTTTGCCCCTTGCCGCCACCATCTCCCTCATCTCTCTCTCCTCTCTCTCTTTCTCTGAATCTCTTCGCCTGCTTCGGACGGGACGACGGCAGTGCCACTGCTACCGCCATGCCCTAGATCCCCAATTCACAACTCACAAAAGTAAGCTTACCCAGATCTGTGATTTGGGACGACGGCGCACTCGAATTGTTTTTGGGAGGAATTGTTTCTTCCTTGAATTGTTTCTGTGATTTGGATTATTTTCTTGAATTATTTATGTGAATTATTTCTTGAATTGGGAGGGAAACGAGGGTGGCGGCGACTTCGCCGGAGGAGGGGGTGGCTGATGCCGACGACTTCGCCGGAGGTGGGTGGCGGTGGATGAAGAAGAAAGTGAAAGGAGGAAGAAATTATTTTAATTAACTCAATAATTTTGGTGGGCCATACTCAATTTCTTAATCTCCGTGCCGAAAAGAATGTGGTCATGTTTATTGGGACGGAAGGAGTATTAATTTATCGGTATATCAATATATTGTTAATTTTTCGATAAAATTCTTGGGCACCAAAGTTATTAACTTATAATTTTCAAGCACATGCATTTCAATGTATGATAACATTTATAATACAATTTAGTGAATATGTGATATGTATCCTATTTATTTATATAATAGTGAGTTATTGTTATTTTCATTTATCCATTTAAGTAAATAGATTTTATAGGATTTTTGTCTTTTTCATGATTCTAAAAAGACTTCCAGATATACATCAAATAAATTTTGGATACTATCTAAGAAATTAATATATTTTCTAAATATATAATATCTTAAAATTAAATTGACGAGGAGTAAAATATGCATTGACTAGGATTGCAACACGTGTATATCCACCATTAGGAGGATCTCGAAGAAGGGCAATTTTCAAGGTTGTATAGTTGCGGAGGCTATTCAATCAAGGCTGCATAAATCTCTACTGATCGAGGAATATTCCAGCCGTGTTGAGAGTCATCCCTGTCGTTTATCATCCGTGCCAGAAGAATACAAATCTCCTATCTGTGGGAAACTCTGAGCTAAGGCGTGAGGTCGTGAAGGATTTTAGTAATTTGCCTGCTGGTATAAAAAAAATTCGATGTTAAGGAATTTCGATCGTAGTTGATTTCCATTATCGTGGGTTTGTGTCGTCCAAGTTAGATTTCTTTATATTTTTTCTTGTGAAAGTATATCCTATTGGTACATAGTGTTGTTGCACGATCGGAATTTAGTTAATATTTCTGTTAAGATCTTTGGAGGAATTCTCTCTGAATGTTGGAAGAGAACTTTTTGAATTTTATTCGCCAGTTTTCTTGGAGTTTCCCGTATTATTACTGGATTTCTTATTTAATCAAGGGAATTATTATGATTACGAAGGGTTAAGGAAGTTTTATGGGTTTAGTGGAAGACCTATAATATAATCATTTGAGTTCTTATCTAAAATACAAAATATCAACGATGTAATCAAGGTTCATTGATAAAATAAAATCATTATTTACAAATATTATCATTTTTTATTTATTAAAATAATTCTTATATCTTTCTGCATTTATTAATATTTCAAATCATGTACTAATCATTTGGATTTTTATAAAAGTTGTGATGTATTGACCATCTTATATTATAGTTCTCATTAATTTACATATTGATTATTTTAGTAAGAAAAAATGCATTACTTATTTAATATTCACTAAAAATATTTTTGTGTTTGTACGTGTGTTCGCACGCACGAGCGTGGTGTTATAAAATGTACTTGAAATTCTCATAAATTTCTAAAATTTAGCTTATAAAATGTTTGCAATACATCAAGTTGGTGAATGATGTAGCTCAAGATTCGTCGTTGAAGACGCAATAGTTGGCGAATAAGCTCTTTGGAGATGGTGGAGTTGGCGCGTTGAATAGCCCATGTTTATGTTTGATTTTGATTTATTTGCTTTTGGGCCGGAGTTGGAAGACTTTATTTATTTTATTTTTCACATTTGTTATTTTAGAGCTCAATAGTCTAGCTTATTGGGTATTTTCGAATTTTAAGCGTAAGGGCCTTATTTGGCTCATTAGGGTTTTATTTAAAGTTGTTTCCTTATTAGACTAAGGAGGGTGTATTAGTTCAAGATTTATGTAGATTTTAAAAGTCCGTAGATTTTAAAAGTCTATAGAATTCTCACGGATTCTTCATGATTTTGAATGAATTCTTGCTCGGATTTTTAATGAATTAGCAAGAATTTGGCGTGATATTTTCGGACTTCAAATCTACAAGCCTAGCGAGCTCGGGAATTGAACGAGCACTAGACCCACTTCCAACGGCCGCTAGGGGCCCATGAGCGTTGGAGACCCAACGACCACTAGGGTCCAGCGGCCGCTCGCCTTGTAAAAGATTCGCCACATTAGATTCCTTATTGTCACATGACAATAATAATCCTAATGATTCCGTGTTTAGCGTGCAACGTATTCACTTACCTTAGCTTACATATTTATGTATTCAATAATTATATTACTAAATTAATGAGCTTTAATGGTCAAACTAGTACAACTTTTCATTTATTTATTACTCTACTATAATGCTTGGTGCTGTGAATTGTGATCGTGTTTGTGTTGGGATTCAAAAAGTTGCAATAACTCATACCTCTCAATTGCATCAATGGCACCAAGCTCCGCCTCCGCAGATCTCCACGGCCGCGTAGCAATTGTAACCGAAGCTTCGCGCGGAATCGACCGCGCAATCGCCATCCACCTCCGCTCACTCGGCGCCAAGCTAGTCATCAACTACACTTCCAGCTCAACCCAAGCCGATCTCCTGGCTTCCGAGCTCAACGCCGAAGCCACCGACAGCTGTCCAATCGCCGTTGCTGTCAAGGCCGACGTGTCTAATCAGGAAGAGGTCAGATCGCTCTTCGATCGAGCGGAGCAGGAATTCAAAACTCCGGCGCACATCCTCATAAACTGCGCTGGAGTTTTTGGATCCCAAGTATTCCACAATTAAAAGACATCGCTGGGCCCATCGATCGCTGGATGCCTCGAGCGGGCGCTGGGTGCCCAGCCATCGTTCCATCAGCAGCCGCTAGGTGCCAGCCGGCGCTGGCTTCTTCAGCCGCGTCTGCTGGCACCCAGCGAGCACTGGAAACTCTCAAGATTTGAATTCTTGTGGTCCGAGCTCGGATTTGTTCATGTGTATTTTTTGAATGAAATCCATGGAAATCAGTTCAATGTTAAAATCCGTAGATTTTTAAATACACCCAGATTTTCATAGACTTTTAAAAGTCTTGAACGAATACACTCAGATTTTTATAGACTTTTAAAAGTCTTGAACGAATACACCCAAATTTTCATAGACTTTTAAAAGTCTTGAACGAATACACCCAGATTTTAAAAGTCTGCAGAAATCTATTAAAGTCTTGAACTAATACACCCCCTTAAGTTTAATTTTTGCCTATATATATGGCTTATAGGTGTTGGCCGAAAATTGAACATTATTTTATCAAAAACTGTGAGTTTAATTTCTCTTTTGAGAGTTTTCGAATTCCTCTTGAATATTTTAAGAGAATTCATCTATCAGCGTAACGACGAGTCAACCAACCCTCGTCGGGTGTCATTCATCGTCCCTGATTTGCTGCGTCAACGTCACGTTGGGGTTTAGAGAATTTAATTTGCCTAAATCATTCCGTGGGTTAGATTCAGAGGTTTTGAGATTCCATAATCTATCGTACGTTATCAAGTCTTCTGCTTGCGTGTTCGTTTGAACGGTCTGGCAAGAATTGTATCAGTGAAACACTAATTCTGATTAAAAAGTGAATATATGAAGTTAAAATTAAAACAATTTTTTAATAATATATATATTAATAGAATAGATATAGATCTCAATCGAGCCGGTTCACTCGATTTTGGGACAGTCCATTCAATTTTGGGTTATTTTCGGTCCGGACTTATCATTTTTTGGGTTATTATCAAAAAATACTAGGGCTGGTAAACCGGTTTCGGTTAAAACCGTAACCGAATCGAAAAAACCGATTATCGGTTAACCGATAACCGATTTTTATCGATTCGATTCGATTTTCGGTTATTATGTTTCCAGTTAATCGGTTTAACCGGTCGGTTAACCAATTAAACCGATTAACCGGTTTAATTTTTAAATTAATTAACAATTACTACAAATTACTCCAAAATTTACATTTTAGAAAATAACTAGGGTCTAGGGCTTTTCTTTCATTGCCGTCTTCCCGTCAGCCTCCACTCCACACGACCACTCCAGGTGCTTCCCGTCTGCCGTGCCTCCCTCCGGCCACCGGCGCTGACCACCAGCTAGCGCCGCCGTCTGAAATACTCACGACCACTCCAGGTGCTTCTCGGATTTCAAGTTTTCAGAGTTTTCAACTCTGAAATACTCTTCCCACCGACCACCAGCTAGCGCCGCCGTCTGCTACGAACCAGCGCCACCGTTTGGAACTAACCGGCGCCGCCGCTGCCCCCTAAGACAGCAGGTTAGTATTTCCTTCTCACTCTCAAACTTGATAGATTAGATAATAATGGTGGATGGGTGTATTTGTGATACATTCTGATTTCTGAAATGGATTCTGTGTTTGTGACTTTATGTAATTATGCCCCACCCCTAGCTAGTAAGCTCCGCCCCTGTTTGTGTAAGAACTTGTTGATGGCATTGTGTGTTGCTTTTCAAAAAAATTGAATCTTTTCAAATTGTTCCATTAAAATCATGATGACAGAATTGCTTTTGAAGTATCATGAGGTTTCAGAACAAGATGTCTTGATTCGAAAATCATTTGTTTTAACTTCAGATTAAGATTAAATCATAGCTGAAGTTTTATCTGCTAGATGCATATTTACTCCTTGCCATAGTCTAAATGTGGACTGAACAGATGAATTGGAGTGCATGTTGAACTACTACATTAGGATTAGTAAATTTCTACTATATAAATCACATGAATTTTGTTTACTTTAATTGTTGCCTAGGTTGGAAATTCATAATTATTAGAGTTGTTCTGTTTTTTTTTTTTTTTTAAATTACAATTCTCTATAAAACATTTTTTTGTTCCAAATAATTATTGGTTATGAGTTGGTGTACTGGATAGGACTCCATCCTTTCTTCTAAAGGTGAGTTCAAATCCCACATCCTACAAAATTCAATTTTTTTAAAATTTCATAAAATACAAGTTAACCGGTCCATTAACCGGTTCGGTTACCGGTTAGGAGATTGCTCCTTATCCGGTTCCGGTTAACCGGTAAACCGGTTCAATTAAAATCGAACCGTTTAACCGAACCAGACCGATTACCAGCCCTAAAAAATACACATAATTTGTCACTTTTCTGATTTATAATATATTAATATGGCCTTTTAATTTGATCAGAAAATACACTACTTTTTAATTTGATTGTAATTGTTATAAATCAAAAAATTGGCAAACTATGTGTATTTTTTGGCAATAGCCCCATCATTTTTTTTTTCCCGATTAAAATATGTTGACCCTAAATATTTCGACACACTAGGTTTCAGGCTAGCCTGTCGAACCTGCAAATTTACGATTTTTTTACATGTATGATTTTTTATTGATAATCATATAATTGTAAGAAAAAATAGGCCTTGTTTTTTTTAGTCAAGACACTTCAACTCGTTTTAGAATTTGATATTTTGGGCTAATCAGTTTGTTTTATTTTTCGAAATAAAATATGTTGACTCTAAATATTTCGACCCACTAGGTTTCAGGCTAACCCATCGGACCCGCAAATTTATGATTTCTTTACATGTATGACTTTTTTTAGGGTAAATATCACTTTCTGTCCCATCGTTTGTTCGAATTATTGATTATGTTTCAACTTTTCGATAATATCTAATTGGTACCCAACCTACCAACATTTTTTTAATTGCGTCCCTTAAAAATTTTCCGACGCTCGGAAATTGACGTGGAACGCCGGAAATTTATTACGTGGAATTATTAATCCACTTGGAATTGCCAACATTATTATAGTACTTTATTATACTTAAAAAAAGAGTAAAATAATACATCCCCTAAACTAAACGTCGTCGTATCCAATTCATCAAAATCCCAAATCAAAGAACATATCCAGAATTGCAGATAACTTAATAGTAAATGCTCTTGAACAGTTCAAATTCGATTTGAGGCATAAGCAAATGGGCGGTTCGAAGAAGAAGAAGAAGCGGAGCGGTGGTAGAGGCCACCGCGCCCAGTCAAAGGACCATCACTCGACTGACGCTGATAATTCTAAAATTTTAACCAAGGAAGTAACTGCGTTGTGAGTTTTTTCTTATTTTTGAATTTTTAACGAACACATTTTATATTATTGTTGTTTTAATCATTCTAGTGAACTACTATGTGTAGATATTTTGTTCAGTGAATGTACGGTCAATAGTTTGAGCTCCTGAATCACCTCCTCGTATCAACATCAAGCTCAGGTTCCAGATTTGTGATAATTCATGGACATTAAACCTTAGGCTTCATGTTCTTGGTGCAGATGCTTACCAGGTTATCCATATAAATGCCCGAAGCTGCAGATAATACCAGAGAAAAAGCTTATAAAAAACTAATGCTGATAATCTTTTATCTTTACTTTATGATCATGTAGGACCTTAGTGATAGCCAGAGGAGGAGGACGATTACTAGATATGTTCTTTAATTTGGGATTTTGATGAATTGGATACGACAGCGTTTAGTTCAGGGGATGTATTATTTTACTCTCTTTTTTTAAGTATAATAAAGTATAATAATACTGACAATTTCAGGTGGATTAATAAGTCCATGTAATCAAACTCTTCGGGCGCCGAAAATGTTTTAAGGGACACAATTAAAAAAATGTTGGTAGGTTGGGTACCAATTAGATATTATCGAAAAATTGGGATATAATCGATAATTCGGCCAAACGATGGGACAGAAAGTGACATTTACCCTTTTTTTTTTTAAATTGATAATCATATTATTGTAAAAAAAAAAAGGCCTTGTTTTTTCAATCAAGACACGACTTGTTTTAAAATTGAATATACATTTACATAATAACATAAATGACTATTTTTCTATGATTTTTATGTCATAAATATTTATTATTAATCATTGGAGAAATCCAAAATATATTCCACAGCATGGAAATCTTATCGAACTAGAAAGTAAGTAATAAAATTTGAAAATCAATTATAAAGAAAAAGTTCGGTTAATCGGGACAACCCATTTAATTTTCGGGCTCGAACTATTTTATGTTCGTGTCATTAGGACTGAATTTTTTTTAGGCTAAAATTTTTCAGTTTAATCCTTTTTTTTCCGATCTTTTTGGGTCAGTTTCATGTTGTTGTTGTTGTTTTTTTTTTTTTTTTTTTTTGAATCAAAGTTTCAGGCTTTTATTGATATCTCTATAACCATAATAGTTGAAGCTTATTATTTGACGAAGTAAAAGGACGTTACGGACTGAAGTCTACACCCCTTGGATTTCTCCCTAGGGTCGGAGCCGAGGCAACCATTATTTAGTAAGCTCCATACTCACCTCTTTTCTGGTAAATCAGTTAGTTGAAGTATTTTGCCGCTGCTCTCTCTTGCAGTGTTTTGATGGTGGTTTTACATCTTCAGATCGGAAACGACAGTCGCCTCCGGAAATCGGGTGTGCTAATATAGTTGATAACTGTAAGTATGATTAGAGCTTTCAACCACCATTTTATGTCTAATTATTGGTCTTGATGTTTTGAGATAAATGTGATTTTTGTGATTGCTTTCAAACAATTTTCTTGGTAGATTGTGATAAATGATTGTTTTACAAATGAATTTCTGCCGCTTGTGGGGATATTCTTGAATTATTGATCTAATCAGTTGTTCGATTATTTGAAGCTGGATTGAGCTGCTTCATTTGCATTCTTTTTCAGCGTGTGTGTTGTAGGAAGATAGATCAAGACTTAGATTTCGAGTTGAAGGAACTTTATGAATGATACCATTAATCAAGATAGAAATAGTGCATAATTCTAATTAGCCTAGAACACTTACCAGTTACCATCTATTTTTAGGAAACGATTGAAGTAAACTTGGTCAGGTTAGAAATCATTTCTTTTGGGAGATAGTCAGTGTATCTATCTTCTTGCAATAGTGCGTTTGCATTAATTTGTGCACATTGCCACACAACTATCTAGCTTCCACATCACTCATTGTTATTGTCGCAAAGCTGGAGTTTTCACTTCGTGATGCACTCCTCAAGAAACTGGATCTGCTTTGCAGGAAGAATCCAGGTTTCTTGGGTTGAGGCAACACGATATCCTCACTACTTAACATCAGAACCACAGACGGCATCATTGGCCTCTCGTCTGCTGCATTCTGGGCACATAATAACCCTATTTGGATGCACCTCTTTACTTGGGGTTCCACGCACGGATTTTTGTAGCTTGGATCGATCATCTCCAACTCTCTATTTTCCTGCCAAAGTAGCCATGCCTGCGACAAATATATACATTTTATTTTGTATTAAGTGGATGCAAACATAACAAGGTTTTCAAAGGGAAACACACTCTTTATTTTGTGAGTTTGTGTCTTTGGCACTAAAGAGCAACATAATATATTAGTTCACCTGTTCGAGAAGGTTCTGATAGCAACAAGGATGCTTGAAGCCTCTATTCCTTTTCCCACTCACAATCTCCAATATTACTACTCCGAAGCTAAATATGTCCGACTTGAAAGAGAACTTTCCATCAAATGCATACTCCGGAGCCATGTAGCCGCTGTTAAGAGATCTTATGCATTATGTTCTATGAAAAGATTATGTATACATGACTACTTTTGTGTTTGTGTGTGTGTGTGTGTGACACACTTACTATGTCCCAACAACTCGTTTTGTTCTTGCTGTAGTCTGATCGCCTTCAATCATTCTAGCTAGTCCAAAATCTGAGATCTTCGCATTTAAATTCTCATCTAATAAGATATTGCTTGTTTTTAGGTCCCTGTGGATGATTTTTACTCTGGAATCGTTATGGAGGTAAACCATACCCCTTGCAATCCCCATGATGATATCGAAGCGCTTTGGCCAAGTCAATAGTGGCCTTCTTTCTTGATCTGCATGTGTTGAAGAGTATTACTAAGGTAAAAATAAAACTGTAATCTCTTGGATAGAGTAGAAACTGTAGAAAGATTTTCTCGAAATTATTATCCAAACCAAAAATGAAATAGTCCAAGCTTTTGTTCTGCATGTATTCATAGATCAACATCTTTTCCTCCCCTTCAATGCAGCATCCCAGGATTTTGACCAGGTTCCTGTGCTGGAGTTTCGCGATCAAAATGAATTCATTTCTGAACTCTTCGGGGCCTTGTCCAGAACTCCTCGACATTCTTTTCACCGCAATTACTTGCTCTGCTGATAGAATTCCCTGCAGTGGCCAAATCAAAATCAAACTCAAACAGTATATATTATTGCTACTATAAGTAAATATTGATTTATAAGCATCACTTAACATAATGTTTTTACCTTGTAAACAGGACCAAAACCGCCTTCTCCAATCATATTCTCTGTTGAGAAGTTATTCGTGGCTGTTGCGATGGTTCCCAAATCAAATAAAGGTAACTCTAATCCACCCCTTACCTTCTTAGAAGCTGTGAAAGCAGTTAGTTATACATTTGTTCAAGTGTCTATAATATTTGCTTGCAACATATATCTTTACTGTGTAAACACAATCAGTAATTTGACCTTGTCTCCTGTGTCTTATCTGTAGAAAAAAGCCTCCAATAGCAAAACCCAATATAAGCATTCCAAACCCAGAAGCAGCAGCACCTATAAGCTTCAACTCTCTCTTTGCTTGCCCTGTCCTCTTCCTATTCGAATCTGTCGCATGTTCTAAGACGAAATATCAAGTATTAGTAATAAGGTTTGATAAAATACAATCTCAGCTAATCTCCTTAGCTCATTATAGAATGCACTGAAGTATTCATCATACCAAGTTCTGTAACAGGCACGCGAATATAAACAGTCGGTACTGCTCCAGATTCTGTGCTCAGCTCCCTTAAGTCAATCAAGTCCCCAAACCACATCAAACAGTTTCTTTCATAATCTGAGTAAGGATCATCAGCATAAGCCGTGCAGTTACATTCGCTTAGGCATTTTCTGCGACATTCAACAGAGCTCATATTAGCATTCAACTGAAAATTCAGTGAATCAGGGAACTTGATTCCTTCCATCTTCAGAAAGTCATCTCCCTTTTGGCAATCTAATGGTGGATCTCTATAACATCCATTTCTCCACTCATACATCCTCCATTCCTTTTCAGATCTCGGCTTGAATCCCCTTAGACACTCACATACTGGCATTTTGTTAATCTTGCAGATGCCATAATGACCACACCTGCCATAACTGTTACACAAATCGTCTGTAGAGGCTATCATGAGATTCCAGTGGTCTTTTTGGTCGTTCATGATGTATCCCTCGAGCACGCCTGAGTAGTTCATTGTTACCCTTATGATTGCTGAATCACTGAAAGGGTTGGATACTGAAACCAATCTGCCCCCTTGTGATGAAAATTCTGTTTTCCAGTCTTGATTTGGTGAATTCGGAAATTCAGGGAAGTGGCCTCCCCAGAAGATTGTCCTATACACTCTTTGTGCCCCCTTGGTAAGCATGAGTTGAGACAATCCATGGTTTTCAATCCTGTAGCTGAATTCTCCGACAGATGGGTCGTCAACAGTTCTCCATGATGTCAGATATTTAGCCTGATCTCCGGTATGAGTGTCTCCCACCACCATCTTCATTCCAGGTAACCTTGTGTCACCCGGGTAGTCAAAGCTCTGCCATATGTAGCTTGCCTGTGAGAAAGAGTTGGGTATTAGTTTGTCTACAATAAGCAGGTTGCCAGAATCCAGAAGCTGTACAACTGGAGTTGATGCAGCCATGGAGGAACTGGAAATCCATATGGGTGTTGTACCCTGTGGTGAGGTGAGGATGAGGCTTCCGTTATTGGTTATAGTCAAGTATCCATGTTGGCCCGTGATGGGGCTTTCTCTGTTTGCCACCCAGACTACGATGTCTGGTGTATTTTTGTACCATATTCCCAGGAATCTGCCTGTGTTTTTGCCCGGAGAGAAGAATCCTAACTCGAATATTTTGGCCGGAGAAATTAGTAGCTCTCCATCAGGAAGAGTTTGGTTTGGGAAAAGTGTATCAGCAGCAATGCAGAGTTTGAAAATGCTAAGAAGACAGAGGATTTGTGTGAGCTGTGGATGCTCCATTTGGTGAGGCTAATTGGGATGTAAGGTGAAATAGTAGTCGTATCAACATATAGAAGACTTCCTTTCATTCGTACCAATCAACGATCTTGATCGATTATAAATGTGAAATGAAACCATATTGTGGGCCTCCATCTAGATATTAGTCTAATCTGTTGTTTTGAATTCAGTTTTTTCTACACGGAGTTTTGAAAAGTAGTAGTATCCATATATGTTTCCTTGCGTGAAATTAGAAATTCTGTATAAAGTGTCAATCGTTAACACTTTCATTCGGAAGGGTTGTTAGTCTTCAAGAATAATACTATTCAATTGCAACTTTGTGTTGTCTAATTTACTACTAAGTCAAATTGTCTAGTGCATTGCGTTTCTAACTTCCTTCATTTTAAGGGCGTCCACAGCCCAACAGCCTCTTTAGGAGCTTTAAGGAGGTGGTTCTAAAAGAGCTCTAATTTTCTCATTTTCATTTTATCATTTCATTTTTAAAATTTCATATTTCATTAAATTAAAAATTTCAACATTACATTAATTAAAATAAAATACAATAAATAAAAATATTATAATAATTAAAATCGGGTAAAAATATTAAAAGAATTAATTTAGAATTTTAAAATTAAAAAAAATCAAAATTAAACTCTTTTTTTATATAAGTATTTGGATTAAGATGTACATTTCGAAACATTTCAATGCACAATGAATTACTCCCGTCTCTTCTCTCTCGTACATACAAAATATGCTTAAGGCAAATTTTCTTTGTTTCCTACTCTCTTTCTTTCAAACTCTAGTTGTTCCGTTGTGCCGTCACCACTCTGAAGTCTAATCTTTCCATCGTGCCACTATAACCTTTGCTCCGATGAGCTGCTATCTTTATCTATCTCTGACGAGTTGTTCTCTCTTTCTCTATCTCCGATGACGCTTCTTCCGATTTACCCGTAAGCTCCAGACCTACTTCCCTTATTCAAGATCTATGAGTTCCAAGAGTTTCAGATCCATGAAAATTATCAGATGTAAATCCAAACAGATCTATCAGAATTATGAGATGCAAATCCAAATCTAACATGATTTAGAATGAAATTTGAATGGAACGAATTCGTACCATTAATTCCAAAATCTTTCATGTCAATCGTACCATTAATTCCAAAATCTGCTGTGTCAATCGGAGGAATGGATGGGGCCAAACGAACTTATTAGCATCATCCATTCTTTCCATTCATAAATCCGTCACATATTTGGTAAATAAGGGTCCGACATGGTGAATATGAAGGTAAATTAAAAAGGACAAATTTTAAGTTTTTATTTATCTAAAGGGTAATATGGTAAGTGAAGCTAATTTTTAAGTTTCTTATTAGTGTTGTACCCGTGCAGATAATCATTATATAAATATAAGGAAAGATAATTACAAAAAATAAACGTTAAAAATTGTAATGGATGTAAGAAGACAAATAGACAATACAATATGTATAAAATAATAAAGGATTAATCCTAATTTTTACCCATACGCAAAGATAAAAAAGCAAAACATACCCAACAAAACTAAAACATATAAAAGATATACCCAATTTTTATATGAACACACAATTATACACTTAATGAAAATTGAATTAAAACAAAAAATTATAAGGTAATCCAAAAAAAATTTAATATATCCACTCACAATCCCCTATCAGAATTCTCATTTCTTTCTTTCTTTCTCTCTTTAGACTGTTGTCGCTTCTTCCTCCAAATCGAAATCTATGTCGCGCCTCCATTGCTCCACCACGGCTCTGCTCACCGCCTCGTTGTGCGTAGCATAATCGCCATTGCGTCTCTCTTCGCTTCGTGCAACTCTACACTACATCACCTTGTCTTGCATCGCGCTGCTTCTCCACCTCACCACACTTCGTCGCTTTGCCACATTGTCGCGTTGCTCTCTTTCTCTCTCAAATCTAGATGTGCTCGTTGTAGCTTGCCGTTTGATGCTCGACGCTTGTGTGTCGAGCAATAGTTTAAATTGAACAATACGCTCAAGTGTCGAGCATTAGTTTAAATTGAACTATTGCTCGATTCTTAATGCTCAACGCTCAATCAATCATCGAGCATTCAAGTCGAATATGTATGGTAGTGGTGAACTAGTGGTGGTGGTGGATAGATGCATGGTTGTGGTGGTGGTAGATTTATAAAGCACAACGATTGGCGGTGGCACTGTAGTCGACAACCAATTGTGGCAGTGGCAAGGTTATTTTTTCTTCAATTGATTACTTTAAAAATTATGTGACGGGGAACTCGAATTTGAGATTTTTAGTGTCAGTCAATGACCATTTTACTTTAGACCAACAAATATTTATTTTTCAATTATACACTTATCTAGGGTGTATGCTCTTAAAAGGTAGAAATAGGGTAAATCATTTGTGAGGGTTTGTGGAAAAGATTGTTTAAATTATTTTTTGAACTGCTCTATCTAAATTAGTTGGTGACCTTTTTTTATTGAGTAGTTGGTGGCAACTCCAATCTACATTATATTATGTATACTAAGATATTTGTAAAGAAAATTGACGAAGAAATTGCGATGAACACAAAAGATTTACGTGGTTCGGGCTGAAACCCTACATCCACGGGACCAAGAAAGGAAGCTTCTATTATTGATTCGCGAACTGAGAATTTTACAAGGTGTTACAAGTGTTGACTGGTGTTCGACACCCAATTGCTCATTATATAGCAAACTTTGAAAATAACGACTGTAAACAACCATCAAAGAAACCGTTATGCAAAACAGTTATGACTTCTAGCTCTGCAAAGGAAACTTTGACTCTGGCTCTGGGGTGTTGACTCTGCCTTGGCAACTCTGACTCTGATATGCCTCGGCTCTGACTCTGGCATCAGCGCGACCTCTCTGCTCTGCCAGCAGCGTGATCTCTCTGCTCTGGCAGAAGACCGATTCCTCTGGCGAAGGCAGCGGCGCGATTTCTCTGCTCTGGCAGCAGCGATTCCTCTGCTCTGACAGCCTCACCAGAGTAAACATTACAACACCAGAGTATACAAACTAGATTATAAGCTTACGAAATCATAAACAACAATATTGATATATGTATTTGTAATTAGATTTTGAATGTATGTAAAATTCTACAATTTTTTGATAATATGATCGCATGGATTACAAAATTATAAATTTGGATTGTGAAAAATTTTTATACTCTTTCCATCTACAATAAATGTGGGTTGAGTTGTGTGAACCCTACTACTATAAATAAAAGTGACAATTTTTTTATAGATAAATCGAAAAAGAAATTATGGCAAATTTTTTAGTGATACAAATTGAAATTTAAATGTTTTTAAACGTAGGTTCTTTATTGAGATTATTAATATATTATTTTAAAATAATTTCATTTACTTATAGTATTTTAATTCTGTTATTTAACATGTTAAATTTAATTCCTGAATATTCTGCTCAACCATTTCCATCAAAACTAATTTTCAGGTAGGCGATTATTTATTTATCGATTGTCACATTGGTTCCTAATTTATTATTGAGCATGATCAGAAAATATCAATTTAATTTTTCGTAGAGTTGAAGATAATATCATTGAGCGATTGAAAATTGGATTGTGTATTTGCCTTAAGTTATGAATTTTGTTGCTGATAATAATAATGGTGGTCTTTAGTTGATAAATGTAGGTAAGATTCGAGCGTTATGTCTAGTTATTTGGTCTTGATGTTTTGAGATGAATGCGATTGCTATGATTGCTCAGAAACAAATTTCTTGGTAGATTAAGATCATGTGTGGTTCAACGGATGAATTTCTGTTGCTTGTGGAGATTTTTTTAGTATTAGGTTGAAGTTTATTGATCTAATCAGTTGTTCGATTTATATAATTATATACGCTCGGATTTGGTAGCGGCCTTGAGCTGCTTCGGTTGCATTCTTGTGTTGTGATATGAGCTGAAAATCGAGCTGCTTTTGAGATTATTTGTACGGAGGTAGACTTATATTTTGAGTTGAAGAAACTTTAATGAATGATAACATTGATCAAGATAATGCATAATTCTGAGATCTAGAACACTTCCCAGTAACGATCTACAACTTTTCTATATATTTTCAGGAAAAAGAGCAATGATTAGTTGAAGTAAAGTTGGTCTGACTAGAAATCATCTGTATCTTCTACTAGCAGAATGCAATTTGTGCATGTCACAACCTCTTTCAACAACTACCTGGCTTCTACATCACTCATTGTTATTGTGCCACTGCTCAACTTGTCATTCCTCTTCAAGAAACTGGATCTACTTTGCAAGAAGAATCCAGGTTTCTTGGGCCGAGGCAACGCTGTATCCTCACTGCTTAGCATCAGAACCACAGACGGCATCATTGGCCTCTCGTCTGCTGCGTTTTGGACACATAATAATCCAATTTGGATACACCTCTTTACTTGTGGTTCCGTGTATGAACTTTTGTAGCTTGTATCCATCATCTCCAGCTCTCTATTTTCCTGCCAAAGTAGCCATGCCTGCGACAAATTTAATATGGACTTAACAAGGTTTTCATAGGAAAAAGTTCCACTATTTATTATTGCAATTCAGCATATCTGAATTGTTCAATAACGAGCAACAGAATATAGTTTAGTTCACCTGTTCGAGAAGGTTCTGATAGCAAGAAGGATGCTTGAAGCCTGTGTTCTTTTTCCCACTCACTATCTCCAATATTACTACTCCGAAGCTAAATATGTCTGACTTGACAGAGAACTTCCCATCAAATGCATACTCCGGAGCCATGTAGCCACTGTAATGAGCTCTGATGCATTATTCTCTATGAGAAGAGTATGTATACATAACTGCTTTGTGTGTGTGTGACACTTACTATGTTCCAGCAACTCGTTTTGTTCTCGCTGTAGACTGATCGCCTTCAAACATTCTAGCTAGACCGAAATCTGAGATCTTCGCATTCAGATTCTCATCTAATAAGATATTGCTTGCTTTTAGGTCCCTGTGGATGATTTTCACTCTGGAATCATTATGGAGGTAAACCATACCCCTTGCAATCCCCATGATAATATCGAAGCGCTTTGGCCAAGTCAATAGTGGCCTTCTTTCTTGATCTGCATGTGTTGAAAAATGAAGAGTATTACTAAGGTAAAACAAATCTTTGATCCTCTTGGATAGAGTAGAATCTGTAGAATGATTTTCTTGAAATTATTGTCCAAACCAAATATGAAATAGTCCAAGCTTTTGTTCTGCATGTATTCATAGATCAACATCTTTTCCTCCCCTTCAATGCAGCATCCTAGGATTCTGACCAGGTTTCTGTGCTGGAGTTTCGCAATCAAAATTAATTCGTTTTTGAACTCTTCAGGGCCTTGTCCAGAATTCTTTGACATTCTTTTCACTGCAATTACTTGCTCTGCTGATAGTATTCCCTGCAGCAGCCATATGAAAAAAAATCAAAACTCAAAACAATACATATTATTATGCCTATAAGCAAGTATCAACATATATGCATCATTTAACATAATGTTTTTACCTTGTAAACAGGACCAAAACCACCTTCTCCGATCATGTTCTCTTTCGAGAAGTTATTCGTGGCTGCTGCAATAGCTGCCAGATCAAATAAAGGTAACTCCGATAACTCTCTTGTCTTCCTAGAAGCTGTCATGGGAGTTTCACATTTGTTTCAGTGGTCAAAATATATGCCTTGTATCACATGTCATTCTATAGAAAGGATCAGTGCTGCTACCTTCTCTTTTGCATCTCATCTTAAGAAATAAGCCCAAGATAAGCATTCCGAAACTAGAAGCAGCAGCTACATATATGATCTTCATCTTGGCAAGCCCTTTCCTCCTCTTCTCCCAATCTGGTTCTAGTTCTAAACAATAAGAATCAGCTATTAGCTCATGGGCTTGCTTCCTTAATTCATTCAAGATTTGCAGTTCCTGAGCTTTACTTACCTGTTTCTGAAACTGGCACGCGAATGTAGATATTTGGCCCTCCACCGGGTTCTACAGTCTGCTCCCTTGTATCGATCAAGTCCCCAAACCACATCAAGCAGCTTGTCTCATTCTTGAAGTAGGGATCACCATAAGCACTGCAGGTACAGTTCTTCAAGCATTCATCATGGCATTCACCAATGCTCATACGAGTTTCCAATTGAAAACTCAGTGAATCAGGAATCTTGAGTCCTTCAACTTTCAGAAAACCATCTTCCACTTGGCAATCTAGTGTCAAATTTCTGGTACATCCACTGCTCCAGTTAAAGTTTCCCCATTCTTCGTCAGATTTCGGCTTGAATCCCCTCAAACACTCACACACTGGTGTCTTATTAATTTTACAGATACCATTGGCACCACACAAGCCATAATTGTCACACAAGTCCCGTGGCCCTGAAATCATAAGAATCCAGCCATCATTCTCTTCATTCATCACATAGCGTTGAGTTGATCCTGAGTAGTTCATGATTAATCTTGTGTTTATTGATTCTTTGAAGGGCTGAGATATGGAAACCAGCTTTCCGTTGTTGGTTTCAACCCCAGTTTTCCACTCCCCAGTTTTCCACTCTTGGTAGGGTAGAAGTGGAAATCCTGGAAAACGGCCATCCCAGAAGATTGCTCTGTACACTCTCTGCATCCCCTTCTTGATCAACACTTGAGACAATCCCGAGTTTTCAATCTTGTAACTGAATTCTCCAATTGATGGATCATCAGCACTTCTCCATGAGGTCAGAAAATTTTCCTCTCCAGTATCAAGATACTGCACCATCTTCATCCCCGGTAACCAGGTGTCACCGGGGTGATCAAAACTCTGCCACATGTAGCTTTCCGGCCGAGAAGAGGGGGCCATGGCTTCGTCTACGACAACCAGGTTCCCAGAATCCAAAAGCTGGAGAACTGGAGTTGATGCTGCCATGGAGGAACTGGATGACCAGATATGTAACCTCTGAGCTGTGGTGAGAACCAGTGTGCCATTCTTGGCTAAAGCCAAAACTCCCGGTGAGTCACCGGTGATTGGCCTTTCTCTGTTTGCAACCCAAACAACGACGTTTGGTGTGGCTGTGTAACGGATTCCCAAGAATCTGGCTGTGGATGAGCCCGGAGAGATGAATCCGAGCTCGAATCTTCGGGATGGAGAAATCAATAGCTCTCCATCAGAAAGAGTTTGGTTTGGAGAAAGTGTATCAGCGGCAATACAGAATTTAAAAATGATCAATAACAAGAGAGCAGTAGAGAGGAAAACTTGATTATTCATAGTGGAAGAGAAGCAAGATTTTCAGTTTGATTCAGCCATAAAATTTAAGAAATGTACTTTCTTAGCGTGTGGTGACTGCTGTCCAGATTAGTCACTGTCGAGAATAGTAGTAATGACTTTGGAGATTTGATATTTGCAATAAAAGTTTGTTTTCTTTCTTGTCTTTAACACACGCGCAAATATTGTTGCAAAGATAAGTCGACCAATATTTAATGTAACACACTATATACAAACTAGTATAATAAATTTGATTGCAATAGTCAAATTAGAATATTTTCTTTGTGAGCAACTTCTATAGAAATTGTACTTTTGTTATCGAGTAATTTAATAAAAAGGGATTGCATATTTAAACTAAGATATAGCGTTAGGTCTTGTTGATCTGATTCTAGTTTAGGTGTCCATTTATACTATGAGAATGAGAATTGATTTTTTTTTTTTCAATCGGACAATAAGTTAATTTTGGAATTTAAATATGCAAAAGTGATCCAGCATATTTGAATAGGATGCTATAACAATATGATATTTATACATCTCAAGACTATCCCAACCCTCCCAACACACATAAGTTACAGTATATATCTCTTCATCAAGCAAAATTTGGTTTGCTTTAAACTCATAAGTGCTGTATTTCCTCCTTCTTCATGCATCTACCTGGCTTCTATGTCAGTTATGGTTACTGCGCCACCGGTACTTCCCGTAGCATTGCTATGCGAGAAACTGGAGTCTCCGTGTAAGAAAAAACCAGGCTTCCTGGGCTGAGGCAACACTGTGTCCTCAGTGCTCAACATGAGCACCACAGATGGCATCATTGGCCTGTCTTCTGCCACGTTCTGAACGCATAATGACCCGACTTGAACGCACCTTGTCACTTGGGATTCCACATACGAATTCTTGTAGCATGGATCCATCATTTCCAGCTCCCTGCCTTCTTTACAAAAATGCCATGCCTGTGACAGATTATGCAGCTTATTTTCATATTCAGTGGCCTAGTGTGTGTGTGAATCTATGCAGTTTTATAGGATGTGAAAAATTATTCATTAATACTGTTTTCACCTGTTCGAGAAGGTTCTTGTAGCAGGAAGGATGCTTGAAGCCTCTGTTCTTCTGTCCACTGACTATCTCCAATATCATAACGCCCAAGCTGTAGACATCCGACTTGATGGAGAACTTTCCATCAAACGCGTACTCTGGAGCCATGTAACCGCTGCAACGAGATTTTCATTCATTAGTAAGACTCTAAAAGAGACGGTCGCATATGCACATATGTTTATAAGGTGCATACTATGTTCCAACAACTCTTGTTGTTGTTGATATTGTTTGATCTCCTTCAAACATTCTTGCTAAACCAAAATCTGAAATCTTCGCGTTTAGGTTCTCGTCTAACAAAATATTGCTCGTTTTCAGGTCCCTGTGGATGACATTGAGTCTGGAATCATGGTGGAGGTAGAGGAGGCCTCTTGCAATCCCCATAATGATCTCAAACCGCTTTGGCCAATTCAGCAGGGCTCTTCTTCGCTGATCTGCAGCAGTTGCTGAAGAGTTTTAAGTGAGGGTAAGTATACATTTCTGATTATGTGCTATGTTTATTGGCTTAAAGGGATTGATCGAACCAAAAATGAAATGATCCAAGCTTCTGTTCAGCATGTACTCGTAGATCAGCATCTTTTCCTCCCCTTCAACGCAGCATCCCAAGATCTTGACAAGGTTCCTGTGCTGAAGCTTTGCAATCAAGTTGATTTCAGTTTTGAACTCTTCGTGGCCTTGTCCAGAAATCTTCGACATTCTTTTCACTGCAATTACTTCTCCTGCTGAAAGGTTTCCCTGCAACAACCATATTCAAATATAGAAAATTTTTATATCTATGTATCATGATGTACATAAAATGGTGCTTTTACCTTGTAAACAGGACCGAAACCACCTTGGCCAATCATGTTCCGTTCCGAAAAACTATCTGTGGCTGCTTCAATGGTTGCCAAATCAAAGAGAGGTAACTCTAATTCCTCACCGGTCATTTTAGAATCTATCAAATGAGTTCATAAATCATAACATCTTTCGGTGTCAACAATAATGTTGTTAGTATTATAGTATATCTCATTCATAGAAAGGTTTAGTGATGTAACCTAGTCTTTTGATGTAACCTCGTCTCTTGCGCCTTATCCTCAGAAATATGCCCCAAACTGACACGCCCAAGATAAGCATCGCCAAACCAGAAATAGTAGCTATAACTATGATTGTCGTCCTTGCTGCTCCTTTCCCCTTATTCTGATCTGTCAAATATTAAAAATAGTCCATCATAAGCATGCCATATATTCGACAGAACAAACCTTAGCCTAATCAAAAGATTCATTTACCGAGTTCTGAGTTAGGCACGCGAATGTGGATGCTCGGTGCAGGACCAGATTCTGTAGTGTACTCCCTCATATCAATCAAGTCCCCAAACCACATCATGCAGCTGCTCCCATTGCTGAAGAAAGGATCAGCATAAGCCGTGCAGTTGCAGTTCTTGAAACATTCATCACGACATTCATCATTAGTCATGCTAATGTTCATCCGAAAATTCAGTGAATCAGGGAACTTGATTCCTTTAACTTCAAGAAACCCTTCTTCTTTCTGGCAATCCAATGACAGATTCCTGGTGCATCCTCCTCTCCAGTCGAACACGCTCCATTCGCTCTCAGATCTCGGCTGAAACCCCGGCAGACACTCACACACTGGGTTCTTGTAAATCTTGCAGATTCCGTTACTACCACATACATCATAAGTGTCGCACAGATCATGTGGGAGTGCAATCATGAGAATCCAACCATCTTTCTTCTCATTCATCACGTATCGCTGGAGATAACCCGAGTAATTCATGGTTAATCTGGCATGAACTGAATCATAAAAGGGTTGAATAACTGAGACCAACCTACCCTTGTTGGTTTCCACTTCAACTCTCCAAGCTGGATCTTGAGAACTTGGATATCCAACAAAATTTCCATTCCAGAAAACAACCCTGTTCAATATCTCCTTCCCTTTCACAATTATGGTCTGAGATAATCCTTGATTTTGTATTCTGTAACTCAAATTTCCCATGGATGGATCATCACCACTTTTCCATGAGCTCAGATATTTACTCTCCTTATCATCAATGTCTTGCATTAGCTTCATTCCCGGTAGCCTAGTGTCGCCTGGGTAATCGAAGCTCTGCCAAATATACGCCGAATTCTGGACAACAACAAGGTTTCCTGAATTCTGGAGCTGCAAAACTGGACTTGATGCTGCTGTGGATGAATTGGAAGACCATATGGTTGTGCCTTGCGCTGAGGTGAGAATCAGATTGGCATTTTCGGATAAAGTTAGAACTCCGTTTAGGCCGGTGATTGGATTTTGTCTGTTTGCAACCCAAACTACGATGTCTGGTGTAGCTTTGTACCATATTCCTAAGAATCTGGCTGTGGATGAGCCCGGAGAGAAGAATCCGAGCTCAAATGTTTGGGCTGGAGAGATTAATACCTCTCCATCAGCAAGAGTTTGGTTTGCAGAAAGTGTATCAGCTGCAAAAGAGAATTTGGAAATGGTTAAGAGATAGAGAGCTGCATAGAAGAACTTCATTTGCAGAGAGGGAGTTGAAATGGAGGCAAGATTTTCAAGTTATGTCTACTTCATGAATTTTAAGCAAAAATGCTTTCTTGAGACAGCTGCTGAATACAACCTTTTAGTGAGGGGAAAACTCATCTTTGTTGCCATTTGACTAGGTCATTAATGAGTAATTGATTATGATTGGCTACAAGATTATTTTATAGAAATTTGAGTTCCCATTAGCGAAAAATTAAGACTTTTATACTGCAAAGTGTAGTAATCACAAAGCTTATATTGACAAATAGTGCTAAAGTTTCCACGGTAGGTATATGTAGAGCCATTGCTTTGTCATAAATTTGGAATTTTAGCAAGAATTTTCAACTGTGGGACCTGACTGTTGAAATTTTTTACGTAGCCTGCTTCTAGAAGAGAACACAAATCTTTGCTGACAAAAGAAGAACATTCCAAGGGATAGGATCACTAATCTTTCGTGTATTTCAACAAAGTTTTAGAATAGAAATATGAATTGTCTGATGTTTTTTTCTGACACACACACGTGCTGTAAGAATGAGATCATTGTTGAAATTGTTTCAACCCTTGCGAAAAAGAATAAGAGCTCTCGTTAATTAAATTAGATAAAAATTAAGTGGTTGGTCTATCTAACTTCTAACTTTCATTTCAAAATCTGAACTGTCAATTTATTAGATAATTACAATTAGAATTCTTTGGTATGTTGTGATTGCTAGTCACATTAGAGTTTTTTAATGGTTAGTATGATAAAAGTGACCTGTCAATCATTTAATATGCATAGCAATATTGCAATAACCTTAATTTTGGCTAGAGTAATTTAGCATCATATATACCTTCGAGTAGATCAAGCTAGAAGGTAGTGGTTGGCGATATTCGAATTGTAAGTGTAATACATCTAAGAGCGGTCTTGGGTATTTTTATTTAAAGCTGTTAATTAAAACCTAAAACCTAAAACCTAATTGTGAATTAATAAATCGTAGACTAATTAATATATTAAAATCTTATTTAATACTTGCTTGCGGCCGGCTGACGCAAGTGTTTGAATATTAGATTTAGATGAGTGATTTAAGCAGTTGTGTTCCATTTCACGAGGAATTGGCGATTACAGTGAATGGTCGATAGTTAAGTTGAAAGAAGTCATCAATTTTCATTTTCTTATTACAGTCAATGGTCAATGGTCAATGGTGAGTGAGGAAGGTTGTGGTTGTGTTGTGTGCCAAGATGAGGAAAAGCCGAGAGAAGGAAGTTTACCTGCTAAAAAGACTGAGGATCTTGGTTGAACTCATGATCAATATGGAAGGAACAACATGGCCCACATACAAACTGAATTGATCAAAAAAGTAGTAATAACTGTTACTTTACATGTTTTACTGTTACAGCCTACCTTGCTTCTACATCACTCATGGTTACTGCAAAACTATTAAACTTGTCATTTCCTAATTCATTAGTGTGTGTATTGGTGGAATCAGTCTGCATGAAAAATGCAGGTCTCTTGGGGTGAGGCAAGACTGCATCATCTGAGCTCAACATGAGAAGCACAGACTGCATCATTGGCCTGTCGTCTGCTATATTCTGAACGCATAATAAGCCGACTTGGATGCACCTCTTCACTTGGGATTCCACCAACGAGCTGTTGTAGCATGGATCCATCAGTTCCATCTCACTATTTTCCTTCCAAAGTAGCCATGCCTGCATCAACTCATACACCTTTTTTTATCAATATTGTTCATCAATGAGCAATTTTATATGGAGATCCAGTAATTCACCTGCTCCAAAAGGTTTTGATAGCGGGAAACGTGCTTGAAGCTTCTGTTCCTTTTCCCACTCACTATCTCCAATATCATAACGCCCATGCTGAATACATCCGACTTGATGGAGAACTTCCCATCAAATGCATACTCTGGAGCCATGTAGCCGCTGCAATGAGCTTTTACGCGTTAGCCTCTATATAAACATCATACATATGTGTGTGTGAAACTTACAATGTCCCGACAACTCTTTTTGTTCTTGCTGCAGTTTGATCCCCCGCAAACATTCTTGCTATGCCGAAATCTGAAATCTTGGCATTCAAGCTCTCGTCTAACAAGATATTGCTTGTTTTCAGGTCCCTGTGGATAATTTTGAGCCTTGAATCATGGTGGAGGTACAGAAGCCCCCTTGCAATCCCCATGATGATTTCGAAACGCTTTGGCCAATCTAACAGCAACCCCCGTTCCTGATCTGCAAGTGGTGAAGAATTTCAATGAGTGTAAAAGGTACATTTTCTTAGAAATCTTTGGCAAAACACATGAAAGATGTTCAAACCAAAAATGTAATAGTCCAAGCTTTTGTTCAACATGTACTCATAGATTAGCATCCTCTCCTCCCCTTCAATGCAACATCCCAAAATTCTGACCAGATTCCTGTGTTGGAGTTTCGAGATCAAAATGATTTCATTCTTGAATTCTTCATCGCCTTGTCCAGAATACCTCGACATTCTTTTCACTGCAACTACTTGCCCTGCTGATAGGTTTCCCTGCAATAGACCGTCATAAATAGAAAGTTAAACACACCTCTCTTTTTTGGGAAGTGAAATACACATCTTAATCATACATAGTCACATATTATGCATATGTACACTCAAAGGGCGCTTCACCTTGTACACAGGCCCAAAACCGCCTTCTCCAAGCATGTTTTCTCCTGAAAAGTTATTTGTGGCTGCAACAATGGTTGCCAAATCGAATAAAGGTAACTCTAGTTCCTCGCTGGCCTTTCTATAACCTGTCAAAGGAGCTACAAAATTTTCCCTGTCAAACAAGCTACAAATTTTCTTCAAAATCTCTACAAAAATTGTTTTCTTCCAACCATGTAAAAGTATTAGCAATGTATAACCTTGTTTACTGCATCTCATCCATAGAAGTAAGCCTCCAAGACATAAAACCAAGACCAGCATAGTGGTAAAAACAATTATCAGTATGAACTTAGTCTTAGCAGATCCTTTGGCCTTCTTAGTTGAACCTGTCGAATGATCTTAAACAAAAAAAAAAATCAACTGTTACATTCCATATTTCACGAAGAATTGTGCAATTCTTCAATAAGAAGTGTTCCATTTACCGAGTTCTGTAGCAGGCACACGAATGTAGACACTCGGGCCATCACGGGCTTCTACAGCCTGCTCCCTTATATCAATCAAATCCCCGAACCACATCATACAGTTGGTCTCATTTCTGAAGTATGGATCAGCATATGCTGTGCAGTTGCAGTTCTTCAAGCACTGATCACGGCATTCTTCAATGCTCATGCTCGTGTTCAGTCGATAACTCAACGAGTCAGGAAACTTGAATCCTGGAATCTTCATAAACCCATCTTCATTTTGGCAATCCAAGGGCGGATTTCTACTGCATCCACTTCTCCAATCAAACAACTTCCATTCCTTGTTGGATTTCGGCTTGAAACCTGGCAAACACTCACATACCGGCGTCTTGTAAATCTTGCACACGCCGTTAAAACCACACCAGCCATAGTTATCACACGAGTCACGCGGCGATGTGATCATCGGAATCCAGCCATCTCCCCGCTCATCCATCACGAACCGCTGAAACGAGCCCGAGCTGTTCATGATCAACCTGGTGTGAACAGACTCATTCAATGGCTGAAAAAATGAAATCAGCTTACCCCCGCTGGATCCAATCTCGGAATTCCACGTCACGTCGACGGAATCCGGATATCCCGGGAAATGCCCGTCCCAGAAAATGGCTCTGTACCATCTCTCCTTCCCCTTCATCGTGATTATCTGCGACAGTCCATCATTTACAATCCCAAAACGGAATTCTCCAACGGCGGGATCGCTCTCGCTCTTCCACGACGTCAAAACATTCACATTTTCGGCTTCCGTCTCCTGCAGCAGCTTCATCCCTGGCAACAGGGTGTCACTAGGATTATCAAAGCTCTGCCATAATTTCTTAGAATTTTCTTCGATTACTAGGTTTCCGAAAACCGTGAGCTGCAGAAGTGGATCCGATGCTGCTGTGGAGGAATTTGAAGACCATAGGGTTGTACCTTGTGCTGAGGTGAGAATCAGATTTCCGTTTTTGGATAGAGTTAGAGCTCCGTTTAGGCCAATTATAGGATTTTGTCTGTTTGCAACCCAAACGACGACGTCCGGTGTAGCTTTGTACCATATGCCCAAAAATCTGGCTGTGGATGAGCCCGGAGAGAAGAATCCGAGCTCGAATATCTGAGATGGAGAGATTAATACCTCTCCATCATCTACAAGAGATTGCCCTGCAGAAAGTGTAGCAGCTCCAACACTCAGTTTCAAGTTGGTTGATAGATAGATAGCGGCGCAGAGGATTTGGATAGCCTGTCGATTATTCATCTAGAGAGAGGGGGGGAGAGAGAGATAGAGAGAGAGTGTGATGTTTAAATTCTGAGAAGAAGAAGATGCAAACAATTCTAAAGTTTGATTTACTCCATTAAATTATTTAGGAGACCCGCAGGCAGCAGAGTCGTCTCCTTCCATCAGTTTCCATACTAGTACTAGTATTTATTTATTTAAATATTAAGTCAATTATTTTGACTATTACTACTTTAATATTCTGATACTTCATTGTTTGTAGTTTCCTTCTAAATGGAATTGCTTGTATAAGTAATTAAAAAATATACTCCGTCCGTCCCAAGTTCCTCTTTTTCTTTTTTGGGACGTCCCCAAATAATTTTCTCTTTCTTTTTTTCCATTTTTGGACAACTACCCCACCACTAATAATATTTTATTTATTCTTACTTTTCACTTTTTCACCATTCCCAATACTAATTATAACATATTTTTCTCCACTATCAATACACTTTACCATTTTTTCTTAAAATCTGTGCCGTCCCCAAAGAGAAACTTATTTTGGGGACGGAGGGAGTATATATTTTCTGTTTATCGCCTTAAGGGCCCGTTTGATAGGGCATATTAGGGCTGATAACTTAGTTATCTTGTGTTCGATAGGGAACATATATAATATCTCAAGCCCGCACTAAAACTAAGGCCCGCAAAAAAACAACTGTTACATTTAATTTACAAATATCACCTCCACCGTGAGATAAGGAACCCCAACTCCAATAGTAAAGTAGATTAAAATTGAAAAGACATTTTTACCCTTCCACTCTCCATCTTCTCTCCCTCCCCTGCGCGGCTGCGCCCTCTCTCTCTTTCCTCAGTTGAACGGCCGACGGCGAAGAGTGGCCGCCGCCGCTCCTCCTACAACCAGTTGTGGTCACCACCACCACCGCCCTCATCTCTACCCACCTCCACCTCTTCGCCAAAATCCCCAATTTTAGAAACCCTAGCTTCTCTCCACTACGATTTCCGGCGAGATAACCGTCGGAACCATCGCCTCTCTGCTTCAGCCGATAGCCACGGTCAGCCGGACTGTCGCCATCGCCGCCTCCTCTGTCTCCCTCTCACCTAACCCTTCTATCCCGTCTAACCCGCAAGCAGCAACAGCTAATAGGCCACCGCCGCCGCCGATCCCTCTGTTCACGGCTCAGCAACCTCACAGCCTCAGCCCTATCGCCGATCGACTGCAACGAGGGTCGCCGCCGTCGACGGCCTCCTCCCCCAACTCACACAGCCCGACTCACGACAACAGTAGCAACAGTTTTCCAAAACTCACGCGCGCACACTGGGCGAGGGATTTGAATGTTGTGCCAGTAGATTCGTAAAAAAATAGGTTCTTTCCTTGTTTGTTGTCAAACTTGGAGAGGAAATTTGGTGCAAAATGGTGAGTTTGAAAAGAATAGATAAAATTCTTTGGAATTGCGGGAGATTGGAATTGTTTTGGAGAAAGATTGGAAGAATTGCTTGGAATTGCTTTGGGGAAAGATTGGAAGAATGAATTGCTTTGGAGAAAGATTGGAAGAATTGCTTGGAATTGCTTTGGGGAAAGATTGGAAGAATTGCTTTGGAGAAGGAGATTGGAATTGCAGGAGATTGAAATTGCCGAATTCTTACAGATTTTTCCTTTTCTTTTTCTTTTTTTAATTTAAATTTAACAATTAATTTAATATAAGGTTAAAATAGTAATTTTTAACCTTTGATTATTTAATCTAAATTTTAATCTAAACTATGAAACACCTAATTCATGTTATCTAGATTTTAATCTTGATCTATCAAACACTCAAATACATTACTAATCTCACCCAATCCATATTATTTTAACTAGGTTTTATTTATCACTCTTTATCTCAACCAGCTATCAAACTGGCCTAAGTATACTCTTTTAGCCCTTGCTTTACATAAATGGTTATACCTAAAGTATACTCCAATTTGAGTTGAATTTCGTTGCAAACATAACGAGCATGTGTAGTGGGGGGCTCGGGAGCTGATGCACATCGGGCTCAGCCTAGCCCCACCCCAATATTGCGCCCCCTCTGGTGCGTTCTTGGTGTGCTTCTTCACTTCTAACTCGGAAGGAAAAATGGAGAGCGCTTTCAATGCATCGCCCAATTAAAAAAGGGGGTTGAATTAAAATATAAATAAATTGAAATGGCTTTTGTGAATTATGAAATTTAGAGCGAGCCCTCATGGGCTCCACTACAGGAAAAAAAAGCTCTCTTGAGGTGGGCTTTCTTCTAAGAGCCAATTGTGGTGCTGTCACTGCAGATGCTCTATGACTTGCGAGTATTATGTAATCACACACGAGATTTCACATTGCATTTTTTTGCATGTTTCATATTTTACTGTAAGTGATGTTCGTGGATACAAATATGCAATAGTATAATATTAGATGACGGTCGTTAATATGTACATGAGGTATATTAGAAAATAAAATATTTAATATAGTGTGACATATAATAGACGAATCGAAAAGATGTCGTAGGGAAATTGATCCCTGGAAAATTTAAGTGAACCTTGTTGAAAACTATGGTACACGGTATCAATAGTGGGACCTGAAGTTCAAATATTATGCATTTTGTTCTATGAAAAATATACCCGTTGACGAAGATTTACCGACCTCCCATAAATTAAATAAATAAATAAACAAGACTTTACGAGTATAGTTTTTTCGATTTCATAACATATCATTTATGCGTATCTCTTTTTTCAGAGCTACCTACTCCGATATATACAATTTCCTTTATGATTTGAACTCTCAATTATTGATTAAAAAAATATTCAATTAATTAAATTGTGCTTCATCATCACATGTTATAATATTTCAAATCACAAGCACCAGTACGTTCTATACAATTTTTGCGAGCACTTACATATTATGAGTACTATTGATGTGTAGTAATTCATTTGTTCTTAGAAAATGGTGTACTTTTGCTATTTTGGTATAAAATACTCTCTTTCTATCTATACATAATATCCAACAATATATTACCTATCTTCAATTTATCAACTTATTTACCTATTTTATTACATGATGAACTAATTTTTCACTCATAATATAATTAATTATCATTATTAATATTATGTTTTAGGTGAGATATTTTCTCCACCCACCCTAACTCAATCACTTTTGTTAAAACTCATGTCTCACATTTTAGGATTATTTTTTGGAGAGGGAGAGAGTATATATTACTCTTAGAAAAAAAATCTTTTATTACTCCTATCAAAGTATATAATATTTTTTCTTTTATTTACATTTTTCTTATACATAAAAATTTTATAACCAAATTATAAATCTTACAAAAGTTAAAGTCGTATTTATTTCATTCATCTATTTATTTATAGATGATATGCGATGTATTGATCTTCTACGAATCACAAAATAAAATTGGAAATATATTTGCATTAGTATAGTTGACTTTTGAATTTGTCACGTCTTATTTAAAGAGTATACGAAAGAAACGGAACCATGTTGAATGCAACTCCTTTACTTTAATACTAGTGTATAACCCGTCGAAATTCGACGGATCATTATTTTATAGTATAATTTATAATAAATTTTATTATCAATTATATTGATATATATATATATATATACTTTTTATTTGATATTATCTATAGTTCAATTTTTAGATTTCATTTTATTTTTGATATCTTTGTTATGTTATAGAATAAATGCTAAAACAATTATTAGCGTTATGTACGACATATAAGAAAACTAACTCGTAGAACATTAGGTCATAATTTACTTACAAAAATTAAAGGTAACGATACTCAACACAATAGCTCACTAACCGGACAATTGGCAACATCTTCAAAAGCAAGCAATACAACAGTCATTTTCAATTTTTCACTTTAAACCCTGAATCTACAATAACCCTCATAAACTTTGGCTTCAAGAGGAAGTTTCTAAATCCTGAACTGTAGATCTGCACATAGTCTATGCAAGTAAAAAATACGATATACATAAGCAATAGCCACACATAGAAATCCAACACTCATTCCCATCTATCTCGAATAGCAATGTTAGTTATACATCAAATCTAAAAAAATAATTTGTCTTCATAAAAAAATTACGTAACTTATTAACAATTAGTCCATAATTACCAGGCCAAAATCAAAATGCAAAGACACTCAAAATGACCAACTACATAAATCGTATTGTTAAAATTAAGAGTCTTTCCTTAAGAAATCTACAATAAACTTTTAAAAGTACGTATGTTAAGTAAATAGCATTATAAATGTTTAATGAATGCTACTGGTCTATAAATATATGAATAAAATGACCAAAGTTATATCGTAATTACCTTTCAATCTATCAAAAATTCCATTGTATACCATATTAGTTGTTGTGTTGCTTGTCTGACCATTCTCGTCACATATTAAAATTTTGAGACCTTTTTTGCTAGTATGACTTGTGAGATTGCGACATGCAGCTGGCCATGATTGAATACAGATTTTGGTAGGTAAAGTCTTACGTTTGAAAGAGATTGTCCTTAGCTTCTGTTTATAGTCATAGCAAAACACTCACTTAAGGGGAACTGCCGTCTCTGGAACCGGATGGAAAATTTAGTGAAATCAGACGGACTCATGACCATTCTAGCAATTGGAAACTTCTTACCCACATTATTTCTTAAAATCAGTTTTGCTTCGATCACATGTTCTCCTATTTTAGTAACTATCATCCTCGTTCCATTGCATAAATCATTGGACGGATCGATATTTCTAACTTCTAAGTAGCATGATGATGCACCCCTTCTTCAATTTTATTTCGTGGTTTATCAATCCTGAACACTTGATTGTGTTGAGATATTCAACAGAAAATACTTCATCTCTAAACATCATCTCGTATGAAGCTTGAAAAATTATGACAGGTAGATTTTTGTGCAAAATCTCATTTAAGTTTGAAATATCATAACTAAGTTTCAAGCATCATCTCGTTTGGTTTGAAAAAATAGAATTGACTTGTGTGCACCATCTCTTTTAAAGTTTGAAAGATCATAACTAAGTCTTGAGAATCCTCCCGTCTGAAACTTGAGAAAATTAAAGTGAAATTCAAATTAAATTAATTTATTTAGTATTTGAATTGGTAAATTTTCATAAAAAATCAATGTTGAATCTATTTTTTTTTAAATGTACAAAATATCTTATTTTATGGCCAAATTTAATTGAAGAAATAATTTATTTAATCAAAGCTATTTATTTTTAAAAATTAAATTAAATATTTTTTATTTAACTAAATAAATTTGATTAAATTAAATTGACAAACCAATTAATAATTTTTGGTTTGGAGATATTATAAGTGCATCGGGTTTTATTTAGTGAAATCCCATAAAATTAATGTGCGATGAAATGATTTAGATAATTAAGAATGAATAAACATGAAAAAGTTTAGAGAATTAAGATTAAAAAAATTCAATACTATATGCCACATCGGATTTGGAGAGTAAAAGCGTCGTCTTATATATGTTTTATTTGTGAACATCTATAATTTTATGTATGTTTTTGCAAATAGGATATCAATGTGGGAATGATGATGAGTTAATGTATGAATAGGGATTGTTCATTTTATTTAGATTATAAGATTAATGTGAGAATGAGGATTTATCTCAAATTATTTTATATGACCAAATTTAATTGTATGTATTTATTTCATATACATGTTAGTATCATTTTATTTACTATTTTATATGACTAAATAAATTGAATATCATATTTATTTCAAATTCATCTAAGTATATGATTAGATTTAATTGAAGAACCTATTTATTTCGAAAACATCTATGATTTTATTTAGGTTCACAAATATTAAAATTTAATTACATTTTCTCAGATTTTGAATTTATGAAGTTAATATAAATTGAATGTGAAAACTATCGCAATTATAAAAAAGCATGAAAAAACTATATGTATTTGAAATACATATAAGTAGGAGTACTTCTTTATATAGATTCATTTTTTTGTCACCGAATTTCGTATAGCGGGACATTTTATGGAAAAAAAATTAAAAGTTCGAGATTTTTTAGGAAAAAATTAAAGTTCGGGACATTTTGTGGAAAATGCTGAAAGTTCAGGACATAAACCACTATCAATCCAATAAAATATAATACCTAAATTGTTATTTTATGTCAAATCAACTTAGTTTAATATTTATTTTTTCATCCACCGGAGCCCATTTTAAAAATATCAAATTCGTGTCTCAAATAACATCATTTACATAAAAATCTCTGTAAATTGTTTTCTTAAAACCCATATTTTACGGTGTCAGTTAATGCTTAACTCACAACTTATAGATAGGGTAATTAGTAACTATAGGCTTTCAAGAAAACACTATGAAATAAATGTAACTTATATGACTACTTCTTTTAGTAAGTTGTGTGACTTGAGATACGCTTACTGCATCGATTTTCCAGCTTCTTGTTTACAAATATTCCTGGCAAAATATATACCACATAGTAGTTCTAGAATATTATATAGTAACTGAAAGATAACTATTAATTGGAGATGAATGAATATAATTTCACATTTAAGTATGCTCACCCAAGCTTCACGAGATGATATAACTCAATTTTAGTCTTTCAAGTTTTAGAGATGATGCTTTGAATATAAATGGCACAAAATAATTTTTCCAAAATGTTCACTGAATTTTGTATGTTCCAAATAAAACAGTCCAATCAAAAGAGTTCCTTTACAGCCAAAGAAAGAAGTTTTTATTGAGGAATTTCAAACAAAATGATCATTGAAAAGTGGATTAAATAATTGAAATTTGATAATTCCTGAAGCATTGCATTGCTTTGATTTGGATGGAAGGTAATGGAAAGGAAACAATGTCAGAGAAAGCCCATCCAGGTAGGAATTTGAATGCCAACTCTCTTCAAGACATCAGCATAGACCTTCTTAGCCATTTCTACAACTTGTTCATGTCTCTATCACCATTCATTTTACACCTCTTTAAGCATGTTTTTTTTTCATTTACCTCTTTAAGCATGTTAATTCGTGGCCACGGCCACGATCAGTTTGAGAGTTAGAATATTCTTGTTCATCATTATCCACCGACCGTTACACACAACAGAGCTAATGTTTTCACTTCTCATGCAATGCACAAGGCTGGAAATGCTGCAAAGTAGTCTGCAAATCAGTAATAATACTCAACCTTGTATATCTAAACCTTTAATTCATACTTTTCCTGTGCGAATTATTGTAGATTGAGATTTATGAGCTCAACTTTTAGGGAATCTATAGAATCTTTCACTGGAATCAGTCAAACCAATCTGAACATGCATCATTGACAAAGAAGAAGGATTCACCACAATTAGGTCAGCATGCAAAATAAGATTCATATATAACATTCAACTTCAGCCAGAAATTAATTATCATTAGCTAAGTCTAATTGCAAGAGTTGACATACTTTTTTTCCAATCTCAATTAAATACAGTGCATTACATAAAAAAAACCTTCAAAAAGTTTTATGATACAATTAACTTTTTAAATCTTTATCAGTTATTTTAATAGTAACATATATACTTAAGCAAGTTATATCGATAACTAACTCATTACAGAACTTAATTACATAAAAATATATGAAAAATCATTTTGTAGTTCTATAACTAATTCATATCTAGTTGAATTTTTTTATACGAGGTTTTCTAGTGGCACTTCTATGCAGTTGAAAATTACTTAGAATGTGAGTGTATTACGAAAAACTTTATCTTATACATCTCAAACGCAAATTCTTTCAATTATTTCAAAAGAGTTGTGGCTGAAGTTTCTTATGGTAACATCAGTTTAAACGACACTATGGTGATGCAAGGCACCTAGGCTCACTGTTCGTATGAATGATAGTTATTAGGTTTAATAGTGATGAAAGTGGATTAATTTGAAAGTATTACTCATTCATCAACTATGATTATTGTTGTTCAAACATGGAAATATAAGCATTATTCATGTTAGATACCTGCTTTATCTTTTAACTTGATAATTTTCTGGATCATTTAGAATATACAGGATTCCAAGCTATCAAATATATCTAATCAATATCCATGTGACTATAAATAAGTAACAGTGAGATTCCTATTGTTTTTACTTTGATGTTCCGATAAATATATCACAGACAAAAAACAAAGATTCACAACTGTGGTGGCAGACTTTAGTTGTACTGTACATTAATAGGTAGATATATTACAAATTGAAAGCATTTAGGCATTTTGTCGAATAGTTGGTATGCAATAGCTAGCATATTCGAATAATAAACTCAGCACAATGAGAGTCCCTCACCAGCAGTCTCAAACTATACAACCAACAATTTAGTAGCAAGAACAGTTTCAACCATATGTCCAATTCTAAGTTATTTCTCCAAAAATTTATCATAGTAATAAATGAAAATCGAGTAAATTTTAGAGAACATACTCAAAAATCGAATATTGATGAACCAAAGGTGACCTGCGTTTGATTGTGCGTATATGCTCTGGATTGGAAACAAGTGTGGGGAGGTAAAAAGTAAATCTTTGAAATCATGATTTATAGTTGATGAATGATACAACCATGGATGAACGCCTCCCAAAATTGTGTCATCGATATTGAAAGAGATGGGCTGAATAAACGGTGATTGATGAAACTGATTGCGCGTATATTGATTGCTGTTGTGTATATTGATTGTCGGTTACAGATGGAGAACAGATTTGAAAGAGATACACGCTCGTAGGTCGGTTACACAATGAAACGAAGAGATTTCAAAGAGATACATTAGAATTCAAAGAGAGGAAAATAAAGACTATTGACAGCGCCACATAGGAAAGAGAATGGCTGTGGGCTCTCCAATATGTATTCCATTATTAGATTGATAGATACAACGTGTAAATATTTAGAAGAAAGTTCGCTTTGATTGACATTATAAAATTATAACATTATAAATAGGGTTAATGGCATGTAAATTACTAAACTATAGTCCAATTCTGGTCTGTGCACCATACTTCAAAGTGTATTATGAAAATTCCTACACTATTAATTTGATCTGATTTAGTTACTCCGGCCAATTTCCGACAAGGGTATTTTGGGTATTCTACATATGTGTCTATTTAAAGTTGTGCTGGAACCATGTTGGCGTCCATGTGTCATCCAACTGGATCAAAGCTACACATGGCGTCCATGTGTCTATTTCAGCCCAACACCCAACTTTTTCTCTCTCTAGTTAGCACGCCACCCCACTCACCACCATGGGCAGCTGCCTGGCACAAACTCCGCTGCGCCGCTGCCCAAAAATCCCAACTCCACGCTAATCAACGGCGGCAGCAAATTCCCGCCGTCCGTCTACGAAGAAACAATCAAAGAAGCCCTTTCCGAGACCCCGTCATCCCCAAACAACGATTACTGCACATTCCAAGATTCCATGAGAGTGACAGGATGCTCCACCAAAACGACCTCGCTGCAAAGAAGCCCTTCGACTACGGGGTCTCTCTTCTCTTATACGAAAAATTCACAAGTCATAAATTTTATTGCCTCAAGAACTCAAGGCAGCCAAGAACAGCAGATTTTGTACCAGCCGCACACCTCAACTTCCAAAGGTTCATTCTGTTTTTTTTTTGTATAATAGAGGTACCTCTTCATACATTCCTTTACGGGAAGTGAGTGTTGGGATGTTGAATGTGTTGGATTTGAAAAGTTGAGGACGACGGACTGTGGTTGAGATAACTTGGGGAAGAGAGACCTCGTCGTCTTTAGCCGGAGTACGGAGAGAACTTGGGGAAGAGGGGGGGGAGAAAGACCAGTGGCGGCGGTGAGCTGTTGTCGCTGGAGATCAGAGAGAAACATGGGAATCAGGGGTGTCGTGAGTAGAGGGAGGCGGCGGCGTCTTTGCCGTCGCCGAGGAAAGAGGCGGCGCTTCGTGGGGCGGCGCCTTCACCCAGATCTGAGAGTTGCAGGACAGAGGGTGTTCAGGCGGCGCCGCTGGTGTTGGGTGCGATTCAGAGAGGGAGAGAGTCGAGCGGACTCTGTTCATATGAGCGTCTCGCGCTTGGGGTTGAGTCGGGGAGTGAGTTGGTGGCGGCGGTTCGCCGCTGCTGCAGTCCCCGGAGAAGCGAGCCGAGAAGGAAGAGATGGAGAAGTGTGGACAACATGAACGTGAACTGAGAGAGAGAGAGAGAGAGAGAGAGAGAGAGATACTTGAGAGGCGACAGGGAGGAGAGCCGACGCCGTCCGGCCTCGCTGGAGATTGAGGGGCGGCGGCGATTGGTTGAGGAAGGAGGCATCTGAGAAGTGTGCGTGAGTGTTGAAGGAAGAGAGAGAGAGTAATGGAGGTATGGCTGAGATAACTGCAAATTAAATAAAAAACGACAACGTTTTTATTTAATAAAACGACTGTGTTTAGGATTAGGTCCGGCGTATCCATGTAGGATTTTCAGTTGTCCATGTCATCAATTTTTCGCCGGAAAATTTACGGGGTAGCTAAATCAGATCAAATTAATAGTTTAGGAATTTCCATAATACACTTTGAAGTAAAGTACACAGACCAGAATTGGACTATAGTTTAGTAATTTACATGCCATTAACCCTTATAAATACCATAAAAATCCTTTAAAAAAAAAATACAACCATAAAATTTTTAGGGTAAATATCATGAAAACCCCAAAACTATATCTATTTTATCAAAAATATCCTAAAACTTTTGAAATGTTCTCTAAACCTTCAAACTATCAAGTTTTTATCAAATATATCCCGCATCTATTTTTCGGTTACCAGAAACGTGATGTGGCTCGACGAATGTCACAATGTAATTTATATTATATTTTTTTTAAATGACATGGAAAAAACAACTGAAATAGTTTAGTGCCCCAAATTACCAACAAAGTAAAACTGTGTAAAGAAAAGAGTAATGTTGGATGCAATGTTATCAACAGAATGTTAATAACATTATAACCAACATGCAGCGGAAAGTAATAACACACAAGAATACTTTTTCCACGGATTATAAATAACCCGTGAGTGCCTCAAGGCTAAATTCACTATGTTGAATCAACAATACAAAGTACAGAATTGGATCTACTTGGAGATCTATCTTTACAGAATATCTGCCTAAGATAAACCAACCTATCTACTTTCAGTACTACAATGTTGATACAACACAGAACCCAAAAACAGCCGAATAACAAAAGTTAATCGGACAAAGCAAACAACCTGCTACGCTCCAATGTCCTTGCACTTCAAATCTTGCTCTCGACGTCCCGTCGATACAAAGATAGACTTTACAGATTGGTTGCCTAAGTCTACTTCGTCAAAGCAATCCTTGAAGAACCGGTGTCACGTTTGCAGCAGGAAAATGACGAGATGGCTGTGAGTGAATGTTAAGTCGTTGATTTTGCACTTCCAAAACGTGAGTATGAATGAGGCTTCTTGCTGCTTTTATAGACCTTCATGTCGTGATTAGTTTCCTCCACTTCCCACTTCCAGAAGCTTCCTATAACCGCCGTAATCCACCTCCGAAAACTGCCAGTCGACCAGTCTGGAATGTTGGTTGAGAGATCATGGGTCCTGAAAAATAGGAACTAACAGCCCACTACTTTGGACCATGATAAACCATCTTTCCACTTATTAAAAACGTGGTCAACAAGCATAAAACCTTTATTCCACAACCAAAGAATAAGAAAACGTGAAAGGAAGGTAAAGATTAAATATATACAATTACCAATGGAGAGTCAAAGTATGGAGTCAAGGCAGACTCCAGAATGTTGGTTGCAACCCAGAAATGTTGACACCATGAATGTTATCAACATTCCACCCAACATTGAAAACACGAATGTTATCAACATTCAATCCAACATTGTCGAAGTCAACATTGACTCTAACAACAACTTCGTTTCGTATCATATTCTATCGTGTTTATCCCTAATTATAGGTTATTAGCGTGAATTTCAAACACAATAGGAGTGAATTTTAAATTTCAGAGTGATTTTTTTTTTAATTATAAAGTACGAAACGATGTCATTTTTTCCATTGCATTTTAAAAAATAGAATATAAATTATATTGTGGCATTCGACGAGCCACATCACGTTTTTGGTGACCAAAAAATAGATGCGGATGTATGTATATCTATCTATATCTATATAAAAGTGGAACCAATATGCCTATACTATTTTCCCGCCCAAAGTGTAGCATTAATTTTAACCTTAATTTACACAATTCAATATTAATTTCAACATTTATTTACATAATTAATGCTGATTTTTATTTATACTAGCAAGTTCTATTTCTGATCTATTAAATTACGACTATAATTTGTTCTCATTTTCAATATAAATGCTCAATTGAATTAGCATTTATATTTATCTTAAAATATTGGATTTCATAAGAATTAATACTACAAAAGTATAATGATATTTTTTTGGTAAAAAATAATCTCTCATATACTCCCTCCGTCCCGCGAGTCTTGACACGTTTGGGTTCGGCACGAGAATTAAGGAGTTGTAGATTAGTGTTTTAAGTGTGTAATTAATAAAGTATAAAATTGATAAAGTAGGAGAGAGAAGGAAATAAAAGTGATAAAGTAGGAGAGATAATATAATAAAGGTGATAAAGTAGGAGGGAGAAGGTAATAATTATTGCCAAAAAGGAAACGTGTCAAGATTCGTGGGACGGCCCAAAAAGGAAAACGTGTCAAGATTCGTGGGACGGAGGGAGTAATACACTAATAACATTAGGTTCTTTAACCACATTAATTTATTCTAAACTTAATAATTATAGTCAAAATATATAAAAAAATGTTTTTTTGTAAAATGATTATATGGATAGGAAGTTAGTTGAAAATATGTTCAGTGAGACATAAATAAAATTAAAAAATATTTAATTATTTATATAAGTTAAAAGATTAAAAAAAAATAAAAAATCAATTTCACCCTAAAATTGAAAGCGATGACATGGAAAAAAATAGTTAAGATGGAGTATTTTTTTAGGTAATATGCATTTTCTTCATGAAATTAGATGATAATTGTTAAATTGTTTAGATTTTGAAACAAAATAATCAGCAACACTAATTTGTCATTTATAAAAATAGGTAAACAATTAATCAGAACACAAAAACTTAGGTGCTATTGGGTGCACTGTAGAATCGGGTTATACCCGCACTCAGACTTTAACCTGCATCTTGATTCAAATAATGTAAATGACACTATTCAGTTATAAAAATGTCATTGCCTATAATTAACATTATTCAGTTATACAAATTACACTATAACATTTTGAAACATTATAGTGTCATTTACAATTTTATGATGTCAATGACAGGAAGTGTCATTTATATTTATGAATAGTGTCAATTATTGTCACAGCCCGCCCTAACTATGGATAGTTAGGCCGAGTGATCCACGACTAGGGATGGGGTTAAAGAAGAAGGGGAAGAAAAGGGGCGTCATTTATAGCCGTAAAACTTACTCATCTTAATAAAACTCGTCATTTTTATTCATTAATACTCAATTGAAAACAGTCTATGAAAGACAGCATAAAACTTAATTAATATCATTAATCAAGTTATACATCGTATGAAACCATTCTCTTAAGACTCAAAGTATGACATAACATACTATAACATCAACAACATCTTGCAGCGGAAAGTAGCTAGACATATGTATGAAGACATATTCTAGACAGGTTAACTATTTATTAACAACCCTGGAGACTCCGCTCATTGCAGCACCATCATCACATCAGCTCAACCTGCACATTTAGAAAACATATGCAGGGCTGAGTACAAAAGCACTCAGTGGGCACATATGCCTAGGTATAAAAATACATGCTTCAAAACTATGAATTGTCATGCCATCATAATCAGTACAGCAAGGGAGTTTTTCGCTAAAAAGGCCCAAGCTTACTAAGTTCATTTGTGATTCTTAAAGTTCGTCTGATCAGACTAAGTTCTTTTGTAATCTATCATATCTGAAACTGTGTGCCGGAGAGGTGGCCACCTCTCACGGTCACTTGACCGGCCAACCCGCTAGATGACTCACGGTCACTGGTGTACACTAGCCCTGGCAGGATAGCTATCAACTGCTCAGGACCCGAATTCGATTGCATCATTGGCAAAGCCAAAGCAGATAGATATCATACTAAAATTTAAACATTTTATGGCAAGACAATACTTGAAATAACTTTAACTCAAATATTTTGTAACGAAATAACTTGCTCAAATGTAACATTAAACTCATTTGATAGATATATAAAACTGAAATTAACAGTTAAATCATCTCATGCATTCATTCGTATAAGAGGCCTACGACACGCAGGGGATCTCTATATACGTATAGTAAAAGTAATGCCCACCTCGTTGTGTCTCTGTATCAATGAGTAACGTCACTCTCTCCCTCAAGTCGTTACTTCCCAAAAAGGACCTTCATCGTTATGAAGAATTGGTGAGAAGTTATAAAAGAAACCTCGATTAATAATCTAATCTCTTTTATGAAACATTAGTATCTCTAATGTTCATCTCTCTTGATTGTTAATCAATATAACAATTATTATCTCTCGTCATTACTCATTAATTATAACATCCTTATGTTATAATTAACAGCACTTCAATTAAAAGAAATATTTAACACATCGAAAAGTCCACTTTCTTAGCAGATCTATTCGCTCTCATCTCGTCTAATTAACCAATTAGAAAGTTAAACTTTCCATTAGGCATGTATTTGAGTCACGGGTCAACAAGAATTGACTATGCTCAAATCCTAATTTCACTAAAAATTTCGGCATGACCCATTCATATATAATGTCAGCCACGAGATTTCATCGCGTGAATCTCACTACGTGAACTCGTCTCTCGACTCAAAACTTAACATCTTGACATCTTTTCAACGCAAACCAAACAATTCAAAATCATCAAAACTCTTTATCAGTAAACTATCATTTATACTCGACACCAATTGTTCGAGTGTCAGATACCAACATTTATGTGCGTTAATCATAACTCTCACAACTCACACCATTTAGTCATATCGTATCATCCATCAAAACAAATATAATCAAGTTGTTTTCTAGAAAGTTTTGCTGTTTTTGTGTCATCTTTAAGAATTCATAACAACCAACTCAATCATCATAAACTCTCATACCAATTGATCTCAAAACCTTCATGAAGTGTAGTTCACTCTAAAAATGGTAGTTAACCAAAAAGGTTAAAGGTTTTTGGAGATATTGCTCTTTTAGTGCAGGCTGTCAAAGATTGACAGTTTCTGCCAATTTTGTTTAGGCCATTAGAAACCAAGGCAAACCTTAATAAAATTCCATCAAATTTAATCATCCAAAACTAAAGGTATCCTTGAAGATTTGGTTAAAATTTCACAAGAGAAAACGTTCATATGATCTGCCAAATAAACAATGAAACTCATACACTTTTACTGTTGGACAAATATGACAGCAGAACAGGGCATTTTTGAAATAATAAACTGCTCTATTTCAGAGGTCATAAAAATCGAAATCTTATGTTTTCAGAAAAGTATTGAAGTCTAGTTTCGTTTAAAAAAAACGGTGATGCAAAATCCTTCATGGATTAATAGATATAAACGTTTTTGTGAAGTCTACCAACAGTTGACAGATTCTGTCAAGGGTTTTTCAAAATATCTTTAAAATAGCAAACATCATCCAAAAGACATGAAATTTTGCAGCGACGAAATACACATATCATAGATAAACATACTAAAATTTCAGAGCCATCAAGCAATGAAAACTCATCGAAACATAAGCTTGAATCTGCTGTAAAATTTTGACAGAATTCCAGTTTTAATTTCGTTCAACAATTATCATCCATAAATTGTAAATCAATTAGCATGCTCATGTGATATCGTAGAACACATATACGCAATAATATTCATTATGCAACGTCCCAAACTTCACGAATTTAAATAATCATACTCTAAAAACTTATACAATTTTCATGCTTGGAAAAATACGAATTTAATATATATCGATTCTAGCATACCCCTAAGCACAAATATCAAGT
Organism: Salvia miltiorrhiza; assembly: GCF_028751815.1. Classification (NCBI taxonomy): domain Eukaryota; kingdom Viridiplantae; phylum Streptophyta; class Magnoliopsida; order Lamiales; family Lamiaceae; genus Salvia; species Salvia miltiorrhiza. The sequence goes on from NC_080388.1 coordinate 37,428,141, forward strand.
CAAAACGATCAAACAAAAATCGAAAGACAAGCTAATATGTGAAAAACGGGGCTGCCCTCATGGGTTTCATAGCTACGGTTCGTTCCGTTCTTACTCCCTTCATTAAACATGCTCAACATCTACCCAAGAACAACATACTAAAATTTCACGACGATCCGACGTCGTTTCAAAATAAAGTCGAGAATCGACGTTTTTCGACGTCGACGAAAATCGAAAAGAAAACCATCAAAACGTAGGTAGAGATCTTACCTACTTAGATACGTGATCGAAAAGATGATCGGCGCTCGTCTCGGTGCTCAAATCGGAGGTCAAAAGCTCCGTCCAAGCTTAAATGGAAAATGGCGTGTGTAGTGTGTGTTTTAGGTGTTGTGTGTGTGAATATGTGAGTTGTGTGTGTGGTGTGGGCTGATATAGCGTGAGTTAGGTGAGATAGAGGGATAGTGGGCAGTTGGGGGGTGGTTAGGGGTAGGGTAGGTTAGATATTTAGGATATTAACCCGTTAGTCGTTAAATATCTCGTTTCATCTCGTTTTAACGACTAACTACCCATATTATTCGTTACTCGCCCTCTCAACCTCTACTCACTTTCATTACACTCGTAATTCTATATAAATATAGAAAATACAAGCTCGTTCTCGAAATTCTGATAAACGAGCTCGGTTCGTTTATCGAGAAATCCCGGTTTACTATTCACTCGTCGTCCAAAAATAAAAACTTTCATTATTGGACTCGTATCGAAAAACTAAGAATATTTCTCGACGACGTGCACGTAAGATTTTGAAAGTCGACAAAAAGACGAAATAGCCGTACTTTACTATTCATCGTCAAAAAGTCAAAATTTTCAAAAACGTCTTAACGGACTCAGATTTCACTTCCGAGTTCACCGTTCTCATTCAAATAATTATCTAGAATTATTCAAATACTCAAACTCAAATACGGATATAAAATCCCACATCATCCTCACATCATCAAAAGAACATCTCAACATCTTTAAAATATAACAACAAAACTTCATATAACTCTTCATCTCTTTACAAAGTAAATCAAACAAGGGATCTATACCCTAATTACTCAAACTTAAGCAATTAAACACGTCATCAAAAGCCCGGGTGTTACAATTATACACAATGTCATTTACAATATTATAATGTCAATTATACGCGGTGTCATTTGTATAACCGACTATAGTCAATTACAGACACTGTCATTTGTATAACTGAATAGTGTCATTTACAAAGTTTGAATCAGGAAGCGGGTTTGTCTTTGAGCGCGGGTCAGAGTTTGAACGCGAGTGCAACCGTCTAATCATAAAGCTACATTTATATATAAAAGTAGATCATGTGTTCATTGAAAAAATTGTAAATACATTATTTTTTAATGGCTATGATAAAATCAACAACAAAATATGTTTAATTTTATGGATTTCAATGATAAATTATTGTTTGCATAATTATTATTAAATTTTAAAATAAGTGTATAAAATAAATGATGTGTACATAATAGTGAAGCTTAATAAATATGATCGCAACTCATCGTTTAGTTAATTTCTCTTTAAACATTTTTTAGACAATTTCACTTCAAACTATTGATATAGTATATGATTGGTGATTTCATGTCACTTACAAAGATATATTCCTAATTTACACCACTTAAAAAAAAAATATTAACTCATCACAATTACATTATTTTTATATAATATATAATTTAATAATAATATAAAATAAAAAATATACTCCCTCCGTCCGCCAAAAGTATTCCACTTTGGCTGGGCACGGAGTTTAATAAAATGTTTGATGATATTGATGTAGTGGAGAAAGGGTCCCACCACTTAATGAGATGTGTGGTTGAGATTGAATTTGGGGTGGGTTTTTTGTAAATAAAGAGTGTTTGTAAGGATAAAATATAAAGGTGGATGGTGGGACCATGGCTTAAAAAGGAAAGTGAAATACTTTTTGCGGACGCCAAATATAGTAATTGTGGAATACTTTTGGCGGACGGAGGGAGTAATAGTTTGTAGTGACCCGCTCTTTTTATTGTATTTTAAATACAATATCGCGATAATAAAATCGCATCCTTCAGTAAATGGAATCCAGATGACAGTTTATTAGAATTCAGCTTATGATCCTGATTTAATTATCAGACGAAGTTATTATTTTTAGCTTTATGCTTTTGTATCGCGTGAGTAAATCGCGATGAGAATTATCGAGCCATTCAGTAATTATTATTCCAAGTTATAACTGACTTAGCGAAGTCATGTTATTTACTAATTGAAAGCAGATGCTGTTATATTTTATTAGTGTCACTAAGAGTCTTGGAATTATTTCCAACTTTGCAGATTAAATCCCCGGATTTAATTTAAGTTATTTTACAGTTTATCGAGATTAGCAGACATGAAAGCAGTTATTAAACGAATACAGAAACGCGATGTTTAGGAACTCGAACCAGTATTTATTTACAGTTCACGGACTACAGTTTAGTTCACAGATTGGGGAAATTCATAGTATTTTACAAGTTGGGACTTACATGGCCCACCTCTCAAGTTTGGAACACAAAAGTCAATGAGAGAGAAAGGTAAAAATGGAGTGCAGAAGCATCAGCAGGAGCATCAGCCGACCACCCCCTGCACTTCCATCTCATCCACCTTCAGCAAAAGCTTCCAGCCACCTTCCATGGCTGCCCGGTTCCCTCCAGCCTCTACCTCCAGCCACCCTATGCCTGCTCATCCTCCTAGCATACTCAAGTATGCAGCAACAAACCCTTCTATTAATACCAACCCAGCCAGCAAATGTTTTTGTTCACTCTCGGTTCTTTTCAGCGGAAACTTGAAGAACAGCCCCCTTCCTGCCAAAGCTCTCAAGGTAAAGCTTGGCTTCAATAATTTCCTCTCTTTTCATCAAAGTTCACCTGCATTAACAGGAGGATCAATTCATTTCAATTATCTCACAATCTATTCAACTCCAACAGCCACCCATCAGCTCGAAAACATTCAAGGTATTCTACTATCTTGAATAATCAATTCAGTTCACATCCATGCTTAGCATAATCACAGTTCATCTATACGAAATAGCCAAGATATGTTGCACAATAGAGAGTTACTTTACAACAGAAGGAATTATATGTTTCACTTTCACTGCACTCTAGAATAAGCATTTACGAGAACTCACGACCTCAAAGACTAAGACTTTGAATCGATTTGAGAAAGTTAGACTTAGCTTTAGGGAGAAGGGCCGACTGCCCAAGGAAACGGCGAACCCCAACTGCCGGAACGGAGGGAGAAGACGGCGGACTCTCGTTGTCTCGCCCACATCAGAATAGCCACGACGCCGGCCGTAGAAAGATGACGCCGACCGGTTTTGAGCAGCAGGAGCCGATCGTATTTTGGGGGAGAACACCCGGTTTGAAACTTCAGGGGTGGGCTGGGGTTTTCGATTCCCTTTCACGATAGGGACGAAGAGAGAGAGGGAGATGAACGGCGCTATTTCCAGGAGGCGACCGCTCGCCGGATTCCAGACGGGTGTGACAGCAGCGACGACATTTCAGATTCAGGGCTCGTTCCTGAACACCACGGAGAAGAAAGAGGACGGCGTCGAAGTCGATCGGAGCCGACGGCCGCTGAACGGCCGAAGAAGAGGAAGCCGGCCGATTTTGGGAAGGGCCGATTGAGCGTCGATTTTGAGGAGGAGCGAGCGGCTCCTTGAGAAAGACTAGAGAGAGAAAGACAAGTTTCAGCTTTGAGAAGAGAGAGACCGTGAGATTGTAGTGGAAGAAGTGGGCTTTGTTTCATTTGGATTTCTCTTTTAATTTTATTTTGGGCCGAACTATTGGGCCCCTATTTTAATTGATTTTGGGCTTTTCTTTTAATTGTAAGTTTGAGCTTTATGTTTATTTCATTTGCTTGGGCTTTCACTTCTATTTCGAACTGGGCCAGTATTTATTCATTTTGGGCCTCAACTTTTGATTGTTTTGGGCCACTCCCATTATAATTAAGTTTGGGCTTTAATTGTTTTAAAAAGAATTGGGCTGAGATATATATATTTATATATTGATAGACTTTCATTTCCAAATTCCGTATGTATTGTTGGGCCGATTTATTGTTTCACTTGAGCCGATTTATTGTTTATTGGACTATAAATTATCCTTCAAGCCCAAATAATCTAAAATAGACTGTTGTCGTTTATTTCATAAAAGCCACTTGTTTATTTAATCAATCGGCTACTTTATTTTGAGCCATTAATTGATTGAAGTTACATTAGTAATTATATTCTACAGTCAGGCCCGATAAATTCTTACGGGGTTACTTATGGGATGAATCGAGTCAGTTCCTTCTACTTAGCGAATACAAGAGCGAGATTATTTACTTTACGAATTTAGAATGTTCCGATGGGGAAGGAAGAGTTACAGATTTATTCGACCGCGATAGATGAGAGTAAACTAAATCTTTTAGCAAGGATTAACAATAGAAATTCCCGACTATCGCTCAGATGATTAGTTCATGCATACCAGTTTCATGCATGGTTATTTATGCATTCTCATTCTGAGAATTTTTCCCGAGTAAGTATCTTATGCTTTTCTCAAAATCAAGGTCGAGATCGAGAATAACCGACAATCAAGGAATCACCGAATCACCAAGATCTCAAATCAGGTGGGTTTATTTTCAGATATATCAAACCAGTTTAATGTTACTTTCAAGCAAGTTATTTCATTATTGAATCTATGAACGAACAGAAATTTCAGTATCTCAGTTATTGTCTTGCCATAAAATGTTTCAGTTTAGTATGATATCTATCTGATGAGGCAATGCCAGTTAAGTAATCGAATTCGGGTCCTGAGCAGTTGATAGCTATCCTGCCAGGGCTAGTGTACACTCAGGGCCGTGAGTCATCTATCGGGTTGGCCGGTCAGGTGTCCGTGAGAGGTGGCCACCTCTCCGGCACACAAGCTTCAGATATGATAAAATACAAGAGAACTTAGACTGATCAGTCGATCTTTAAGAATCACAAAAGAATTTAGTAAGCTTGGGCTTATTTCATGAAAACTCCCTTGCTGTACTGTTAAGATGGCATGACAATCTATGTTTTCTATGCAAGTTTCTATAGGCATATGTACCCACTGAGTACTTTTGTACTCAGCCCTGCATGTATTTCTAAATGTGCAGGTTGAGCAGTAGCCGGTGGTGATGAAGTGACGAGCAGGAAATCCCTTTTGTCTGAAGTTATATGTATTAAAGAACTCTTGAGTACATGTCTTCATACATGTAATCAGAACCTTCTTCCGCTGCGTACTCAAAAGAATTTCATATTTTTTTTGGCTAAGTCGGAGCTACCCGAACTTACTAGTTTGACTAAGTCATCACGACTCTAACCCCGTTGTAAATGTTCCCTTCGTTGTTAATATTTAAGTATGTTTCTTTGTTGTTTATTTTTATTTGTTCATTCCCTTTCTATCCCGCTTTTTATCTCCAACCCTTGGTCACGGTTTCCCGGCTTAATTATCCATAATTAAGTCCGGTCGTGACATAATTTTTTTAAAGAAAAAAATAAAAATTATAATATCTAAAAAAATATAATACTCGTGCATCGCACGGGCAAAATACTAGTTTGATAAAAACCTGATAACTTGAGGGTTTAGAGAACATTTTGAAAATTTCAGGATATTTTTTATAAAACGGATATACTTCAGAGATTTTCATGATATTTATCCAAAATCTCAATGTGACATCTTTCATAGTTGAATTTATTGCCATTTTTTCTTCCCTTTCTTTGTGGTTTAGCGTCAAAGTAAATAAATAAAACAAGGAAAGCAATAATACAATCAAAATAAAAAATACTCCATTCGTCTCACATAAAATATGAACATTTGTAACTTGTAAGTGACACGGATTTTAATAAATATTAGGAAAAATGTATTGTGAGTGAAAAATGGGTCCCACTTTATGAAAAGTAGAATTAAAGTAAAAAGGGTTGTGGTGGAGTAGTGTACCAAAATAAAAATGATCATATTTTTGTGAGACACCCAAAAATGACAAAATATTCATATTTTTATGAGACGACAAGAGTAATGAGATCAGAATCAATCTATTTTCTCAAATTGGGTGAACAAAATCTAATTGGATTTACGGTTTTTGGGTTCTATAGATATTTCTTATTCCGTTTACTTTTGTGAAAAAAGAGAAAAATATATATTTTTATTATTTTTACACTATTTCCACATATTTATTATGATGACAATTTTTTTCGGACATAGTAGAATATTTTATCGAATAACTCATTTTCACTCAGTTTATCTTCAATGTTGAATAATACTTACTATTTTTGGATAGTGGTGTAAAAATATTTTCCAACATTTTAAATTTTTTTTTCCTCTTTACAAAAATATTTTCTTATCTTTTACTCCCTCCGTCCACTAATTGTTGGCCTAGAAGGCAAAACACGGATTTTAAGAAAAAGTATAGTGAGTGGAGAAAGGGACCTACAAAATATATTGTTTATTAGTTGAGTGGAGAAAGGGACCCACAAAGTGTATTGTTTATTAGTTGAGTGGAGAAAAAATGTATTGTTTATTGGGACCCACCAATTAAAAAATTATAAAGAGTTACTATAAATGGGTATGACATAAATTGGTGGACGGACCAACAAGGAAAGTAGGCCAACAATTAGTGGACGGAGGGAGAATTATTTATCTTTTTCTAATAAAAATTTTACAACAAAAATAAATACACCCTAAGTAAAATTTGTATGTATTAAACCTTTTATACAAAAGTATTGCTAAAATATTAGATATATATTCTCTCTGTTCCAAAAAAAATTACTTTTCCATCCCTCGAATAAATTTCTATTTATTTTAAAATATTAGCTTACCATTAATGCTACTTCATTTATTTTTACTTTGCACTTTTTCAGCACTAAAAAATAGAAAATGCTATAATAATCGAATTATAAAATCCTACTATTACTTTTTAGATAAATTAATAATATTAAATAAAAAAAATATAAAGGTCATGTCACGTAGAAGCCATTTAGGCATTAAATCCTAGCACTTTTTATTCTAAGATTGGTGGTTCAGTTCACGGTCTTACTCTTATACCTTGTCGATCTCCTAAAGTTCCTTCAACCTAAATAAAGCAAGTTATTGCTAAACTTTTGAAAGAATTTTCCCTGAATTTCATTCTCAGGTACGCGGTTCTTTATCAGAATCCACTTATTTCTTCGATTATGTTTACTTGTTCGTCCACTCTCCTCTTAATTAGTGTATACTCCACTAAATTGGCACGTCATTTGGAACGCCTATCGCGTTATTCATTTTGTTTTCTGCTAATTGGGTTTCGATTAGTCAGTTTGGGAAATTTAAAATTTGGTTTGCCGGTTACGTAGCTCTCAGAACTAATTTTCAAAGATTGGATTTTTATTTCTGTTGGGGAAAGATATTCAGAATGGAGCGAATCAATTATTTCTGCCTTGAATGTTATAAATGCATGTGAAGTTTAACTTAATTCATATGTTGAGAACTATGATCACAAAGGGCATATTGTGTGGAGGTGAAAAGAAGTTGGAAGTTATTCTTGTAAAGGGATGTTTATTTAGTGTTTAAACTTTTACTTGCTACGCCTATGATGCGTTTGATGTTATGATCAACAATGGCAGCCGGTTATTGTTCTGTACTGTTCTTACTTCTTGTTGATCTAATGCCCGTTGAGTCGTTGACAATCTAGACATCGTATAGTGAGGCCCAGTGCTGTTGATTATTGTCACTGTGATTACTCGGCCAATGCCCTTTAAAGGATAAAGTTTATAAATACAGTTTTTTTATTCCCTCATAAGCACAATATCGTGTTCTTCATATTGCAGGTGAAGGTTTAGGGTTGGGGATTGGGGTCAGGAGGCTCATTTTTAGTGGGCCGATATACGTATGCTGTCTTATTTTCCGAATGTAAGATTGAAGCTAAAAACCTAATAGGTGTGCTAGATTTTCGTTTCTTGAGGTCTTGTTGATTTGGAAAATAGTGGAAATGCAGTTAATTTCGCCTTCTTCCATGGAGAGTTCCGATGATGAGAAAGATGGTAATGCTGAAGCTTCTCTTCCGAAGGAATTAGGTCACTCCTCGGAATCTAAGCAATCAAAATTTGTGGATGATATACTTAAGGGATCAAATGAGAGTTGCTTGGAGAATTTTCGGATGGATAAACACACGTTCTTTAAATTGTGCGATTTGCTACGTACTAGAGGCCTACTGCGTCATACAAATCGGATCAAGATTGAGGAGCAGTTAGCAATATTTATGTTTATAGTTGGGCATAATCTACGGACTCGAGCAGTTCAGGAGCTATTCAGATACTCAGGCGAAACCATCAGTCGTCATTTCAACAATGTCCTGACTGCAATTACGACTATTTCATTAGATTTCTTCCAGCCTCCAAAATCCGATGTTCCACCAGCAATTCGAGTAGATCCACAATTTTATCCTTATTTTCTGGTGAGGAAGTGACATCTAGACTTGGATATTGTTTTGTTCATTCATTTTTTATTTTCCATTGTGGCTGAAATGCACCATTCTTTTATGCCATGATTTTCAATAAGAATTGTGTTGGAGCAGTTGACGGCATACATTTCCCAGTGACAGTAGGTGTCGATGAACAAGGGCCTTTCCGAAACAAGAAAGGTTTTCTTTCACAGAATGTGTTAGCAGCATGCTCGTTTGACATGAAGTTTCATTATGTTCTTGCTGGTTGGGAAGGCTCCGCCCCAGATATGCGAGTTCTAAGTTCAGCTCTAACTAGGCGTAACAAGCTGGCAGTACCCGATGGTATGTTCGGTTTCCTCAAAAGTGTTCATAGTCTCACTTCCATAACACATGTTATGTGAATGAAAAGCGTGATCTTTTCTGCATGTTGAGTGAAATATGTATGTGTCGTTTCAGGTAAATACTATCTCGTTGATGCCAAATACGCAAACATCCCAGGGTTCATCGCCCCGTATCCTGGAGTGCCATATAGTAAACTCGAATTTGGTGGTGGCTTCCACCCACAAGATGCCTCGGAGCTCTTCAATCAGCGGCATTCTGCTCTGCACAACGTCAGTGGCAGTACTTTTGCTGCATTGAAGGAACGGTTTCCTATTCTGATGTCTGCACCTCCTTATCCATTGCCAACGCAGGTGAAGCTGCTCGTTGCAGCTTGTGCCCTGCACAATTACATTCGTGATGAGAGCCCCAACGACTGGATCTTCAATATGTACGAACACAAAGCTATAGAGACCGAACAACCACTTGTTAATGCAGACTCAGACATCCCCGTGGGAGCAGAAGAAGCCGAACGCGCCTCCCAGGTACGAGATGCTATTGCTACTGAGATGTGGAATGATTATATCTCAAACTATGCTTCCATTGATGGTGTCTTATAGTTATGGATAGTTTGTTATGTAGATTTTGGATTATAGCTTTCATTAACCAAGTAGTGGGAAGCTTCAATTTTGTGCTACATTTTCTCAAGGAATAGAGTAGAGCCATTGTAACCAGAGCTTAGTTGTGCAAATGTTCCAATTTAGAGTATGAGAAATTATGTCACCAATTTCGACTTTTTGGGAGCTCTCAGTGTAATCATCTGCGACGTATAATCTGCCACATCACCCATTTGCTATACTATTTAATCAACATAAGTTGTGACTTCTTTTGTTCGTTTTGTAATCGAGGTTACCTATATAATTAATTTTTCTTCAAACGTGAACCCTCAACACAAAAAGTTCGTGTGTTGATAAAATACAGTGCAAGTTATCCTCAAAGTTGAAGTTATTTATATGAAATCCAAGAAAGTGTACAAATTATTGCAAACCTTTTATTTTTGGGTATAAAGTGCGAGAGAAATAGCATTGCGTTCTGAGCTCATCCATTTGATGTGTTTAACAAATGTCCACATGAAAATAGTAGACAATCGTCAAACCAACCTTTTATTCTTCTAAGTTTTTTTTTGAAAGGTAAATAAGATAAATAAAAATGAGTACAAGGTACTCAAACTCAACCCAAAAAGTACAAGAGAGCTTATTCTTCAAAGATTTACTTGTACTCTAATTTAGGATAATCATAAAAAAAATTATAGTTGTCACGACCGGTCTTAACTAAGGATAGGTAAGCTGGGAAACCGTGACTAGGGAAGGGAAATTAGGAGAGGGGACAGAAAAGGGGTGATAAATAATAATAAAGGAATTGAACTAAGATTGAGACATCATGTGAGAAAAAAAACACACATAAATAGATAAGAGCGAGTAATCGGTCAAGAGTATCCGATTTAAGTGTTTATACAATAACTTGATTTGACAATCCAACATAATAGGATAATATGCATCATAACTGAGTGTTCGCAGCGGAAATAGAACGTGATACATGTATGAAGACATATATCGCCAAGAGTTTATTTAGTAAATATGACAAAGCTCCGCACGACACCCCATCATCACTCATCACTGCTCAACCTGCACATTTAGAAATACATGCAGGGCTGAGTACAAAGTACTCAGTAGACATATGCCGAAAATCATATACATACATAATAAATGTAAATTGTCATGCCATTTCAATAGTATAACCAAGGGTTTTTTACTCAAAAAGGCCCTAAGCATACTAAATTCATTTGTGATTCTAAAGTTCGTCTGATCAGACTAAGTTCTTTTGTAATCTATCATATCTGAATCTGTGTGCCGGAGAGGTGGCCACCTCTCACGGTCACTTGACCGGCCAACCCGCTAGATGACTCACGGTCACTGGTGTACACTAGCCAAGGCAGGATAGCTATCAACTGCTCAAGACCCGAATTCGATTACATGATAACTGGCAAAGCCATATCAGATAGATATCATACTGAAATTAAAACATTTTATGGCAAGACAATACTTGAATTAACTTCAATTCAAAGATTTTGTCATGAAATAACTTGCTTGAACGTAACAGTTAAATTCATTTGATATATATGAAAGTAATGCCTACCTGATTGCAGTGTTTTGCTACTTAAGACAATGATTCTCTTTCCTTAGCGCGATAGGTTACTCAGGCGCTTTTGTTTATTTGAACCTTTGATAACACGAAACATGTGTTCGAGTGAATAATAGAAAAGATAACAACAAATGCAGTGAATCACTATTCACTCATTTCTCTAACTACCCATATTTCCTTAAACGACTGTATCTAACTCATATACAATCGTTCTTCTTTTATCGAAATACTTCATGTACCTTTGAGGATGTAGGAAAGCCCATTTTATATTATTCCTTTATTTATCCATTATAAATAAAGAATAATTTATAAAATATTTTCCTTTTCCCCATTTAATAATGCCAATCAATATATATATATTGCTACTATTAAAAGAACTAATAAGTCATTAATAAATTCTAAACATTAATTCCTGATGAAAATTTCATTGTGAGATTTTAGGAACATTTGTAAAAATATTTTAAAATAATAAAAGGAGTTAACTATAAAAAGAAATTTTCGAGAGGATCTAATAATTTTAATATTTTAACCATTTAATTAATAAATCTTTAATATTTCATTTATCAACTATTCCATCTAATATAATTTTACCAACAAGTTCTCATGAAATCTTTCTCCAAAATATTTATATATCTCAATAGCTCATTTATAAACTAAAAGTGATATTTTATCAACAATAAAACTTTAAAATCCTTAATAGGAATTATTTAGAATCATTTCAATCTCAACAAAACTGTATAGATTCAACTTCAACTAATAAACTGCTTTTACTCCGAACTCGTATGGAGTCGAATTTTATATCAATAGAAACCTCTTTGAGTCTAGTTTAATTGAAAAAAAAGTATGTTGAAAAACTCCAAGTAGTTTAAGAGATATAGCGATTTTCCCATCGCCTACCAGATTCGGCAGTTTCTGCCAACTGAAAGTCCAGATTTTTGAAAAATATCAAAAGTTACTGGAATGACCTCAAATTTTATATGCAGGTAGCTAACACCTATATCTTCATACAATAAAACTTTGAGAGCTAAATATCAACATATGGTTACTGAAATAATTAACCTAATCATCTGCCTCACGACAGTTTTAGCAGATACGGGCAGTAGACTTCTCGAATTTTAAAAGGGTAGTAAACGAAGTTCAAATGATATGAAACTTTGTACGAATATTTACCACACTCCCATCTATACCCCAGAAATTTCTCATAATATAATAGAAACGGGAATGCATCGAAATAAGGGCGTCAACTTACCCTTGTCCAAGTGGGCACTAATGGAAGTTGTTCGCCGGGGTTTTTTTCTGGTCGTCGTTCCGCGATGGGGTTTAGCCGCGAAGGTCTACGACTTAGTTTTCCTCGTGCGAGATAGATCAGGCTACACAACGGTGGTTTCTCGATCCTTTTTCGTCGTAAGGATAGTGAGAAACGAAGGCCGTAAGTTGGCCGGTGGCTAAGTCGGGAATTCGACGTTGGCCTCCGAAGGATATTGTGGCCTTTGGTCGGGAAAATATAGAGAAGGTTTCGGCCTTTCGATTGTTGGGTTTGGTAGCCTAAAGATGGAGGAACGAGTACACGTTCTCGGTTCAGAGCCTAGTGGCCGGTCGACGAAGAAATGGCCCGGCGAAGGGAGCTCACTTGAGCTCTTGCAAGTAAAAAAAATAAATCTCCTAAACTCACTCTTGCTCGCTGCACTTCTTCCTTCTGCAGAACTCTCCTCAATTTATAGAGGAGTTTCTGCAGACAACAGAATCAAAATGGTGGAAATTTTGGTACCTGGAGTTGCAACTTTTGAAGATTTGATCGTTGAAATTTACATCCTTTGACAATTGTGATCTTACCGTGAAATTTCTTTCTCGGCGTGCTGAAGCTTTTGAAAATTGTGGATATTGGCGTGATTTTCTTCTCCTACAGGAGACTTTGGGGTGTGATGGAGTTCAGATATACTACAGGAAGAAATCTGCAATCTTTACAATCTCCTTCTGCAGTAATGGTGTATTGGAGGGGAAGGTGAATAGTATAGGGAATAGTGTAGGGAATAGTGTAGGAAATAGTGTAGGAATTGATGTGTTGGATGAAAAATCGAGACATACGTGTAGTGCCGTGATCTAGTTTCTCCTAGTTCCTGTAATAATTCTCCAATTCTCGTTTAATAAATACTCCTCGTATTTACATAAATTAAATCCTCAATCTTGAGATTTAATACGTGAAAGTCGGAATTAATTCGTGACTTAATACCTTAACTCATATAATGCGAAATAATAAAATTATTATGCATATGATCTCAAGTTATAATTTTAGCAATTTGATTTAAATAACACGATTTATAAAATCGGTTATAAATCTAAATTTTCTAATAATATTGATTAAATCAATAAACTGGTAAAACAAAGTCTCAAACGTATAGTTAAACCAATAAATTTAATTATTGGTTTCATTCATGACTGAATATTAAATCGCAGCTCTGTATCTCTTATACAGACTTTTGCTGAAATAATATTATCTGAACAAAATAATCACCATAAATAATTAAAAGAATTTTATAACTAATGCACATATTTAATCTAATATGTATTTAAAAGAGCGGGGCATCACATACTACCCCCCTTAAAATAAATTTCGTCCCGAAATTTGCATACCTTCGTTAAACAACTCTGGATATTTTTCTTTCATCTTGTCTTCGAGCTCCCACGTAGCTTCTTCTTGTCCATGGTGCCTCCAAAGAACTTTCACTGAGGTGATTGATTTATTTCGGAGTTGTTGCACCTTTTTATCTAAAATCGCTTCGGGTCTTTCTTCATAGCTCAGGTCTGGATTAAGGATCATCTCATTTTGGTGTATCACGTGCTTTGGATCGAAAACGTACTTCCTAAGTTGTGATACGTGGAAAACATTATGGACATTTCCTAGACTTGGCGGTAATGCCAGCCTGTAAGCCACTGGGCCTATTCTTTCTAGGATCTCATAGGGTCCTATAAATCGGGGTCTAAGTTTCCCTTTAACTCCGAACCTAATGATCCCTTTTGATGGAGAAACTTTCAGAAATACTTTTTCTCCATTCTCAAATTGTAAATCAGTTCGGCGTTTATCAGCATATGACTTTTGTCTATCCTGGGCCTCCTTAATCCTCTGTCGGATTTGGCGAACGATTTCAATCATTTCACCTATTGTGTCTGGCCCTAGGATTTTTCTCTCGCCCACTTCATCCCAATAAAGTGGCGATCTACACTTTCTCCCATACAGTGCTTCGTAGGGTGCCATAGCGATAGTCGCTTGGTGACTATTATTATATGCAAACTCGATGAGTGGCAAAATGTGCTCCCAGTTTTCACCCTGGTCTAGCACTACTGTCCTCAGCATATCCTCCAATGTTTGAATCGTTCTTTCAGACTGACCATCTGTTTGTGGGTGAAAAGCTGTACTAAAATTCAATCTTGTGCCTAGTTCTTTTTGTAAACTGATCCAGAATCTGGATGTGAACTTGGAATCTCTGTCCGATGTAATTGACTTTGGCACTCCGTGCAAACGCACAATTTCTCTAACATAAAGTTGAGCTAACTTGTCGGATCCATGGGTGATTGGGATTGGTATAAAGTGCGCACACTTCGTAAGTCTGTCCACAATGACCCATATAGCCGTGTTACCTCGCTTGGATCTTGGCAATCCTGTGACGAAGTCCATTGCTATATCATCCCATTTCCATTCTGGTATCTCCAAGGGTTGTAGTTCCCCGTAAGGCCTTTGGTGTAAGGCTTTCACTTGCTGGCAAGCAAGACATCGTTCAACAAACGAGGCTACATCTCGTTTCATTCCTTCCCACCAGAAATTCTCTTTTAGATCTTGATACATCTTAGTACTTCCCGGGTGGGCAGTATAAGGGGTATCATGGGCTTCGCTCAAGATTTTATTCTTAAGTTCTTCATCTTGAGGAATGCATATCCTTCCTTCAAAGAGTATGGCATTGTCTGGTGCTTCTTGGAAATCTTTGAGATCTCCTAATCTTATCTTTTCCCGTAATTTTTCCATCTTCTCATCCTTTCTTTGTGCTTCTAGCACCATTTTTCTTAAACTAGGTATTGTCTCAACAACGCCTGCTATAGTTCCAGGTGGTTTAATCACTTCTATCTTCATCTTGTCAAATTCTTTTATAAGCTCAACTTCTCTCGTGAGAAGATGTCCTAATTTTGACGAGACTTTTCGGCTTAATGCGTCGGCTACTACATTAGCCTTGCCTGGGTGGTAGTTAATACCACAGTCATAGTCCTTTACTAATTCGAGCCATCTCCTTTGTCTCATGTTTAGATCTTTTTGCTCGAAAAAGTACTTCAGACTTTTGTGATCAGTAAAAATCTCACACCTAACTCCATATAGGTGATGTCTCCAGATTTTTAATGCATGTACTACTGCAGCTAGTTCCAGATCATGAGTCGGATAATTCAACTCATGAGGTCTAAGTTGTCGTGATGCATATGCTATTACCTTGCCATCTTGCATCAACACGCAACCTAGTCCATTTTTGGACGCATCCGTGTAGATTACATATTCTTTGTCTGGTTCGGGGACTGCTAAAACCGGCGCAGTAGTTAGCATCTTCTTGAGTTTTTGGAAACTCTCCTCACACTCGTCCGTCCAAGTATACTTGATCCCCTTCTTGAGCAGTTGCGTCATTGGCCTTGCTATTTTCGAAAATCCTTCAATAAACCTTCGATAATAGCCAGCCAATCCTAAGAAACTCCTGATCTCGTTTGGATTTGTTGGCGACTTCCATTCTTGTACTGCTTCCACTTTAGCAGGATCTACCTTGATTCCTTCTGATGATACGATGTGTCCTAGAAATGTGACTTCTCTCAGCCAAAACTCGCATTTGCTGAATTTGGCGTAGAGTCGTTCATTCCTTAGCGTTTGTAGAGTGGTCCTCAAATGCTCTTTATGTTCTTCTTCATTTTTGGAGTAGATGAGGACGTCATCTATGAACACTAAGACGAACTTGTCCAAGTAGGGGTGAAAAACCCTATTCATGAGATCCATGAATACAGCTGGTGCATTTGTTAGCCCGAATGGCATAACTACGAACTCGTAGTGGCCATACCTTGTTCGAAAAGCTGTTTTGGGTATATCTTCTTGTCTGACCTTCAGTTGATGATAGCCAGATCTCAAGTCGATTTTTGAAAATACACTCGCACCCCTAAGTTGGTCAAACAAATCCTCTATCCTTGGCAAAGGATATTTGTTCTTGAGTGTTAGCTTGTTCAGCTCTCTATAGTCAATGCACATTCTCAAGGTGCCATCTTTCTTTTTGACAAACAAAACTGGTGCTCCCCATGGGGATACACTAGGTCTGATGAAACCTAGGTCCAGTAGTTCCTGCAATTGAATTTTTAGTTCCTCCAATTCTTTTGGAGCCATCCTATACGGTGCCTTTGATACTGGCGCCGCTCCCGGTTCTAAGTCTATGGTAAATTCCACTTGCCTATTAGGTGGCAATCCTGGCAAGTCTTCTGGAAACACATCACGGAATTCTCGTACGATATCCACATCTTCAATTGCTCTTTTTGTCTCAGCTTTCCCGTTTAGGTACACGAGGAATGCCTGAGAGTCCTTCTTATTCATCATCTTTCTTGCTTGTAGGGTGGATATAATTGGTATTCTCCTACCCATTCTTATCCCGTGAAATTCCCAAGCATTTTTCTCTGGAAATTTGAAAGAGATCTTCCGCTCCTTGCATAAGATTGTAGCGTAGTTTTCAGCTAGCCAATCCATTCCTAGGATTATATCAACGTCCGACATCGGTATAACATATACGTTGTTTGCTATGACCTCTAGTGATCCTATGTTCAATTCTAAGTTCGAGCAAACATGCGTTACTGTCATTGTTCCTCCTATTGGTGAAGAGATACTCATGTCCTGATTAGATCTTTCTATTTTGAGTCCTAGGGTGTCCACACATGCACTTGCAATGAAAGAATGTGAAGCACCCGTATCAAACAGAAGTACAACAGGTGTGTTGAGTAGCATGCCCATACCTGCCAGGTTTCCCTGGTTTTTCTCGGGCTGGTTCTGTTTGATAGCATAGGCTCTTGCGTGATACGGTTGCATCTTTTGTTGCTGCTGACGTGGCTGTGGTTGTGGCAGCTGTGGTTGATGTGATTGTTGAGGCTGCGGCAATTGCAGATGACGTGGCTGGGGTAGCGCTTGGATAGCTCTCAGATGTGGGGCTTGGAATGGTGGGTTTGGCCTTAAGCTCATCCCGTGTTGCTTATTTGGGCAACGATTTGCATAATGCCCCTTTTGGTTACAGATGTAACAACTATCACTGCCAGCCTTGCAAATTCCACCATGGTTTTTGTTGCACTTTGGGCAGGGTGAAGTTTTCTGTTGGTTGTTCCCCGCCTGATTATGAGCAATTTGCCTTCCAAAGCCCTGTTGCTGGGGTGGTTGTCCCTGCCATGGTTTCTTCTCAGTTTGGCCATTGTAATTGCCTTCCCATTTTCGTTTCCCTTTGTAGTTCTGGGATTGGGCTTGTGGGGGTGGTGGCATAGGTGTTGCCACTGGTCTTTCCCATGGCATTGCTGCCTCAATGTCTAGAGCTCTACTGAGGGATTCAGTATACGATAACCCTCCATGACTAGCCAAAGCCATCCTGATTTCATGCCTCAGACCGGCACAAAATTTTTCAGCCATTTTCTCGTCTGTATCAACTAGTTCTGGGGCATATCTGGACATGTCGCAAAACATCCTATCATACTGTGTAACCGTCATCCTCCCCTGTTTCAGGTTATAGAATTCCATCTCTTTCTTCTTTCGGTAACTTTTGGGTATATATTTATCATATATCCCAATCTTGAACTGCTCCCAGGTGAGGTTTTCTAGTTGATCAGCTGTCATTGTCTTCATTCTGGCTTCCCACCAGAAGTCAGCCGATCCCGTCAGTTGGAAAGATACACAGGTTAAACGTTCCTGGTCGGTGCAGCGCAGAAAGTTGAAGATGCGTTCGATTGCACGCACCCAAGTTTCAGCCTCAGCTGGATCTCCTGTACCGCTGAATACAGGTGGGTTTTGACGTAAAAACAATTCCTCTATTCTACGTTCTGGCCGTATTGGTTGTGGAGCTATTTCTGGTTCTGGCCCTGGTTCTGGACCTCTTTCATCATTTTGTGGGATTCTTCTCCCACCTCTTGGACGTCCTCTCTTTGGTGGCATTCTGATAAGTCAATATAATATGTTTATTAGTACATGGTAGATGTATTCTAACACTCGTTCATTGCTTCTTCAATTCCTTGTACTAGCTATATCGTATGCAAAACTTTTAAATCAACGAAATATAATAAGTACTTAACACACGAATTTACTGAAGGCGTGAATTTATATATAAGTACTTAAAGATTCTGCCTCCTAGAGGCCTCTTCGAATAATATGGAGTTATAGAACGGTCCATAGGTAGTTACCGTTCCTGTAGTAACAACTTCCTAGATAGATGAATATTACAACCCACGAGTTCGAGATACATCATACAAGCAAATACAACTGCCCTAGATTATCGATCCATGGGAGCTAGCAGACTTGCTCTTCTCCGGATCCTCTTCTGGGTCTTCCTCCGGATCCTCTTCTGGGTCTTCCTCCGGGTCCTCTTCGGAGTCGATATCCAGGTAGTAGTCCTCTGTTTCCTCACCCTCTGCCCCGAGCTGAACACGACCACCGAGAAGTCGGATTTTCACCACATCCTTGCAGGGCGTTCCTGCATCGGAGGTCGTAGCACCCTTCTTAAGGGAAAGAGGCTGAGCAGGTAGTGGCTTCCAACTCGTCTTGCCTGGAGTTTTCTTCCTACTTCCCCCAGTGTCATCATGGGCTGGAGTTTTCCCTTTTTCAGCAGTCTTGAGTGCCTGGCGCAAGATCTCACCTTCATCGTTGTCAGTGCCTGCCAGGGCTTTGCCCTTATCAATAAGTTCGCGTGCTTGACGCAAGACTTCTTCTAATTGTTTCATGGCCGCACTGTAAATGGGGTCCTCTTCCCCTGGTGGAGGTGGCTGTATCGGGGGTGTACCGACTGGTGATTGGGGTGGTGGCGTCTCTTTCCTTTGGGTTTTTGGACGTGATGTCCCGGCCTCGAAGTCGTTTCGGCATCGACGACCGAGAACAGACAGTTGTGGGGAAACACTCTGCACTGGGATGGGTGGATCTGCTGTTATAGGAGCCTGAGTAGGCATAAGTGGGGTCCTTTCTTCCGGACGAACTCCAACAGGAGCAAGGTCTCCTGACCTCATATATGGTCCCCTGAATGCTCTGCCAAAGGCATCATAGGTGTAGTGAATTGCTGCGATGAACCGTGGAAAATCGCCTTCTGGATCAAACGACTCTTCTGCAGTGTGTACGTAGTCACCTGCGAGCTCTGTAGCCCATCCCTGCCAGTCTGGTGGAAGTAATAAGATCAAGCGCATGATCCCGTCATAACCAGTGGCTCCATGGGGATGTGCAGCTTTCCACAGTCGATAATAATGGGCGAGGAACTCTCCTAGGTCATCTCTCCAACAACGTGTGTAGGTTCGGTATTCCCTGAGGATACTTTCAGGACTTGGTCGCCTCGTCATTTGCTTTCTAGCGGTGCGTCGTGTTCTTGCCATCTTTGAAAGAATGACGTTCTATAATTAAACTCATAATAAGTTATTATAGCAGTAGGTTTCTAATTACTCTCATGTATTAACAACACAAGTCGTGATCATATCATAAGTAATATTGGTCTTAATCTCTGACTTATGCATAATTAATAATTCACAAGTCCTAGATCGTGCAGTCATAATCCCAATACTTACATATGTATTGAAATTTTAAGGGTTGAAAGAGATTCAACTCATTGCACAAATAGTAAATCATTCAATGCACTTTTGTCACTACGAGCTATATAATAAATAATTTTATTGGGTAAGGCAATAGTTGATATGTTTGAACAATTCGAACTATGCCCGTATCATCATGAGTGACACGCTCCGTCATGTCTCTATCTTTATACATCCTCGAGTGACGCCTGATTTTCTTTCTTCTATTGTGTTTTTCATTTCAACTGTAATGAATGATAACTAAACTCATGTATATGTTTTGCTTCTATGTTCTTTGTAAGAGTGATCAAACATTTCTAACGCATCTAAGTTCATCAAGGAATCTACTCAATCATATAGCATGAGATTTAAGCACTTGTACAAACATTTGAAAATACAACTTTCTCAACATTTAAAAAATATTTACCTCTGTTTCTCTGTTGAGCAGGATGTTGTGATGAGGTGCTGAGCTTTTGTCAACTGACCTTTCTAACACTAGTATTCAGTAAAGAATAAATTTTGGGATAACTCTTGGGTTCAGAGCAACCGAACCTGGCTCTGATACCATTCTGTCACGACCGGTCTTAACTAAGGATAGGTAAGCCGGGAAACCGTGACTAGGGAAGGGAAATTAGGAGAGGAGACAGAAAAGGGGTGATAAATAATAATAAAGGAATTGAACTAAGATTGAGACATCATGTGAGAAAAAAAACACACATAAATAGATAAGAGCGAGTAATCGGTCAAGAGTATCCGATTTAAGTGTTTATACAATAACTTGATTTGACAATCCAACATAATAGGATAATATGCATCATAACTGAGTGTTCGCAGCGGAAATAGAACGTGATACATGTATGAAGACATATATCGCCAAGAGTTTATTTAGTAAATATGACAAAGCTCCGCACGACACCCCATCATCACTCATCACTGCTCAACCTGCACATTTAGAAATACATGCAGGGCTGAGTACAAAGTACTCAGTAGACATATGCCGAAAATCATATACATACATAATAAATGTAAATTGTCATGCCATTTCAATAGTATAACCAAGGGTTTTTTACTCAAAAAGGCCCTAAGCATACTAAATTCATTTGTGATTCTAAAGTTCGTCTGATCAGACTAAGTTCTTTTGTAATCTATCATATCTGAATCTGTGTGCCGGAGAGGTGGCCACCTCTCACGGTCACTTGACCGGCCAACCCGCTAGATGACTCACGGTCACTGGTGTACACTAGCCAAGGCAGGATAGCTATCAACTGCTCAAGACCCGAATTCGATTACATGATAACTGGCAAAGCCATATCAGATAGATATCATACTGAAATTAAAACATTTTATGGCAAGACAATACTTGAATTAACTTCAATTCAAAGATTTTGTCATGAAATAACTTGCTTGAACGTAACAGTTAAATTCATTTGATATATATGAAAGTAATGCCTACCTGATTGCAGTGTTTTGCTACTTAAGACAATGATTCTCTTTCCTTAGCGCGATAGGTTACTCAGGCGCTTTTGTTTATTTGAACCTTTGATAACACGAAACATGTGTTCGAGTGAATAATAGAAAAGATAACAACAAATGCAGTGAATCACTATTCACTCATTTCTCTAACTACCCATATTTCCTTAAACGACTGTATCTAACTCATATACAATCGTTCTTCTTTTATCGAAATACTTCATGTACCTTTGAGGATGTAGGAAAGCCCATTTTATATTATTCCTTTATTTATCCATTATAAATAAAGAATAATTTATAAAATATTTTCCTTTTCCCCATTTAATAATGCCAATCAATATATATATATTGCTACTATTAAAAGAACTAATAAGTCATTAATAAATTCTAAACATTAATTCCTGATGAAAATTTCATTGTGAGATTTTAGGAACATTTGTAAAAATATTTTAAAATAATAAAAGGAGTTAACTATAAAAAGAAATTTTCGAGAGGATCTAATAATTTTAATATTTTAACCATTTAATTAATAAATCTTTAATATTTCATTTATCAACTATTCCATCTAATATAATTTTACCAACAAGTTCTCATGAAATCTTTCTCCAAAATATTTATATATCTCAATAGCTCATTTATAAACTAAAAGTGATATTTTATCAACAATAAAACTTTAAAATCCTTAATAGGAATTATTTAGAATCATTTCAATCTCAACAAAACTGTATAGATTCAACTTCAACTAATAAACTGCTTTTACTCCGAACTCGTATGGAGTCGAATTTTATATCAATAGAAACCTCTTTGAGTCTAGTTTAATTGAAAAAAAAGTATGTTGAAAAACTCCAAGTAGTTTAAGAGATATAGCGATTTTCCCATCGCCTACCAGATTCGGCAGTTTCTGCCAACTGAAAGTCCAGATTTTTGAAAAATATCAAAAGTTACTGGAATGACCTCAAATTTTATATGCAGGTAGCTAACACCTATATCTTCATACAATAAAACTTTGAGAGCTAAATATCAACATATGGTTACTGAAATAATTAACCTAATCATCTGCCTCACGACAGTTTTAGCAGATACGGGCAGTAGACTTCTCGAATTTTAAAAGGGTAGTAAACGAAGTTCAAATGATATGAAACTTTGTACGAATATTTACCACACTCCCATCTATACCCCAGAAATTTCTCATAATATAATAGAAACGGGAATGCATCGAAATAAGGGCGTCAACTTACCCTTGTCCAAGTGGGCACTAATGGAAGTTGTTCGCCGGGGTTTTTTTCTGGTCGTCGTTCCGCGATGGGGTTTAGCCGCGAAGGTCTACGACTTAGTTTTCCTCGTGCGAGATAGATCAGGCTACACAACGGTGGTTTCTCGATCCTTTTTCGTCGTAAGGATAGTGAGAAACGAAGGCCGTAAGTTGGCCGGTGGCTAAGTCGGGAATTCGACGTTGGCCTCCGAAGGATATTGTGGCCTTTGGTCGGGAAAATATAGAGAAGGTTTCGGCCTTTCGATTGTTGGGTTTGGTAGCCTAAAGATGGAGGAACGAGTACACGTTCTCGGTTCAGAGCCTAGTGGCCGGTCGACGAAGAAATGGCCCGGCGAAGGGAGCTCACTTGAGCTCTTGCAAGTAAAAAAAATAAATCTCCTAAACTCACTCTTGCTCGCTGCACTTCTTCCTTCTGCAGAACTCTCCTCAATTTATAGAGGAGTTTCTGCAGACAACAGAATCAAAATGGTGGAAATTTTGGTACCTGGAGTTGCAACTTTTGAAGATTTGATCGTTGAAATTTACATCCTTTGACAATTGTGATCTTACCGTGAAATTTCTTTCTCGGCGTGCTGAAGCTTTTGAAAATTGTGGATATTGGCGTGATTTTCTTCTCCTACAGGAGACTTTGGGGTGTGATGGAGTTCAGATATACTACAGGAAGAAATCTGCAATCTTTACAATCTCCTTCTGCAGTAATGGTGTATTGGAGGGGAAGGTGAATAGTATAGGGAATAGTGTAGGGAATAGTGTAGGAAATAGTGTAGGAATTGATGTGTTGGATGAAAAATCGAGACATACGTGTAGTGCCGTGATCTAGTTTCTCCTAGTTCCTGTAATAATTCTCCAATTCTCGTTTAATAAATACTCCTCGTATTTACATAAATTAAATCCTCAATCTTGAGATTTAATACGTGAAAGTCGGAATTAATTCGTGACTTAATACCTTAACTCATATAATGCGAAATAATAAAATTATTATGCATATGATCTCAAGTTATAATTTTAGCAATTTGATTTAAATAACACGATTTATAAAATCGGTTATAAATCTAAATTTTCTAATAATATTGATTAAATCAATAAACTGGTAAAACAAAGTCTCAAACGTATAGTTAAACCAATAAATTTAATTATTGGTTTCATTCATGACTGAATATTAAATCGCAGCTCTGTATCTCTTATACAGACTTTTGCTGAAATAATATTATCTGAACAAAATAATCACCATAAATAATTAAAAGAATTTTATAACTAATGCACATATTTAATCTAATATGTATTTAAAAGAGCGGGGCATCACAATAGTCCTCTAGTTTAAGTTTTTAAAACTATTTGTTTAATAATAAAAAAGTGTTTTATTGTACTCTTATTTAGGATAATGATTAAAATATCGCTAATTCTCCTGTGCGACCGTCGCACAGGTGTGCGACGGGTCTACCCGGATCCAAACCCGCCCTCCTGACCCGGAACCCTGACCCGCGTGGGTTTGACCCATACTCCTAATTATTACATTTGTTTATAACAATTGTTACTTTTAATAAACATAATATATACATTTGTTCATATAAATGTATATTGATATGTATAATGTTTTATATTGAATGAAGGTAAATATTTATATTAATATAAGTATACATTTGTGCGACCAAATGTATATTTTATGCTTATTAAAAGTAAATACTCCTATTAGGGTTTAGTGTTCAGGTTTAGGGTTTAGTTTTCACCTATTAGGGTTTAGTGTTCACGCTTAGGGTTTAGTTTACAGGGTTTAGGGTTTAGTTTATATAATTTAGGGTTTAGAAAATATAATACTGTATATTAAATGAAGGAAAATACCTATATTTATATAAGTATACATTTGTTCGCACAAATGTATAGTTCATGCTTATTAAAAGTAATAATTATTATAAACAAATGTAATAATTTAGAATTTAGGATTTCGGGTCTGGAATGCGGGTCGGGTCGGGCGCGGGTCGGGGCGGACCCGTCGCACACTCGCACAGTGTGCGACGGTCGCACCCAAGACCAGCCCTCAAAATATATATATATTCCTCTTTTCACTTTCATTCTAAAGCAATTTTTTTCTATAGCTTTGATATGTTATTCATCGGTCTCGACAACCTACAGTAAGCATGATTGGAAATAGGGGCACCGCCTCAACCATTGATAAATACTTGCAACTTCTTGAAACTTGTATAGAATCAAAATCATTAAATAAAGGTAAAATCGTCCATCAATTTCTTCTCAAATTTAGCGGTGAAGATTTCAGGTCAAATACCTTTGTCCTGGACAAGCTCACTCGTCTCTACATTTCATGCAAAAGGCCTCAACTTGCACGCCGGGTGTTCGATGAAATTGCGCAATCAGAAAGGAAAAACAAGACTACATTATGGAACCAAATGATTAGAGCTTTCGCATGGGATGGACCCTTTGAGAAAGCCGTGGAATTGTACGATGAGATGATCGATTCTGGGATCAAACCCACGAAATACACGTACCCTTTCGTGCTCAAGGCTTGCTCTGCTCTGCAAGATGTAGAAACCGGCGTTAAGATTCGTGGGCATGTGAAAAGAGATAATCTTGACAAAGATGTTTACGTGTGTACAGCGTTGGTGAACTTCTATGTTAAGTGTGGTTGTTTGGTGGAAGCAAGGGGAGTCTTCGATGAAATGCTTGAAAGAGATGTTGTGGCTTGGAATGCGATGGTTTCTGGGTATTCGTCGAATGGAATGTATTGGGATGCAATTGGATTGGTTTTGGAGATGCAACGGAGGGGGCTGGAACCGAATTCTTCAACAGTTGCAGCAATTTTGCCTGTGATTGGGGGGGCAAGTAGGTTGAGGGACGGAAAGAGTTTTCATGGTTTTTGCTTGAGGAGAAGTTTTGATCGTGATGTCGTGGTTGGAACTGGGCTTTTGGATATGTATGGGAAATGTGGTTTGCTTGTTTATGCAATGAGGATATTTGGTGCATTGGCATTCAAGAATGAGGTTACATGGAGTGCTATTGTTGGAGCTTGTGTTACTTGTAGTTCTATGCGGGAGGGCTTCGAATTGCTCGGCAAATTGAGGGTCGAAGTTGGAGGGAGTCCTTCTCCGGTCATGCTCGCAACGGTTGTTCGTGGTTGTGCTAAGATGAATGATTTGAGCATGGGGAGACAGCTGCACTGTTACATGATCAAGCTGGGATTGTGTTTTGATTTTATGGTGGGTAATACACTCGTTTCGATGTATGCAAAATGTGGGTCGGTAAATGATGCAATGGGATTCTTTGAGGGAATGCAGGTTAAGGATTCTGTTTCTTACAGTGCTGTGATCTCGGGTTGTGTTCAAAATGGCTATGCAGAGGAAGCCCTGCAAATGTTCCGGAAAATGCGGCTCTTAGGCGTTGAGCCGGAAATGGCAACCATGATGGGGTTCTTGCCAGCCTGCTCTTACCTAGCAGCACTTCAACACGGAGTCTGCGGTCATGCCTACTCAATAGTTCGTGGATTCACAGCAGATATCTCGATTTGCAATGCTGTAATCGACATGTACAGTAAGTGTGGCAAGATGGATTCTGCAAGGCGCGTCTTTGACAGGATGCACGAGAAAGATGTGGTGTCGTGGAATGCCATGATTGCTGGCTATGGAATTCATGGACTTGGGAAGGAAGCAATTTTTCTCTTAGAGGATATGCAGAAAGGGGGTTACAAACCGGATGAAGTAACTTTCATTGCCTTGCTGTCCGCTTGCAGCCATTCGGGGCTCGTTACTGAAGGGAAGCATCTGTTTCGAGTCATGACTCAAGAATTCAACATTGTGCCCAAGATGGATCACTACTTTTGCATGGTGGATGTGTTGGGCCGTGCTGGCTTCTTGAACGAGGCTCACGAACTCATCACCACGATGCCATTTGAGCCCGATGCTCATATATGGAATGCCTTACTAGCGGCTTGTAGGATCCACAGAAATATTGAACTTGCAGAAGAAGTTTCTGAGAAAATCCAGACCTTGGGGCCTGCAAGCACCGGAAATTTCGTTCTGTTATATAATTTGTACACCACTGCTCGAAGATGGGATGATGCTGCAAATATTCGAATCCAGCAGAAGGAAATGGGCTTCAAGAAGAGACCTGGATGCAGCTGGATTGAGGTGAATGGGGTTGTTCATGGCTTTGTTGGTGGAGATTGGTCTCACCAAGAATCGCCTAAAATATACGAGAAATTGGAGGAGCTCGTGGCTGAGATGAAAAGATTGGGCTACAATGCAGAGTCTGAGTTTGTTTACCACGACGTTGAAGAGGAGGAGAAGGAAAAGATACTCCTCTATCACAGCGAGAAGCTTGCCGTTGCATATGGAATTATTAGCCTTAAACCCGACAAACCTATTATGGTTACGAAGAATTTGAGGGTGTGTGGTGACTGCCATACTGCCCTAAAATACATTACAAGTATTACTAAGAGAGAAATAACAGTAAGAGACACGGTTCGTTTTCATCATTTCAAGAATGGAGTATGCAGCTGCGGAGACTTTTGGTGAAAGCATGGAGGATTTTGGTCGGATCAGTCGGGCTTGTGATGAAGACTCCACGTCTTGCATTGAGCTCGAGCATGGTAAATCTTTTGACGATCCAATACTATTGTTGATAGTTTTCTAATGTAGTGATATTTCTTGTTCTTGTGATGCAACTGTCTGCCTTATTTTTTAGCTCGATAAGGAATGCCATCCGATTCGTCTAGATTTTCTGATGTAAAATCTGAAATTAATGGAATGCACTGGTAAGTACATGTTGTCTCTGCAGATTCCTAGTCTATTCTTTTCGAATGATTGTCAAATATATAATCTGTCATTTACAGTGCATTTATTTATAGTTTAGTTTATGAAGTGGTTGTAGTGAGAACTCACAGACAGATAGATTGCAAGACTATCAAAATTTGACGAGATATTATGGTTTATATCCTCTGAATGTAGGTCTGACTCATTCAAAAAGGCTAGGATTGATTGAAGCGTTCGACTAGGCTGGCATATGATTGAGAAGCGTGAAACTACGTGACACACATTAGGTGAGAGTTTTTGGTTCACATATGATATCAACTCCATAATATGGGTGAGAAAAGGAGTAGGTTGTACAGAATTCATTGAAAATTTTGGTTTCTGCTAAATTTCATTTTGGTTTGTTTGGTTTCTTCAATTTTCTCAGACTTTATAGGCTCAATTATTTAAATACTTTAACAACTTACAAGTTTTTAAAAATTGCATTTTATAAACTTTTTTTTTTGAAGTTACAAGAGGTACATGCAGACGGGACCTCAACACCACTCAACGGTGGGAAGACAACATCGCCGCCAAGTGGGATTGAACCCAAGACCTCTCACAAATGAAAGTGTTTGAGTGCTTCAGCTTTGTCACTAGAACAAGGCCTCATTGATGCATTTTATAAACTCTTAAAACATTTTATAAACTATTGGAACTTATATTAAGGTTAACCAAATACCCTCTTACTTTCTACAATAAATGAAAAGAAAGAAAGAGGAAAAAAAAATACATGAAATTAGTGCTAGAGGGCATAGAGTTGCTAAGGGCCTAGGGCAACATTAAACAAAATAGCAGTAGTCATAACTCATACGGTCCATACCCAACTCTCTAATAAATGAAAAGACAGAAAAAAACTCATGAAATTAGTGTTTGAGGGCATAGAGTTGCTAAGGACGTAGGGCAACATTAAACAAAGAACAACAGTAGTCATAACTCATACGACCAATATCGAACTCTTTCTATTTTCCTCAATTTATTTAAATTAAATGTTCAATAATCGTTTGTTTTTGTGGCAGAAAAAATAGCTTGTCCTGGGCCGACCAGTTTCGACTTTTCAATACTCTTCTTTTTTTTCTCTTTTTAATGAAAGAATATCAATTTTCTCTAAATAAGATCACGTAATTGGTCTATTTAAACTCAAATCTTATACTCTTCTGTACTTTATCAATTCCAAGGCAACAACTCCTTTTGCTGTGCTAACTAACTTGATTCGTATTTTTTTTTTGAACCGTCCCAACTAACTTGATACATTTCTTTATATGACAAAAGTTTTTCAATTTATTCATATTTTTACTTTTATACCTACCATATTTTAAACACTAAACATTAATTTCTTAAATCTCGTACTCAAAAGTTTTGTCTAAAGTTAATTGGGACGAAGAACATCATAGACAAATAATTTAATTTTATGTGCCATTTGCAAATTTCATTAAATTTTCCTTAATTTGTAGTAATATTCATTATATGTCACAAAATCAAATATTTAACCTTATTATTATACTAGACTTACCAAACACCCTAAAAGTCGATAAATTTATTGGGTAATCAATTTCCAGCTTACCCCTTTCTAGTTACTTTGTCGCAATCTAGTCCCAATATAGAATGGATAGCACCAACCACATGAAATGAAACTACTCTACTCTACTAGTGTAAAACAAGGATTTAAGGAGATCGATTTCAGCCTCTTAAAATTGTGGCGTCGCTGCAAAAATGAGGTCTTTGGGAAATGGCGGCATATGGGGAATGCGCTCATTTCACGATAACTTTCGGCGGCGGAGAAATATCAAAAGAGAATCGAAGCCCTCCAATTCAATAGACTCCGCCGGTGGAGGCGGCGGTTACCAGTTCCCCCTCCAGCAGGCCGCCACCAGCGCCGCCCTTTGCTTGACCGGAGACACCATTGCCCAGCTCCGCCACCGTTGGGTCAGAAATAAGGAAAGCCTTGTCAAGGTTATGATATGAAGACACAGAAGAAATGTAGTAAGTTTATTAGATGGTTGCTGAATCTCTTGGATACTCTGGCAGGATATCATCTCTGAACACGACTATATACGAGCCCTCCGGATGTGTTCATATGGATTTCTGCTCTATGGTCCCGGTTCGTATGCATGGTACCAACTCCTCGATCATTTTATGCCACACAAAAATTTTCAGAACCTAACGGCAAAGGTACCTTAATCTGAAGAGCACACATGCATCTTGAACGTCATCTCTGAAATTAATGTCTCTTCTGCCTTCCTTTACAGGTTGTGTTAAATCTGATTGTATTATGTCCCACTGTAATTGCTGTTATTTTTGCGTGGAACAATTTATGGCTGGGGAAGCTCTCGGAACTTCCTCATAAATACAAGAACGACCTCCTCCCTACCCTACTTATAGGTTAGTGTCCAATCAATCATCATATGCATTCCTTATACATCTAGTTTCAACTTGTGTTTCTGTGCAGGTTTTCAGTTTTGGATTCCTGTCAGTATATTGAACTTCTGGTATGTTCTGGAAGGATATTGTCGTTTGAGAATTGAAAAAAAGTCAACTGCTTCCTTATGTTTTTCAACAACAAGTGTACAAACATTTCTGTTTTCTCAATTTTCTGCAATTTGATGTGAAGCTCATGACTATTAAAACACTGTGCAGGGCGGTTCCTCTTCAAGCTCGTGTTGCTTTCATGTCGATGTCATCCATATTCTGGAACTTTTATTTGTCTTCGACCATGAGCAGATGACTTGTTGCTTCAAAGACTCAATCTTCAGCCAGAAATTGGGTGAAATTATTCTAGGGTTTCACCCGGAAAGAATAAAAGTGGGTTGCAATATGCGCAATGTAGGAAGTTAGGAACCCAAGATCGCATGCACGTATAGGCAAACGTGATGGATGTGAATATTCTTGAGAAATAACAATTAATTTAATATTTTCAATTAGGTAAAAATGGAATAATATATATATTATTCATGTATTCACTTCAATAAAATTAATATAATTAATTATACAAATAAATTATTATTTTTTGAATAATGAAAGATTATTAATTAAATTGAGATTTATTATAAAAGAAAAAAGAAAAATCCCTTGAAAGCACAAAGACGCAGACTAAGGGCACAAATCTCAAAAAGAGAATGAAAAATTAGGAAGCAAACAAAACAGAAGGAATCGAAACAACCTAATACATGAAATCATGAAAATCATCCATTTCATCCGACCAACGTCCCTGAACGACCTACTGGGCCTATTGGTAAGGTCGACTACAAACTCCCTTGGCTTATATCACATTTCCTCCGCATTTCTAAGTCTACTTTTAATGCAGCCTTCCGGAATTGCATGTACAGACTCTCTGCCCTTTCCTGATCCCTTTGGACGGCCACGTCCGCGCTTTTGTTCTGAGAGTAACTGCATTCCTTGATTAACCTGCTCCTCTAACCGATTTATACGATTCGCAATATCCTCAGGATCGGACTGCTTATCCTCATTCACCTCCTTTATTTGAGAATTAACATGCTGGCCCTTGAGACCTTCTGCCCCAACTACCAATTGCTGAGATTCTCCAATCTCGCCTGAAACTGAGGACTTATTAGCGTCACCCACATCCACATCGCCTACAACATCTGCAATGATCGTCTCCTCCTCTTCAGAGCTACACTCATGGAGAGGCTTGTCATAAACCGAATTCTGGACCGGTTTCGCGATGGCCTCCAATAAATCTGGTCCTTTCATCGTAGCCGCATCCATCCCATGACTTGAATCCTCAATAGCAAGAACGTTAAAACTATTGCCTTTAGTAGGAGAAGTTGCCCTCAAAGCCGGAGAACCCACAACCGACACCGGTCCCCTCGGCGTGAACTGTTGTTGCTCCGTCAAAGGAGCAGTCAGCTGCTGCTCGGTCTCTGGCTGAGAGCCATCTGCAGCCTCCTCTGAGAGTAGCGCAGACCGATTTTTATCCTGAGTTAGCGGGGAAAGTTGCTACTTCTCCTGCTGAGTATGTCCCGAAGCCGGAACCACCTGCCAATGAGGACCCTCCGGCACCGGTCTTTTGAGAACCTCTGCTGAAACCTTCTTGCGACTCCCTGGATCAGTTTGGTTATCTCCCTTTGTTATCACCTTTTCCTTTTCCGAAATCACCTTAACCTTATCCGTGATCTCCACCCGAGGTTGTTTCTTATTGCATTTATCAACACTATGCCCAGTGATCCTGCAATGTGTACAGTAAAGAGGTAACTTCTCATAATAGAATTCAACGTGATAAGCCATATCATCTCCTTGAACTTGCATCGACTCTTGCAGTGGAAGAGATAAATCAACTTCGACAAGCAGCCGAACATAATGCCCAACATCGGCATAGGCAGACGCCCCATCAATTTTAATAAGAAGTGCCAACGACGTTGCCAATAGCTGTGATAACTTCAGGATGCCAGAACTCCACAGGAAGATTATATATTCTTACCCAAACTTGGCTCAACGAAGAAACTTCCTTATAGGGATTAAACCCTTTCACCCACTCCCTCATACGAAGGGATCCCTTCGACAACTTCCAGAACTTTCGAGCCTTAACAATGTTCTTATCCTCCATTGTATCAAACTTCAAGATATAAAAGCCCTTACACATTGGGATCAACTTCCACTCCGAGGAAATCTTCCATATCGATTGTAGTTCCTGCTTAAGTTCAGCGGTAGGACGAGGCGTATCACCTTTTTCCAATAACAGTTTTCCAATAATCGCGTATCGATATTCCTCAAACCGTTTCTTGCAAAATTCAGAAGGCAAAGAAAGAGTAAGGCCATGACCTGATTCTTGTGCCTGAAGCGCCGTGAACTTATGAGTAAAGACATCTGGGCGTCGCAAAAGGCGGGGAGCAACCGCACCCGCGTAAGAACCACGTTGATTATCCGGGAGAAAATTCCCCTTCGCGCCGGAGCCACCAGGACAGCAACTCTTTGTCGCAGCAGCATGAGAAGCGTGCTTTCCCGGAGAGAGATGAGTGTCTAGTGTCGTCGGTTGCACCCCCGTAGAGGATCTGGCATCGACAGTGGTTAGAATACTCTGTTCGTGGGCAGAAATCAGATCCTTTCCCCCAGCAGCAAGCGGAGGCAAGGAATCAGTCGGCAGGTTTGTGACTATGCCGGCGGCGACACCCGACGTGACCCCTGAAGAGGACCCGACGTCATCAGCAAGGAGGCGCTGTTCGTGAGTTGAAGGTTCTATGTCTCGAAAGGCATGCCGGTTTCCTGAATCACAGCGGACGAAGTTGTTAGAGATAGGGGGGAGGTTAAGACCTGACCGGTCCGGCGAAGCGCTAGGGGACCTGACCGGAGGGCTCATGGAAGGTGGCGGCTAGGGTTCCATTATATTTTCGCATAACATATAAAATCTTTTAAAGTGCCTTTAATTATTACCTCTCAAAACAAATTCGAATAATGAAATATTATAATAAAATTAAGGAGTATTGGCCAATAAATACATCAACTTTCCCAATTTTCTAGAATATAACATCACCTTTAGTTTCTGCTCCATAATACCCCACCTTTACGATTCTTCTGATTTCTCCCATGAAAATTTTCTGAAAATTCCAAACTATCCCCAACATAATTAAAATTGCATAATAACCCCAACAAAATTCAAAACAAGACATAATACCCAATTTTGTTTTATCAGTTTAACAAGTAATCAGGCCCAACATGCTTCCGTAACACTTCAAAATAAATCTTTAAATTTAAACCAACATTATACCTTTGTCGACTGGTCTTCTTCAGGAGTCAGTCCGTTGCGTTTTACGGCTCGTCTGCCCACCCGGCACGCTCCAACCATGCACTCGCAAGAGATGGTTGCAACCTTTCTCCTTCACTAAGTGTCGACTCAATACTTTGTTGGAAAAATTAAAATTTTTTTTTACTCAACCGGAATAGTTGGACAAAAACTAAGCGTTTATAGAGGAATTATATAATAATTAATTTATTTCATAAATCTTCCTCAAATGAGGAGACTAACTTGTTTAGCTACTCATAGTAGCTAATACTTGTGTACATCAAATAAAAGGAAACTAAAACTAAAACGGAAAAACTTTGAAAACTAGAATTTAAAAATTACAAAGATAATTTTAGAGAGAGAAAGTGCTTGTGAAATGTGTTGTGTTTTTCGGATGCCTTCTTCTCTCCAGAGCTTGAGTTTATATAGAGGTTTGATCCCCTCTATTATTGCTTGGTAGTTGGCCTTGGATTCTTTCTTTGTGGCCAGCTATCTTGAATGTGACGTCCACCATCTTTTGTCGGCCATGATTGCCGACACTAGTTAGTGCCTTCACATGGAGTTGAACCTTCCTTTATCCTTTTGTGATAATGGTTGGTAAGGTCCAGCTTCTTTATTTTCCACCCAACTTTGTCTTCTGCTTTTGGTGAGTGGAGTTCCTGTAGTATTACCCACTTTTGCTAGTGGATAATTGATCCGTCATGTCTTCCACCCACTTTTGTCGTTTATTCGTGGGTGCATTCCTTGTTGTGAATCACATGATTCACTTTGCTTTGTCGGCCACCTTACTTTTTTGGTGCCCGAGGGTTTCTTCCCTTTGGAGTCTGATGCTCATCATGTTCATCAGACCGGAACCTCCTTCTGTCAGGCTTTGGGAAGAATCCTTTGCCGAATTCCGGCTCCTTCTGCGATGAACATTGATCGCAGACTTTCTCAATCCAATGGCCCAGATGAGCCATGTTGCAAAATTTGCGACGAGTCTCCTTGCTCCCCGCTATCTTGTTTTCCCACAACATTT
This sequence comes from Salvia miltiorrhiza, assembly GCF_028751815.1. Classification (NCBI taxonomy): domain Eukaryota; kingdom Viridiplantae; phylum Streptophyta; class Magnoliopsida; order Lamiales; family Lamiaceae; genus Salvia; species Salvia miltiorrhiza. The sequence continues at coordinate 37,462,214 of NC_080388.1, forward strand.
ACCGTTTATTTTCGAAAGATTTTTCGGCAAAAGGGGTCGTAGTTCCTGTCATTGTGTTAACCAGGAACGTTCTCAGATCTGAACTTTGGTAGAACTTGAATCTGGACTTCATTTTGTCCATCTCCGTGAGACAGACCCATAGACCCCATGCTCGTCTAGTGGAGATTTGATCCTCCTTGAATGTTGAGACGATTGCGGCCTGGAAATCGGGAACTTTGATCCGGTTCAGGGCTCCCGTATCAGGTCTCCGAAGCTTGATGAAGTGGAAAGCTTCACGGATTCCTTTTCCAACTGGCTCTGGCGCTGCACTGAAAAAGTACAATTCCAGAACATCTCCCCGTTTGAGGGACTCGTTGTTTTCCCATGCATCAAACACCGTTTTTTGGATCCATTTGGGTAGACCCTTGATCTCGGTGAAGGCTGGAGAGGTGGTATAAACTGAGGCCAACGCCCCAAACTCATACCATTCCTTGACGTCGTTTGGATTGGCTCCTGGAGTCGTCCAAACCCGAGGATATTTTCCTGCAACATCAACCCGGCAATTTCCCGGATTAATGCCCTTTCTTGTGAGAAGTTTCTCCCACCTGTCCTGATACATCTGCCAAGAAGGAGAAATTTCAATAAAATCAGTATCAACCTTAATTTGGCCCGTCATTGGCCTAAGATTGATCTCTTCCTCTTTTACCCCAGAGGTAGAGGGTTGACATGTTGATTCAGGGTGTGACCCCTTAACAACATCTTTTCCTTGAGGGTCCGGCTGTGAAACCATCACCTTAGGACTTGGGCTAGGGGTACTTGAATCCCCTGCTACAGGTAATCCGCCCTGTACGGAAAGCATTGCTTTAATCCGATTATCTCGGATAACGCGCAAGAGCGGCTTGTTGATTACTTCTTGAAGATTGAACATCTTCATGAAGCATGCATCAATTTGGTTAGATACTTGAGCTTCGTCAGCCGCTTGTATCTTCCCTGCTTGTTTGGTGTGTAGAACACACTTTTGCCATTCCTGTTGTAGCAACTCTAAATTTTCAAAGAGCTGCGCCTGTTTTGCTTCGATGGCCTCCACCTCAGGGAGCTCCATCCCTTGTTAGGAAATCTGCAAGAACATTTTGATCAGATTTCAAGATGACAATATCATAATCATAATATTGGCATTCTGCTTGCCATCTAAGCAATCTAGCCTTTTCAGGTTTAGATTCAATCTTTTTTGTTAAGAAAGCTTTAACATTAGTGTTGTCTACTTTCAAAACGAATTTCTTAGCAAGTAAGAAAAGCGGCCATTTTTTAAACGCCTTTCGCACTGCAAAGAATTCCTTTTCGTTGATGTGCCACCGCACAGCTTCGTTATCGGAGAAAAGACCGCTACAATATCTGCAAGGTTCTTCTCCATAGGGGGTGATCTTTGTGAGCACCGCTGCCCACCAGAAATCACTTGCATCTGTATAGAGGACCAGGTCATCCTCATCTTGTGGTATTGAAAGTTTTGGGAGATTTTTGCAAATCTCTTTTAACTTCTTTATACCCTCCCGATGTTCCTCTTTCCATATGAATGGAACATCCTTCTTCAGTAACGGACTGAAGACTTTCCGGTGCTCTGCAAGATTTTTGATAAACATTCCTGCAAAGTTAACAACTCCGAGAAAACTTTGGAGCTGTTTCTTTTCTTTGAGATCCTCCGGGAAATTCTGGACCTTTTCCACAATATGATCCTGTAGAATGATTCCAGATTCATCGATCTCAATTCCCAGAAACTCCATCTTCTGGGTGGCTATGACTGCCTTCTTTTCAGACAGCACCAGTCCTTCTTGTTGGCAAACATCCGCAAAGATCTCCAGATGCCTGACATGTTCATGAATGTTTTTTGATGCAATGACAATATCATCAATATAAACAAACATAAACGAAGAATAATCCTTGAAGAGATTATCCATCTTTCTTTGGAATATCTGAGGCGCGTTGGCTAGCCCCATTGGCATGACATTCCAGACATAATGTCCTTGTGGAGTTGAGAAGGCTGTAAACTTCTTACTCCCTTCCTCCATGCGAATCTGGTAGAAACCTGATTTGCAATCGAACTTTGAGAATACCCTTGCACTTCTGATGCAGTTGATGAGGTGTTCTCTACTTGGGATGAAGTATCCGTCAAACTCAAGAATGTCATTAATCCCTTTATAATTAATGACTAATCTTGGCTTTCCTCGCTTGATCTCCCCATGATTTCTCACCAGAAATCCAGGACTGCTGTAGGGTGATCTTCCTTCTTCGATCAATTTCAAATCAAGGTGTTCCTTGATTATACTCATCATATCCTGTTGATCTTGAGGGTTCATTAGGATAGGTCTGAACCTTACGAACTCATGCTCCTTTCCAGTTTTAACTTTCAAGTTTGTTCTGAGCTGGTTCTTGTCCCACCATGCCAAAGGATCCTCGTGATAACACTTCTGGATTCTCCTTTTGACGTCGGCTATGGACACCTGTTATTCCTCCTTGATATCTTTGTGTGATATCAGGGACACTTTGAGGATTTGAGTTTCTTCCTCGGAGAGATCTGGGAATCCCTCAGTTCTGCATTTGAGCAAAACTTCTCCGAATCTCCTTTGATCCTTCATTTGGGGTCTCCGGAGTCTGCCATCATCACCACGCTTGCTGCGGAATTTGATTGGCATTGAGCGATGAAAAGCTCCATTGAGCCTTTGCACAATGATCTTGTGATCACAATTGGTTGTGAACACTAGCCTCCTGGCTTCATTGTCTTGTATGTACCGCTTGAAGCTTTGCAGAAAATTATTTCCGAATGATATATCTGCTCCGGTATCATGGAAATAAATTGGTGGAGTCTTGACCTTGTACCAAGGTGTCTGTCCTGCTCCGCCGATCAATATTTTCGTTTGTTTTACTCCCTTTGATAAAAGCAAGATCTTTTTGGAGAAATCCCTTCCTGCAATTCGAGGTAGATCTTCTTCCACTTCTGCTGGAAAGACTCCTCGTTTTGCTGTACAGATTCCTGCTCCCGAATCTACGTAAGCAGCAAAATATTCTACTTTGAATTTCTCATACAACATCCCTACAGAGATGTATATCGAGAATGGACTTGTCATTGGATCATCAATTTTTGGCGTCCAATTGTGATCTCCATTCCTCCTGATTTCCATGACCATGGTTTATATTTGTCAAGGAAATCTCGTCCTAAGAACAGGACATCCGCTTCTTGTCCGGCTTGGCCTTCGGTCTGGATTTCAAAACCTCCAACCTCTAGAGTTCCGATGTATCGGTTGTCACCTGGATTCGCCAAATAGTACAACGTACTACAAGGAAACTTGTTTTCCCTGTTAGTTGTATCAAATCTTGTGGAAACCTTTCTCCATCATTCGGGACATTTGAGTTTGATTCTTATGTCCTGAACTGGTATTTCCTGAATCGTCCTCCTCTCATAGTTTTGAGAGAAACTTCTTGTTATAGGCCCTGAAGTTAGCCTATTTCCTTGGAATGATAACCTTGGTGCTCCCAGTCTGAGACTCTGGGTATGACTAAGCACCTGTTTGTCTCCAACGTCGATGTCGATTTCTCCGATCTGGGGAATCTCCACTCGGTTTGGATTGACTGCCTTGGCAACCTCCTTGAATATTTCTGGAATTTCAATAAATTCTTTTCCCAGAAATAACTCCGTGTGATGGGAATTTGATAAGGCATACGAGACCTGATAAGTCAGTGAGTATGGCCTATTTCCTCCCGTCATAAGTTCCTTCTTCTTGTAGTCCTGATAGAGGGCCAAGGCTCGGCTAAAAGATGAATCTTGCAGATTATAAGCGATTTGTGGGTAGAACTCGGTTATAATCTTCTTGGCATAGAGATTGCCCGAAAAAGCTCAAAGAACTGATTCTCTGGCATCTTTGATCCTTTTGTCACAAAGTGCGACGTCAATTGGTTGGTCTGTCCCTGGGAAGAGGGAAGATTTGATTACGAACTGAATTGCTCCAATATGAATTCATTTCATCGTACTTGCGACTTCTGGCTTCATTTTCTTAAGATCCTGCCTTATATCTTCGGCCGGAACCAGCTGGATTTCCACCTGATTACTTGTAATCTCAATTGGAAGTGCCATTTCTCGGTTTGTAACACCAAAATAGACATTATGCTTCCTTTTGGATGGAATCAAGCTATGTAAAACTCGATTCAATCTCCCATTGGAAAACCCTTGGTATGTCTGTACCTCTCCGGTTTCCTTCTTGAGTTTTTTCACGAGTTTTTTCACCACCTCCTCTTGTGGAATCAGAAAATGACTAGAAAAACCATTTTGATCCTCTTTCTGGGTGTGGTGTACCTCGTGTTCTTCTTTAGTCTGACTCGTCTCCGGTTGATCCATCAGTAATCTCCAAATCTTCAGAACTAAAGACTTCTTCTTGCTCATATATGCTCTCATCAGAGGATATATCTTCAAACTGATACACGGGTATCAATCTCTGGTAATAGAGAGCATCTTCGATATCCTGTGTGGATTCGAATTTCTTTATCCCTTCGTTGTCGGGGCAATTGGTAGAGATATGCCCCTTTGCACCACATGTCCAGCAGTTGCAGTCTTTGAAACTTTCATTTGCTTTGGCCTGAGTACGCCTAAAAGTTCTCCTTGCTGGGATTCTCTTTTGATTTGAGAATCGGTTTCTTGATGGTCCGCTCCGTTGGCCTGTTTTGTAGGAGCGTGCCTTTTGTCTGGTCCACATTGTTCTTGGCTTCCAAGAACTTCTTCTAGACTTTCTTTCATAGGGTTGATACCTATGTTTTCTTTTCTTCCTCCTGTGATAGAGCAATTCTCCTCCAATCTCTGTTGGTAGGTCGAGATTGTCGCATATCAGAGGAGCATTCTTGTTGATTTTCCTCAATTTTTTGAGGTTTCTTTGATTTGTTGCTTGTTGGCACCATTCCAGTAGCTTTTTGTGGACATAGGACATTCTTCTGGAAGTGCTGTCAAGCGGATATGCCCCTGGTGACTTGTATTCCTTGAAGAGCATTTCTTTCCATGGACTTGGAAATTTAGTAAAAAATAGGTCCATAGAGACCTGCTCTTCCACCATTCCCATATGACAATATAGGGCATATAGGCGTAGAAATTCATCAAGAGCTTTAGGCTCGAGCACTACCAATCTTAGATTGTAAAGTGCGTGACGATATTTTTCCACCTTTTCATCATTTGCTCCCTCGAAGAATCCAGCCCCAAGGAAATGAACTTTTATCCTGTTTGTTGCGCTCTCAAGAATCTTGGTTGCTGAATCCAGGGAGAACAATTCATTCTTGTCTGTGGGATCCCAACAATCCCAATATTGTTTTGCCATTCCAGCCAAGCTTGCCTCGAAGACTTTGCTGAATTCCTCTTTGTTGTAATCTAATGTTGCGATTACAACTTTTAATGCTGACACCCATTCATCGATCAGTGACTCCCAATCTCTGAATCTGGCTTCGTCAAGATTTAGAATCAATCCATATGGGTGGATTGGTTCCAAAGAAACTTTTCCTACTGGAGTATCCTGTAGGTTGGGTCTGTGCCTTCTTCTATCCCTCCTGGATATTTCTGCTTCGGCACGGGCCTCGCCTCGTCTGGAGGTTTTTTCTTCGGTCTTGATTCCTCCGTCTTCGTTCATCTTTAGATCTACCATGTTGAGGTTAGCAAAGGATTCTGCTAACTCTTGTAGATCTTCTAATCCCACTCGATCAAGGTTATTCATGACCTTTTCCTTTCATGAGTCGAATTATATCTTCTGGCTGCAGCTTCTTGGGTACTGCGGTCAATGGAAGTGGGTATGTCGGGTCTTTGGACCATGTATTCCGAATTTTTCCGGAACATGGTTTCCTCTTCTCGATCTTCTCCACCTTTTCTTTAAGGTCCTGCAAGAGCATTATCATTTTCTCTTGCTGGACTGATATCCGGGCTATCTCCGCCGGTAGATGGTAGAGCTTGTTGCCAAAGTACTCCACCGTCTTTTGAATCTCCCGCAAGTTGACATTTTCGGAAGAGTCTGGCTCGATCTTGTGGTAGCTTGGATAAGCCACTCCTGCCTTGTTTTTTGGTTCCATCAATCGTGTGACTGATGGGCCTCGTCTCTGGTTCGTTCAATCGCCGTTCTTATTCCGACGATTCCCATGAGAGTCTCATGGTAAGATTGAATACCCGTGATGATATCACGAATAATTTCCGCATCTTCTCCTCGCCGAATATTCGTCACGAGAGCTCGATTATTCCAGTTGAGATCGTCTATAAGACGAGTAGTTTCTCTCTCCAAATTTTGAAGAGAATTCCTGTATACAATACATCTCGGACATTCGTCCGGATCCATGATTTTTATGGAGTCTCCTCCCATATAGGTTAATCCCATAGGTAAAATCATAAAATAAATTAAAAATAATATAATTCCTCTATAAAAACCCGCTCTGATACCATTTTGAACAAGGATCTATTAAACTGTTTTTTGCTTAAAAGTACGTGGCATTGTCTCACAGTCCAGACCCAGATTAAAAATAATCTATCGGGCACGAGGAAAGTTTCCAGCCGATATACCATTCAAGCCAAATCTAAACATATTTTTGGGTATAAAATGTCTTCAAGTCAAAATCAAAAGTTTTAGGGGTCAAAATGTAATAAATCTTATAATGAGGTTATTTTTTGAATATCCAAATCCTGGTCATGGGAAATTTTAAAAAAAATTGAAAGGTGACGTATTATGGGGCAGAATCTAAAGGTGGGTTATAAACTAGAATTTGGTCATAGTTTATGTATTTAGGGGCAATAACCCCTAAAATTAAATTCAAATGCGGATAATATTAAAAAGAAAATTGCTACAACACATAATTAAAATAAAAATACAAACATGTTAATTTAAATACGAAACAATATAAAAAAATAATATGAAATTTAAAAATGATGACTAAGATACAAGAAAATTGCAAACCTAAAGCAATGAAATTAAATAATAAAAATGTAAAACAAAAGAATATGAAATTAAAAAGGAAACGACTAAAGCACAAGAAAATTATAAATATAAAGTAATGAAAATTAACCGGCGTACTTTCGGCCTCGCCGACTAATGCCTTTCAAACAACAATTATTGATGGCTAATGATAAATTAGGATGGTTTAAGTGTAGTTTCGAAACATGCTCACAATTCGTATAAAAAAGCTCAAATTAAAAAGAAAAAAAAAGAAGCTCCAAACTCGTCAAATAGCTAAAAAAAAATTAATTCACACCTGATTTGATGAAGAAGAAGCCATAGTTGTCGGAGTTTCCCTTCTGTGATATCCCGACCTTTTCATAGAAAATATAGAAATTAGTATATTATTGATACACGCCCGTTATTTAACAATTATATTATATCAAGGAAATTGATATAGATATACTCTCAACATTTTTTTTTCAATTAATTAAATTTTTTAATCCATTGCTGGATTATATGAGAAATATTGTTACTAATATTCCTCATTTTATTTATTCATTTATCCATCATCTAGCTTGCTTATTATAATTATTTTGAGTCTAAGGCCCAAATATATATATATGTATTTAAATAGTTATGGGATTATTTTTACTTGTGTCTTTAAGCCCAAACAATTGTGGACTTGAGTATTTTTTTTTATTAAGGCCCAAAGTAGTTACTGTAGCGTAAGAGGATGAATGATTACAATCTGACAGAATCAGATTTCTTTTCTGCCACCAGCGTCTTTTCACCTCCCAAGAAATCTCTTATCCCAAATCCAAATTTGCTCAAAAATATTCTTTTTCCCTACTGAGGCAACATCTTTTCTTCACTCCCTCACTCCTTTAAACTCTCTCAAATCCATCAGAACATTCCCTGTCCTTTTTCATCTCTGAATCTGCAGGTAATTTCTCCTTCTTCTCCACTATCTTGGAACATTCAACTTTTCTACTGCATTCACTTTTCACCTAAAGAAAAATCTATTTTCACTTGTCCAACATAATCTGCCATTAAAATATTTTCTACCTCAGGAGTTCAAGACACTCATCAAGCTTATCAAGGTGATATTTTATTCCTTCTTTTTACAGGATGTACCAACTTTCTTTTTGTCACTTTGCAGAACCAATTTTGTTCATTTTTCTTTAATACAGCCAAATAAGCAAATACTACAGCCTATGATGCACGGATTCTTCAAAAATCAGCATGTACGGCGAATCAGATTCTTTTAGGGTGCGATTCTCTCGGATTCTCGTCGGATTCGCACCCGATTCGCCACGTGGCGTATCTTTTAAAACAATTTATAAAAATAAACCGGATTCGCAAATTCCATAGGCGAAATTCACGTATCTCGTTCACGAAAGGCCTACACAAGGTTATTTGATAATTTTATTTTCAGTTATGACTTCTATATTAGACTAATAATATTTGAATCGTTATATTGTTGCTCAATTAACTTATATAATTAAAAATGTTTAACTTTTGGGTAAAATAAAATGTAAATTACATAGAATTAATTTAAGAAAATTTAAATTGTATATAGTTTATAAGCATTATATATCATAAAATTTTAATAATTAGATGTATCATTGCCGAATCGCACCCTATAATTTTTAAAACTCCGTATCCCCATACTCGTATCGTATCGCCCCCACATCCGTACCCCCGTACCTATGATCAAAACCAAACTGAACAAGGTTCGTTCTGTTCTTTCAACTCATACATTGAATATGTATTCCTCTATACCAAGGCTAGAAATAGAATTCGAATCTCATACAGTGACATAAACAAACTTGGATAGTAGACATTTTCTTTCTTCTTTCCCATGACTATGTTAGGAATCTGTAAATCATAAACTTCTACTACAATAGATAATTTTACATAAAAATATGTACAAATCAAGAACTCAGCATTACAAGACCTCCAAAATTCTGAACTCCAGCACCAAGATAGAATTTTTAAATCAAGAGCAAACCTTCATTTCCATTTGCAAGTTTCGTTTCTTCTTTTTGGGCCGGGTCTAGAGCGTGAGACTTGAGAGAAGGGGATTCCCGTTCCTTTCTTTTGGTGGTTGCAAGAGCACCACCTGCCGGAGAAGGCGGCGGCGGCGGCCCCCCCTCCTAAGTCGGCTGTCGCCGGCTTCGCGTGAGGAAAAGGGGGGGAGGTGAACGGCGGCCGAAGGCCAGGCGCCGCCGGTCACGGCCGGAATGGAGCAGCAGCAGCAGCGGCCCTGCTTGGTCGTCCGTTGCAGAGGGCGCGAGGTGACTGGCGGCTGGCGGCTGACAGCGACCCTCGCCGGAGTGGCTGCGGCGGCGGCGCGGCTGGGCTGGAGAGGGAGGCCGAGAGTGTGAGAGAGGGAGAGAGAGAGGCGTGAATTGAGTGGGTGAGAGGAGAGAGAGAAAGCTTATTTCTTTTATTTCTAATTTATTTTTACTTTAGGGTTTAATTTAAGTTTTGTATTGAATTTGGGCTTCTCTTTAAAATCTGATGGGCTCTGTCTAAATGGGCCAAATTTCTTTTAATAACTTGGGCTATTTTTTATTTTAATTGGGCTCTGATAAATTTTTAGAACACTTGGGCTTAATTGATTATTATAAGCCTTCTAAATCAATTTCTTTGAGCTCTAATTATTTTGATTTAGCCATTAATAATAATCACATTTGTTTCCTCATAAGAACAAAATTTTATTTTTAATCACTAAGTATTTATTTTATATAAATACAATACCCCTAATCTATTATTTATTTTCATTGAGTTATAAATTGCCTAATTATTAAATGACTCTTAATTATTCCCTATAATTACTTAAATTTTACCCGTAATCATTCCATCAATAATTATATCCGGACGAAGTGTATCAATAGTTAGATTTTCCCTATCCTTGAGGATTAGAAAAGAACCTTGAAACCTACTTAAGGATTTAATTTCTTGTAGGTCCGAATAACCAAGAACAGTGAGGCTTCACACGAGCTAAGCTTTGAATCACCCCTTTTGAGGTGGGTTATATTTTACATACAATGTATCTTGAGTTATATAAGCTCTGATATTTCATGAAAATTTATGGTTATCCAATATAAATATTTTTATGTGCGTTCTGTAATTGTTTAAGGCCCGCTTAAGTATCGATCGAGATTCTCATTTGGCCTAACACGCTAAATGAGGATTGTGTACACAAGGTTAGTGGCTCGATGGGTTGATCACCATCGTGCACTAACAGATTTAGAACGTTATAAGGATGGGTGCCTGTCTGGACGTGTTCCGAAGCACAGTTAAGGTTATTGATTCTGACTGGTTGCGTCCCGAGATCAATAACAGATTCTTGGATCTGACTAGGCGTGTCCCGAGATCAGTGAATGAAGGAAGGAAAGCGAGAAACAATCGAACGTACATGGGCGCCCTCAACAAGAAAATATTTTTGTCATGCTTAGAAGTGGGATTCCGTTTTAAAACCTTCTAAGTCATGATTGTGATATTGGATAAACTGCCTTATCATTTCATAAAATATTTCGAAAACTTGTGCCCACTGAGTACATTAGTACTCAGCCCAAATTATTTTCAAATGTTTTTCAAGTTAGGCGGCCAGTGCGCACGGTGCTGATCCTGGGGAGTGTTTCATATCCCAACGACTAGCTACTCCTTAGCTAATCTAGTTGAATTCCTGAATAACATCTAATCTAATTCTGTTGAGCTCAGACTCATTATTTCGATTCAGCTGCATTGTTTGAATGTTAAAATATCAGGGTTGTGAAACTAAACCTATTTAGATCCTTGGGGATTTCTCCATATGATGAACTCGTTCTATGTCATCATTATCCATCTATATAATAAGCCCTTTTATTTATCGTATTTTATTTCTCCCCAAGCTTGGGCTGTTCCAAGTGGTATCAGAGCCTAGGTTTTCTTTCGCATCTCTGATAGCCACAAATTCTTTAAGACCGAGTCTAGAATTATTTTCCTAGACTCCTATACATCGCCAACACTCCCAGCTCTCCGTCACACCACCACCTCAAGGTACGTTTCATTTTATAAATTCAAGATGTTTGCAAAATTTTCAAAAGTATTTTTGAAATCTATTCAAATGAAAATGAGGCGCCCTACGAAGAAAAGAATCATTCCAACAACATTATCTTGTAAAAGGATACGAATGACTCAAGCAAATGACGTTTTGGGACAGACCGAGCCCTTGACGGATCAACAAGAAGTGTTTGTCGAGATGGGTTTTCCCGAATCCCCTCGACCTAACAAGAACGATTACATGTTGTGGTCTTAAGTGCCACTGCCAATAAGGAAGGTTTCAAAAGAGTTACGAACCAATAACCCCACAGATTGTTGTAATAACATAGAAAGCTAGGAGTATCTATGAGATAGTAATAGGACCACTGAATTAGGATTTGCAAAACTTGAGAATCACATAGGACGTTCGAAAATAGAGTATGGACCTTAGGCATTGCTTAAGCTTCTTTTACGTTTTTATTGATAGTATTTGATATAGAACTTAATATTTTCATATGGAACCACCCCAACCACCCCAAGATTCCCTGCACTTAGGGATATGATCGATCAGATGAGGCACACTCGGGACTTGGAGGATAGGCTCCGACGGTTTTGGCTGTGTCAATGGGATCCGGACGAGCCCTTTGGGGCATTTTTAGGGCATTTCGTGCACGCATGGCAGTTTGCGCGGACGGCCGGCGTCACAGACTACGAGGCCGGCCAACAGCTTATTCGACATTTACCCCTCGGCTGGAGAAACTGGGCGGATGAGCAGTTGGATGATACCTCAACCCGGCAAATGTTCACGTTCCGTTCTCTCGGGAAATTTGCATTGTTCAGTTCGCGGATCTTCAACAGGTGGGCGAGTCACGGACTCACTAAACAAAATAAATTTATAATTCACGCAATTTATATATATTTCACGCAATTTATATATAGTTCACACAATTTAAATATTATTCACACAATTTATAATTCACGCAATATTATATATAATTCACCCAATTTATATATAATTTACGCAATTTATAATTAACGCAAAAAATTTACGCAAACTTTTCAAATTTTGTAACTAATTCACGGAAAAAAAATAATTCAGTTCGTCAAAAATTCAAGCAAAACCTAAAGTTTTACTAATTCAAGCAAAAACTAAATAATTCAAACAAACTAAACAATAATTCAAGCAAAAACTAAAGTTTTATTAATTCAAGCAAAAAATAAAAAAAAATCAAGCAAAATCAAATATAGTTCACGCAACTTAAATATAATATAATTCACGCAATTTATATATAATTCACGCAAACTTTTCAAATTCTATAACTAATTCACGTAAAAAATTAATTCAATTTCTCAAAAACTCAAGCAAAACCTAAAGTTTTATCAATTCATGCAAAAACTAAATAATTCAAGCAAAGTAAACAATGATTCAAGCAAAAACTAAAGCTTTACTAATTCAAGCAAAAACTAAAAAATTCAAGCAAAATCAACGTGAGTTTTGCTTGAATTTACGCTTGAATTAGGAATATGAATAATTACGCTTAAAATTACCAAAAATATATTTCACCAAACATAATAACTAATTTCAACGACAATAAAAAAATGCATGACAATAATATAATTTTGCGTATAATCTCAAAAAAATTTATAGAGAAATTTTGAGAAAAACCTGGCATTTTGATCTCTTTTCTTCGTTAAACAAACAAAATATTGGAACTCCAAGCAAACTTCCTTCCAAATTGTTGTGTTTCGTATGTTGAAGACAAAACAAGGATATTTCTTTTGTTTCCTATGTTTCAAACATATTTTGTTGTGTTTCATTTGATTCTCCAGTACCATATATATATTGTCAAGTTTTATTAACTTACTCGTGAATTAAGTGTACCTTATTGACACTGACAATTCATTCACGAGAAATAGAATCTATGTATATTCACGGGCTAAGTCAAAAAGTTCGCATTCATTTAATCAAATATTCATCTCTTTAATTTTGCATGAAATATAAGTCACTCACAACATACATTTTGCGTGAAATATATAAGGATTTTGCATGAACCCTTTTTAAAGGATTTTGCGTGAATTCAACTATATAAAAGGCTCTAGTAATCCGAATTTGCATAAATTAAGGAAAATGCGTGAATTCGGGTTTTGCGAAAATTGCGTGAATTCGGATTTTGCGGAAATTGCATGAATTCGGATTTTGCGTGAGTTATATTATGTGTTTTGCATGAATTCGGCTTTTGCGTAAATAATTTTGGCTACTTTTCCGATTTTGCGCAAATATAATGTGGATTAAATGCCCTGAGAATTTAGCTGTCAATGTACTATGCCAATGATTAGTATGGGTGAGCAGCGGGTCGGACCTGGACCGACCCGACGGATTTGATGGACCAATTTTTTTGAAATGTTGGACCGACCCGAACCTAATCCTAGGTGTGGACCGACTCAGGACCGGACTGAACCCGAGCAACGGGTCTGGTTCGGTTCGAGTTCGACCTACCAACAATGTAATTTTTTTTTTCTTTTGCACTTAATTTTCAAATTTGAAACATAAGAAATACGATACCAAATTTATTAATATTATTATAAATATTAAATATATAAATTAAATAATTATATTTTATAAATGTATGGGTCGGTCCGGATTCGATGGGTTCGAGCGGGTCCAGACCCGGACCGACCCGAAATATCTTCAGTCCTATAAATTGGACTCGGACCGGACCGCATAAATATGCTGGATCGAATTGGTTCGAGTGGATTCGACGAGTTCGATATGAGTTTGCTCACCCCTTATGATTATACTTTGTATGACAAAGTTAAAAGATATCGGTGACAGAGAAATAATAATAATAATAAATTAAAAAAAAAAGACTATGGGGTGTAGCAAACAAGAAAAATGAGTATTTCTTAAATACACATTGAGAAATGTCGGTATTTATGCAAAGCTCCCCCTATTAAAACTTATAAACTATTTTGAAATAAGGTTAACCAAACACCTTCTTACTTTCTTTGTACAATAAATGGAAAGAAATAAAAAACGATCATGCATAGATTGCTAAGGGTCCTAATAATAATAATAATAATAAAAAGTTGCTAAGGGTCTCTGGCAACATTAAACAAAGAATAGCAATAGCCATCCATACCGAACTCTTTCTATTTCCTTCAATTATTTAAATATTAAATAACACCCAATGATAATTATTTGTTTCCGTGGTAGAAAAAATAGCTTGTCCTAGGCTGATGAGTTTCGACTTTTCAATAATCTTTTTTTTTTTTTTTTTTTTTTTCAGTAAGATCATGTAATTGGTCAATTTTAACTCAAATCTTATATTCCATCCGTCCCAATAGTAATATCCCACTTTTTTTAATGGGACGTTTCAATACAAATATCTCATTCTCATTTTGACAATATATTATCTCTCTAATCATAATATTAAATAATTTTCATCAACTCACTTTATCTACTTTTTACACATTTTTTAATTTTTGTGCCCAAAAGCTAGGATACACTATTATTGGAATGGAGGGAGTACTATATAATAGAAAAACAATTAAATTTTAGGGTTAATTGCCGCTAAATTCAAAAGCTTTCTAAAATTTCGCGATTTTCTCACCAACTTCAAAATCGGCGTATGAATACACGAATTGAGAATCCGTTCTTAATGTTCCCAAAATTAAAAAATCCCCAAAATTTGAAGCTGACATGGATGACCGTAGTTACAGCGTGGCATAGTCGGCGGCGTAAGGAAACGACGTCGTTTTTAAAAATCAAAACGACGTCGTTTTGATTTCCAACAACATTAAAAAAAAAAGAAAAAAAAATGCAGAATTCTCTCTCTCTCGAACACCACCACCGCCGCCGAGTTCTGGACTTCCAGCCATCGTCGCCGCCGAGTTCTGGACTTCCAGCCACCACCATCGCCGAGATCTGAACTTCCAACCACCAGACCACCACCGCCGCCGAGCTCTGGACTCCCACCGTCTCCCTTACTCATCTCTGCCAGAGTTCTGGACTTCCACCAGACCACCACCACCACCACCGCCCATCTCCGCCTGCTCTCAACTGTCAACAACAACACACACACTCACCTACAACTGCCGCCGGTCCATCTCTCTCTCGCCTTTCACCGCCGCTCTGCAAATCGCCTCACCAAATCGCGGCCTCCCTCCTTCAAATCGTCACCCCAAATCCCTCTGCAAATCGCAGCTCTGGGTGTTTGGGGATGGGGTAGATGGAGGAGTCGAAGGGTGAGAAAATCTGTGTACTGATTTGGGCGGCCTTCTTCTTCTCGCGGTGTTGGTCGGGGTGGCGCCGGGGGTTTGGGAGGTGGTGGACGGGGTGGCGCCGAGGGTTTGGATTTGGGAGGTGGTGGTCGGGGGGGTTGGGGAAGGGGGTGTTTGGGGTTGGGGGTAGGTATTTTCTATTTTTTTTTTATAAATTCATTTATTAACATTTTATTAAAATAAGATTAATTAAAAAAATTAAAAAATGACATGTCATATCTATTTGGCATTTAATTGACATGTCACAGATGTTTTCCATGTCAACTCGCCGGATTTTTTAATTTTGGGAACATTAAGAACGAATTCTCAATTCGTGTATTTATACGCCGATTTTGAAGTTGGTGAGAAAATCGCGAAATTTTAGAAAGCTTTTGAATTTAGCGGCAATTAACCCTAAATTTTATGTGCTATTTTCAAATTTCACTATTTAAAATATCTAAATTTTTCTTAATTTGTAGTAATATTCATTATATGTCACAAAATCAAATATTTAACCTTATTATTATACTAGACTTACCAAACACCCTAAAAGTCGAATAAATTTATTGGGTAATCAATTTCCGGCTTACCCCTTTCTAGTTACTTTGTCGCAATCTAGTCCCAATATAGAATGGATAGCACCAACCACATGAAATGAAACTACTCTACTCTACTAGTGTAAAACAAGGATTTAAGGAGATCGATTTCAGCCTCTTAAAATTGTGGCGTCGCTGCAAAAATGAGGTCTTTGGGAAATGGCGGCATATGGGGAATGGGCCCATTTCACGATAACTTTCGGCGGCGGAGAAATATCAAAAGAGAATCGAAGCCCTCCAATTCAATAGACTCCGCCGCCGCCCGCGGTGGAGGCGGCGGTTACCAGTTCCCCCTCCAGCAAGCCGCCACCAGCGCCGCCCTTTGCTTGACCGGAGACACCATTGCCCAGCTCCGCCACCGTTGGGTCAGAAATAAGGAAACCCTTGCCAAGTCTGAAGATGTCAAGGTTAGAGAGTGAGAGTTTAAATTGATGTTGAATTTACTTTTGAGTTTCTGAATGCTGAGAATTTGTGTATTTACTGTGATGATGTGGACAGTGAGCTACATTTGAGATTGAGATTGTGGATTTGGTATTCTTTAATGGAGATTGACTGTAGTAAAACACTTTGAATGCATCTACATAGCTGTTTTTCTTTTATATTTCCGCTTTATATTGATTTTGCTAGTCTGTTAAGTAGTTGAATAAGTGATGGTTTTTAGTTGAAGCATAGTTTGCCGTTTAATGTAAAGTTAGTGCACATCAACTTACATTCTGCTCAGTCTCGTTCAAAAATAAGTTTTTTATATTTCTATTATTCACTCTGGCCCATTTTTCTTGAGACAAAACTTTTGGGCATGGGATTTAAGAAATTAGTAGTATTTAGTGCGTTAAGTGGGGTAGGTGAAAATGTGAATAAAGGGTAAAACTTTTGGCAAATAAGGAAATGTCTCAAGATAGGTGGGACGGCTCAAAAAGGATAATGTCTCAAGATAGATGGGACGGAGGGGGTATTATTCTTTTATCCTTCAAATATAAGTTGTGACTTGATATTATAGTTTGTGTATGTTAATCAGAGGCTTAATTTTCTGTATGATCACAAATGTTTTAATATATTTGTTATAATTGCTTCACACACACACACACGAATATACAGTATGCATATCTGTGGTCTGTGGCACGTTTATCTTACTCTCGTGCTGCTTTAATGCTTTTTGATTTTATCTCTTCATTCTTGTCTATTTGTTTTCAATACGTACCCTGAGATAAAAACTGGTTGAATATTGTGAATGCGGAGTTGGGATATCCCACATCCCAATATAAAGGGGATTTTCTCATTTTAACCACGATCATGTTTTGCTGGTGTTTATCTAATGAATCAGTTTGTACAGATTTGAGGGGTTCATTTGGATCTATCAATGCAATGATTTATCGAGCCATCTCATACAATGATTTATCCAGCAGTTTATGGCCGTTGGTTTACTTATATTGATACATAACATAATTGAGCATACATGAACTGCCTCTGTTCTGTATACTTATGTGTGCGCATCGAGGTCTAGAATTTATACCATTGAAAGAAAACTGGAATGGTCCTGGCAGTTTCTAAAGCAAATTCTTTGTAATGCACACTGATATTGTTTTCATATTTGCAGTCGAGTTCCATTCGCTGTTTGTACAGAATTGCTATTTGCTGTTATCATATGAAGATACAGAACAAATCTACTAACTTTATTAGATGCTTGCTCAATCTCTTTGACACTAACCTAACCCACTCTCGCAGGACATCATAAGCACACTTTCCTCTGAACACGACTATATACGAGCCCTCCGGATGTCTTCATATGGATTTCTGCTCTATGGTCCCGGTTCGTATGCATGGTACCAACTCCTCGATCATTTTATGCCACAGAAAAATTTTCAGAACCTAACGGCAAAGGTACCTTAATCTCTGTTGTTCTGAAGAGCACACATCTTGAACGTGATCTCTGAAATATCTCTTCTGGCTTCCTTTACAGGTCGTGTTAAATCAGATTTTATTAGGTCCAACTGTAATTGCTGTTATTTTTGCGTGGAACAATTTATGGCTTGGGAAGCTCTCAGAACTTCCTGATAAATACAAGAACGACGCCCTCCCTACCCTACTTACAGGTTCAATTTCTTTTAGTGTCCAATCAATCATGATATGCATTCCTTATGAATCTCATACATCTAATTTCAACTTTTGTTTCTGTGCAGGTTTTAAGTTTTGGATTCCTGTCAGTATATTGAACTTTGGGTATGTTCTGGAAGGATATTTTCTTTCAAGAATTGGAAAAAAATCAACCGTTTCCTTATGTTTGTTCTAGTGTATAAACACTTACGTTTTTTCAATTTTTCTGCAAGCATTGTTTGTATTAGTTTGTTCCCTCATATGTGAAGCTCTTAACTATAAAAACACTGTGCAAAACTTACAGGGCGGTTCCTCTTCAAGCCCGTGTTGCTTTCATGTCGATGTCATCCATATTCTGGAACTTTTATTTGTCTTCGACCATGAGCAGATGACTTGTGCTGCACAACATCTCCATCAATACGTCAATAGGTGTTGTTTTAACCATGAGGTATACTTCACTCTATACAATGTTTTGAGTTTTTACCGTCTATCGTTGTGATGTCGACCATCTTATCACTGATTTGCAGGTCTGAAACTTGTTTACATGATGGTATCACAGTTTTTATTTTTTTGTTCGTGATAGACCTTTTGGTCGAAGTTGTAGATTTTTTGTTTTAAAACAAGTACGTTACTGGAGTTCTACATAAATCTATTGATTTTCTTTCACTCTCCGTAGTGTTGTTAACCACTTTGTACGGTCGATAACTTGATACCTTTGTGTATGTCGGTCGTCTTCTTCGTTGTGTGCATCTCTGCTTAAGTTGATGAATAACGTGCGATGTGTGATGTTGAAACGACGTTAAGAGCCATGGCAGAGAACTCAGCATATATATTCCAACAAGGTTGATAGCTTAAATAAATTGAACAATTTTGATAATTATTACGAACATGATTCAGTTGGGAAAATGGACAGTCTGATGAAAAAGGATTGTGAAGGAAACATGTAAGTGGGGCATCTTGTAACTAATTTAGATATAGAAGAATCATACCTCCAAAGCAACGGCTGTGGATTACCACGATATAAACTGTAATTGTGAAGTCCATTTTTCGGCAGAATCAAATTCCTTGCTTTCATTTTTAGTGATGAATCTTCTTATCACCAGAAAAGTATAAAAAAAAGGGCATCTCAACTGCAGAAAAAGATGTGTCGTCGACAAGAAAAAGCAAGATAAAATTCCACAACCTCACTAAATAAGAATTCCTCACCATAAACAATGTTTTTCCCATTTCATATTCAAACACTGTAAGAAACCATCGCCATGAGTGGAAGCTTCCGGAATTCCCGACAGCCGGAAAGTTGGCCGTCTGGACAGGAGTACTGGATTTATCTTCCTGTTAATCGATCCGGCTTGCTTCCTCCGATCAGATCTCTGGTTTGTTCCTTAAATCTTCAAAAATAAAAACACACACAGTTTGTAGAGGCTATCAGTTTGATTTCTAAAGTTATGGTATCTATTTATTTTATTTGTGTTTAGAATCCTAGAGCAGGAACAAGAAATCCATGGTTGTTAGTTGAGGAGAGTTTCATAGGAAGGCATGATCATGGTTTGGCGAGGTGACTCAGATTAATTTTACATGTTTGATTTATTTCATAATTCATGTACATATGATAAATGAGAAAATAATGTGTGGGTTGGTGCAGTTTCCCCCCAGCCCATGCCCATGCCCATCCGTCGGTGCCCCTCCGCCTGATGGAGGATTCATATCCGGCCCCGTTGGAGTCGCCTCCGTGGAACAGGCGATCGGAGGAATCGAAGCTGAGCCCAGAAGAGCAGAAGCAGGCAGTGAACAAGCTGAGGAAGCAGCTCTACAGCCCACACATATACAACATAATCAGGAGGTTAGGCAACAAGTCTTCCAACGACGAGGAAGGTAAAAGGTGTGCGGTGTGCCTGGAAGATTTCGAGACGAAGCAGTTCGTAACGATCACTCCGTGCAACCACATGTTTCATGAGGAATGCATAGTGCCGTGGGTGAAGAGCCAGGGGAAATGCCCCGTCTGCAGGTTCCTCATCGTCCAACCGGAGAGGGGCCTCCTCTTTTAGTCATTTTTATTGTCTCACCAACATTATATATGTACTATATTTCACTCATTTATAAATATCCAATGCTCGATTGTTAGTATTACTACCTTACAAATCCATTTCAAAATAGGAAACCATGGATCACCAAAATTATGATCAAGTATGAGTAATAATGTAACATAATGAATTCACGTGTAAAGTGATTAATTCAAAAGAATAAAAAATTTACTTTTATGAGATTCCAACCTAAAACTATAAATTCATTTAAAAATTTATTAAAAAATCTTAATAATTTAATATTTGAAAAGATTTCTAATTTATATTGAATTTTTTTTTTGTTATTACACTACAAACAGAGATTACCGACGGCAGAATGCCGTCGGTAATAAAGAACGGCCGCTGGTAAAATATGCTACCGGCGGCGGTGCCATCGGCAACTTGCCGCTGCTAATCGGCTCGTCGGTAACAACATTACCGACGGCGATCGGCCGCCGCCGGCAATTAACGGCGGCACAGCCGCCGGCATTTTCGCCGTTGAACGGCGGAGAATTGCCGGACAATTACCGACGGCAGTTGCGAAAGGGCGGGTCGCCTGAAATGCCGCCGCCGTGCCACCGGTAATTACCGACGGCAAAATCGCCGCCGGTAATTGTCGTCGCTATTTACGCGTTTTTTTGTAGTATTATTAGAAATTCGTATTAGAAACTCATATAATAAAAATTTGAAACTAACTTCTCCTTATTCATATGATAACCATGGTAATTATATCAATGGGAGAATATAATGAAATTAATTCCTCTACTTTATCGTATTTTAGTTCAAAACTAACGTTTTTGTTGTGGTTAATGACGTGGAGTTGTACTTATTCTTAAGATCAAGTTCATATAATTGAAGGGAATAAGATTTTGAATTATAAAGGAAACATCATGGGTAACTCTTTCCTTAATAATTTCCACGGCTTATTATCTAAATTATAATTTCAAATGAAATAAAATTAATTGCTTACTTTATGTTAAATAACAAAAAAGTCCAATTATGTACATAGATACTATGCACGTCTAGTATTATTATTCTTTTTCTTTTTTTTTTACCCTAACTCTAATATGATGTTTATTTAAATTTGCAGGTTTTACATGATTTTAAATACGATGCAACTACAATATATACAATTTCCTTTTTAATTATAAAATTTCAAAATTTTCAAATTTTGTTCAATATATTACCCCCAAAACGACATAGTCTACTGACGAAACAATGTGATTTTATTTTATTGATTTTTTGCGGATGTTAAAAGTATATAAAAAAGAGCCAACTTGTGAGATAACTATATTGAGCAATGAAACTCAATATTTGGCCACTCATCTAAAAAACACAAATTTTGATCATTTTTTACGCTTTAGGATTATTTTGCTCTTAATTAGGCGGGACCGGATTAGGGTTACGTTCGCGAGTTGGACTTCAGGTTCAGGTTTAACTCACGGGTTATAATGGTACAATTGGTACAACTAGTGTCAATCGTATCATTCATTAAGTACACTTGGCACAATTAGTGCCAATTGTGCCAAGAGAAAGGGCGCAGCCGCTGACTTTCCCACGATTGTTGGGCAATGCGGCGAGGGAGACATTATGAGTTGTGTTAAAAACATAAAATAACTTCATATGAAATTATCCTAATGTAATTATTTTAAATAGAAGTCATAAAGTTAAATTATTTAATTTAATAAATGCCAGCAAATTGGTTCCGATGTGAGCCTGTGAGGTAGATGCTGCTTTCGAACGTGATAATGAGAGTGAGTATTATTGTACAGAATGTTGATAGATCTTTTATTAATGTCAAAGTTTACACTTTTGTTGGTTGTCTGCAGGTTGCTGAGGGCACAGTCATGGGTTTGTACGAGGCACTATCGTAATTAAGGACATGTATCTTAACACAGTGAAATTCTGTTTTGATAGCAGAATTGTTATGGACAGCTTATGTGATCAAGATGAAAATAGATTCAAGTTTGGTTCTATTTGCGAGTTATTGTCACGAGATACTATATGAGATAAGCCTAAATTTATAATTCTTCATGTTAAAAAAGAAGCTAATATTGTGGCGCACATATTAGATCATTATTTTTATAATTTTATTTTATCGTATACGTGGGATGAACCTCTATCATTTATAGAAAATTTTCTCGTTTTACTCCATGCATTCGTGTTTAATATAGATCTACGTTTCAAGAAAAAAAAATACTGCCATATATAATTCAACGTAGTTAGAAAATTATGGACGAAAAATCTGACACTAAACCTCAAAAATAAAATAAAATATAGGAGAAATTAAAATGAAAGGGTAGACCAATCATTCACCAGCAAAAAGCCACGTAACCACATCCACTCCCTCTAAATTACTTCCTCGACCTTCAACTTCAAGCCCGTAACTTTCTCCCTCTCTCTCTCTCTCTCTCCTCCATAATCACCTTCTCCCAGGTATGTTTTTTGATTTCCTCGATTATTGAAGTTTAAGATTTTGTTGTTTATCTTCAGAACTTTGTCTTATGTACTTTAGTTGGATTCGCATCATTCTATGGTAGAATTTGTGGAGCTTCATGGCTTTGATTCGTTAAATTTTTACTTGGTGTTTGGTGGGTTGAGAGTATTTTGATGAGAAACAACAGATTATGGTTGACAGATCCGATTTTTATTTGCCGACTAAGGGATTCTTTTCTTTTCTTTTCTATTTTTCACCCTTTTGTTAAAATGACTGGAAGTAGAAGTGAAAGTGAAGTAATGTTTGATTTGAAGTTAAGTGCTAATCATTTTTTAGGATAGAAGTCCTGATAATTTGGTAATTAATTAATTGGGTTTAATATTAATATTTATTTTCTGTTGTTACTGTTATGTTTCTCTGCTGACCTTCTATTGATGGTTATTACTATAATGAACTCCAAAAGAAGTTTTTGGCATGACTGAATATAAGAAGTGATTAGCATTATTGCTTTTTTGAATTGCAATATTTAGTATTTGGCTACTAAAAGAAAAGAAAAAATTAAAGGTTATATTTTTCATGTAACTATGCAATTTTGACAGTGCAAGTTGTAACATAGGCTTCTGTAGATTGAATGATTGTTTGATTTCAGAGGAACAAATATGGCTACCCTATCAGCATGTATAGTGGGGAACGGATTATATGGTGGTAATATCAGAAAAGGTTTTAGCAAAGAAATTTATGGCAAGCAGTTTATCCAGTGGTCATGCATTCCACTATCGAGTAGTACATCTAGAATAGTTAATGTTAGAGCATCATTGAGTCAAAAGAGCAGTGAAGGAAGACGAGGCTTTCTAAAATTGTTGCTCGGTAATGCTGGCCTAGCCGTACCTGCATTACTCGGCAATGGAAAAGCTATTGCTGATGATCAAGATGCATCAAATTCAAGGATGTCTTACTCTAGATTTTTGGAGTATTTAGACAAGGATAGAGTAAATAAGGTTGATTTGTTCGAAAATGGAACTATTGCCATTGTTGAGGCTGTATCTCCAGAGTTGGGTAACCGAGTCCAAAGAGTGCGTGTGCAGCTCCCAGGCCTCAGCCAGGAGCTCCTTCAAAAGTTTAGGGAGAAGAACATCGACTTTGCTGCCCACAATGCACAAGAGGATTCTGGTTCTCTGTTGGCTAACTTGATCGGAAACTTGGCCTTCCCGTTACTTTTGATTGGGGGTCTTTTCTTTTTGTCGAGACGGTCCCCAGGAGGAATGGGTGGACCAGGTGGGCCCGGGTTCCCTCTACAATTTGGTCAGTCAAAGGCTAAGTTCCAAATGGAACCCAACACCGGTGTCACTTTTGATGATGTTGCTGGGGTTGACGAAGCGAAGCAAGATTTTATGGAGGTGGTGGAGTTCCTGAAAAAGCCCGAGAGGTTCACAGCTGTGGGTGCTCGTATTCCGAAGGGGGTTCTTCTTGTGGGTCCTCCTGGTACTGGGAAGACCTTGCTAGCCAAAGCAATTGCTGGTGAAGCCGGTGTTCCGTTTTTCTCTATTTCAGGTTCTGAGTTTGTTGAGATGTTTGTTGGAGTTGGTGCGTCACGAGTCCGTGACCTTTTCAAGAAGGCCAAGGAGAACGCTCCATGTATCGTGTTTGTTGATGAAATTGATGCAGTAGGGCGTCAAAGAGGAACTGGAATCGGAGGAGGAAATGATGAAAGGGAGCAGACCCTAAACCAGCTGTTGACAGAAATGGATGGTTTTGAAGGAAATACGGGCATTATTGTGGTTGCAGCGACTAACCGTGCAGATATTCTTGACTCTGCCTTGTTGAGGCCAGGAAGGTTCGATAGACAGGTGAGTGTTGATGTCCCAGATATTCGTGGACGAACAGACATCTTAAAGGTTCACGCGGGCAATAAAAAGTTCGACACTGATGTATCACTTGAAGTGATAGCCATGAGGACACCTGGTTTCAGTGGAGCGGATCTCGCTAATCTCTTGAACGAGGCGGCTATTCTGGCTGGCCGCCGTGGCAGGACTTCCATCTCATCTAAAGAAATTGACGATTCAATTGATAGGATAGTCGCTGGAATGGAGGGAACGGTCATGACAGACGGCAAGAGTAAAAGTCTCGTGGCCTACCACGAAGTAGGCCATGCCATCTGTGGGTGAGTAAGGATTTATACCTACTTGTTGAAACTTTATTGATGAATATTTTGGGGCATTTCTTAGTTTTCTTGGTTTATGATGCAACAGAACTCTGACCCCGGGGCATGATGCCGTTCAAAAAGTCACCTTGGTTCCACGCGGTCAGGCACGTGGTTTGACATGGTTCATCCCTGCAGATGATCCAACCTTGATATCGAAACAGCAACTCTTTGCCAGAATTGTGGGTGGGCTCGGTGGTCGAGCTGCTGAGGAAGTTATATTCGGCGAGCCTGAGGTCACTACTGGTGCAGCTGGTGATCTGCAGCAGATCACTGGTTTGGCCAAGCAGGTAATCACTCTCTGTCTCTGTCTCTGTCTCTCTCTCTCTGCATTTGTTGCTTATTATTGTCTTGTTTTCTTTGCAGATGGTTGTGACTTTTGGCATGTCTGATATCGGTCCGTGGTCGCTCATGGACTCTTCAGCTCAAAGCGACGTGATAATGAGAATGATGGCAAGGAATTCGATGTCGGAAAAGCTGGCGGAAGACATTGATGCAGCAGTGAAGAGACTCTCAGATGAGGCGTATCAGATTGCATTAAGTCAGATCAGAAACAACCGCGAAGCCATAGACAAGATCGTCGAAGTTCTTATTGAGAAGGAGACGATAACCGGAGATGAGTTCAGGGCTCTCCTCTCAGAGTTTGTCGAAATTCCAGTCGAAAACAGAGTTGCTCCAATCCCAGCTCCTGTAACTGTATAATACTCTAATCGATTGCCTTTTCCCATTGTGTGTTTGTATAGTTGAATGTCAAATTGAACAGACTAGTATCCATTTCTTGTCCCGTTTTATCATAACATAGTATTTTACACAAAAGAAAAAATGCATTCTGATGTTGCAATTGAAAGAAATTACATGCTTCAAATTAGGCACAAAATTGACGATTTTGTATCTTAATTTCATTTTCTTGAATAAAAAACTTTGCAATCTCAAATTGAATCGAGGGGGTGAAAATAACAATGGTAAATAAATGATGATAGGCCAAGAAACTACAGTTCCATTACTGAATCAAAACAGAGTTAACAATGAAAATATCCACAATTCAACAAAAATACAGACGAGGCAAAAATGAAAAATGAAAAATATGTTGCAACAGTCTATAGCAGCACCCATCTGCTAAAGACATTATTGAAATTATAGAGCCCATATTCACATTCTTGAACTTCCCCAAAGGAACTAAAGAAGACAGGTCAAAGGGAGTTATACCAACCTGTACAAGGAACATTGAACAGAAAAAGTCTGACTCTGTCATTCTTTGCGCTCATGCGACCATTTTTTCTAACAGCCATAATCAATCATCTTCAAGGACCCGTTAATAACGTGACCCCGTCTCATTTTCCCCACCAATGCTTCCGGCATCAACTACTTGACATCTACGATTTCGGATCTGGTTCTTCCATAACAGTTCAGATGTTCCAGCAGATAAATCTAATACTCCCTTCAGTTCAGAAGAAGCCAATAAGGAAGCCAAAGAGTTCTGTCGACAAGAATAAGCCATTTTCTTTTGGTTTGAAATGGCCAGTTTTGCAGACAATGACATAGCCCATCCTTCAAAAAATTCTTCAGTTAAACAAGAAAAGACATGTTTCTGAACTTGGTCCGATTGTACACTTCTCTCTATGTTCACCCAAGGCATCGACTGGCGTTTTTTTTTTACCACAAACACAGTAGGATGGGCCTAAAAGCTAATATAATTAGCAAGGAGATGGGAAAAAGAGAAAATAGAAAAGTACTTCATTTCCTTACTGTGGGACCTCAAACCGGACACCCATATAAGCAAAGATGGCATTAGCTGACCACATAGAGCTTCCTTTGAGAGAAATAGGTAGATTTAAACAAATGAAGTAACACGACCAATCCTTCTGGGCGGGCTATCTGGTTCGTTGTCAGATGAAGCAGGAGAATCAGTAGCATCAGCAAGAGATTCAAGCATAGTTACCACTTCGGATGAGTCATCCAAATAATACTTCGCTTTGCTTGGTTTTTGCCCAACTGTGCAAGCAAATATTTCAGTGTTGTAAGACAGAATACGACCGGACACTGCAGTACCAATTATTTCAAACATGTCCTCATCAGATCTATCGTCACCAATGCAAAGCACAAAATCAGCTTGTTTTCTCTTATCTGCCATGGACGACAAAATCTTTTCTGCAACTCTGCCTTTGCTAACACCCTGTATCAACAAACATTTGACACCTTAACAACAGCTTTACTTTACTTTAAGAAACAAAGAACAAAAAGAAGCTCAGAGAATATTGAAACAAAGAGGATATTGAAGCTGGAAACTAATACTGCAAATCATAATTTATGAACCAAATGAAGAAAAAAAAAAAAGAAGAAAACAAGAACAAAGACGAGCCTGCGCCCGCAATACATGCCTGAGGCTTCACTTCCACGATAAATTGTCCGCTCTTCACAGCTACAGGTTCATTTGCTAAAACACTCTCTAGATGATCAAGCATTTCCTTCGCCTGGGAAAACCCAAAGACTGGGTCGGCATCGTGATAATGCCAGACTAAAGCACTTTCCTTTCTCTCTATTCCAGAACCATCTGTAGCCTCGGTATACGAGTTCATAACAGGTTCTGCAATATGCATCCAGCCAAATTCCGAACCCTGGCCATATGTTTCCCATTCTTCAACTCGCGGCCACCTGCCAATGTTGTCGCCAGTCAAATCATAAGAGCAAATAAAGAAAGATAATGACATCCGGAATTTCATGATGACATGCACACAGAAATCATCATACAGTACCTGCCCTCATACATGACCCACTGAGAAAGGAAAATGGTATGGGAAGAAAAACACATAAAGTTTCCATCAAGGATATTGAGATATTTTAGCAAAAGATATTCCAGCATAAAAACAGTAATCGTATAGACCAACACTCAGATGCCAGAACATCAACAAGCTGAAAATAGCCTACAAATCAGATACACTAACAAAATATTACAAGTTTATACGGCAAGGGGCTATAAATAAATTTTAAAAATATGTGGGTAGTATATGTCAGAAAAAGCAAAGTAACCAGTTTTCAGATGACTATGCTTCCTAGAATTAAAAAAAGCTTTATTGCATGCTGCTTCCACGTAAGGTATGTTCATTTGGCATTTTGCTATGTAAAGTGATTTGAAAAACAATATGATTCATGAATTTGAATCATGGGGCATAAGAATCACATAAATAACAAAACAAAACAAAACAAAAAATAATGACTTAAAACCGAAAAGGAAATATCCCCCAGCGTAAAAGAAAAACCACAAACAGCAGATCAATGAGCAAGAAAATCAACCTTTACAAAAATAGGATCTTTCATGCACACACCTTATGTCAACTTTCTTTAGCACAGCATTTCCAATAAACAGTCAAACTTTTATGTCAAATATCTACTGAAGTTTGTAAGCAATCATTCCAAGCAAACAATTTTGAAGAAACCATCAAGAGAACAGTTTTCAACTAACAGAAAACAGCACATTGATGAGCTCATGATCTATGGGACTTCTAACAGACTATGTTGTTGTTATATTCCCTGAATTCCTCATCTTATTTGATATTAAAGCCATGTGGACTGGATCTTTCATGAAAACTCCTTAAAGGAATGTCTACCAGACTAAGAGCACCTAAGACTTGACAAGGCAGACAAAATATGCAACTTACCTTAAAAAGTAGCCATGCTCTGCAGCAAGTCCCAGTTTCTTGCAAGGAAGAAACCACTTGCTTAAGCTATCTCTGCCTCTTCCACTGACCATAAAAACTAGATTTTTGGCATCACCAGACAGTGTGTTTAAGAGAGACAGAACTTGGGCACTTGGAGTCTTAATAATTGAATTTTGAGGCATAAGTGTGCCATCATAGTCCAACAATATAGCCCTGCTTTTAGCCCTGCAGTAAGCTGCTGTAATCTCATCCATGGAAAGCTTTCTAAAATTTGGATCTAGTGCCACCACTCTGAACCCAAAGCCAAGACCAATACCCCAGCACCTTTTCCTGAAATGGTCAACACAAGTTCTCTCCATATCTTGTAAGAAGCTTCTAGCCCAGAACGCTACATCATGAGAGCTCACATATCGGTAATGCTTCTCATGTCGTAACTCCTTCTCTCTCTCGGCCAATGATATAGCTTCGCACATTGCCTCAGCTGTTGATTCAACATTCCAAGGATTTACACGAATAGCACCACTTAGGGAAGGAGAACAACCGATGAATTCAGAGACCACCAGCATGCTCTTCTTAGGTCCACTCAAGTCTGAACCTGGTTCTGCACCTGATACTCCTTCTCTGCAGACTATGTATTCATAAGGAGTCAGATTCATCCCATCCCGCACTGCTGTCACCACAACACATTCAGCAATACTGTAGTAAGCCATCCTTTCACTGATTGATAGAGACCGATGGATAAAAACTACAGGTTTGTATCCAGGCCTTCCAAGTTCCTTGTTAATTCTCTGGCAGCTCTCCTCTATTTCATGATTTATTTCATCCAGATTTATCCCTCTTCCTCGGGCAGGATTGGCAATCTGGACCAGCACAGCTCTTCCTTGCCAATTCGGATGCTGCTTGAGCATGTGCTCCATAGCTAAAAGTTTCAGATTTATACCTTTAAATATGTCCATATCATCAATTCCGAGCAACACAGTTTTGCCTGCAAACTGTTGCTTTAGCTCCTCAACCTGTAGCTCCTTATCCGCCTGTCTCAGAACTGATTCAATATGACCCATATGAATCCCAACTGGCATAATCTTTATGCCCACCGTCCTTCCATAATAATCCAATCCTATGTAGCCCCTTTTTGATTGATATTCCAAGCCCAACATCCGACTACAACAGGAGAGGAAATGCCGTGCATAGTCAAAGGTGTGAAAACCAATTAGGTCAGAGTTGAGTAGGGCTTTTAGGATTTCTTCTCTAACAGGAAGTGACCTATACAGCTCAGATGAAGGAAATGGACTGTGAAGGAAAAAACCCATTCTCAACCGGACGAAGCGCCTTCTCAAAAATGTGGGTAAAACCATCAAATGATAATCATGAATCCAGACAAAATCATCCTCAGGATTAATTATTTCAATAACTTTTTGTGAGAACAACTTATTGGCCGATACATATGCTTCCCACATGGACCTATCAAACCGAATTCCATGATCTGATGAAAATGGAAGCATATAGTGAAAGAGTGGCCATAAGTGCTTCTTGCAGAAGCCATGATAATATTTTTCCAGAAGACTGGGCGGAAGAAATGCAGGGACACATTTGAATTTCTCCAAAAGGTAGTTGGCTACATCATCCTGTTCAATTGGATCGACATCAACAGGCAATGATCCAACATATAGCACCTCCATGTCCTCAGGAAAGCCATCCCTAACCCGTAACAGCAAGGAATCCTCGTTCCAGCTAAAAGTCCAGCCCTTATTGTCAGGCCTTCGTTTTGCTTTCAGAGGCAGAAGATTTGCAACAATGATGATCCTATCACCAAGAAGTGAAGATGGGTTTTCCGATGTAACACTGCTAGCCTGTTCATCATCTAGCTCAAGAATATTCCCCGGAACGGTCATAACCCTCGGGAGGCGCTTCCGGTCCCTCTCCCTACCCACTGTTGGGAAATTTCCAGATGCTAAATCCAAAAGGTTGGTATAAGATCTTGACATCATCTTTGCAAACTCCCTGTGCCTCTCCCCGAAAACTCAAAGTTAATTTTCCCCTCAAATCTCACTCAAAACCAAATCCGCAACTCTCTCTCTCTCTATCTCTCTTCAAATAAGGCTTTCCAAATTAGCAGCATTAAACCACTAATTCAGGTGGACAAGGAACTATAAATTATGACCCAAATCCAATTTAAATATACGCCAAAATTTCTTCGTTTGAATCAGATATCCCCAAATGCTGCAAAAAGTAAAGACGAACCCAATATTCAATTAATGAAGCAGGTAATTGGCATACAGAAACTCTACCAACAACTTACCTAGGCCCAGCAGAAATCGTTGAACATTTAAGAAAAAAAAAATACTTTAAAAACCCTAGTTTCACTGATTTTTTATATTCGAGAAAACCAGCAATAGGGGTTTGAAAACTGACCTCAGAGATTTAATTGAGTCAAAATTGGGCGTCTGTTGCTTGAAAGACTCAATCTTCAGCCAGAAATTGGGTAAAATAATTCTAGGGTTTGACGCGAAAAGAATGAAAGTTATTAATCTGAGTTGCAGTACACGCAATGTAGGAACCGAAGATCGCATACAGCTAACAGCATGTATAAGCAAAAGTGATGGATATGAATATTCTTGAGAATAACAATTAATTTAATATTTTCAATTAGGTAAAATTGGAATAATATATATTAATATTTGCTTCTGAAACAAAAACGTGACAGCAAGTAAAAGAATCAATAAAGTCGCCACCATCGGGGCTGCGGGCCTGCCGCTAACCTTCTTTCACAATCCACTTGCAACTTGCAAATCTAAATATACTCTTTTTGCACACAAAAAACAATTTTAAGATGAGGTGACACGAAATTTAATAAAAATAATTTAATATACAATTAATATATCGATGAAATATGTATACATTTATAATAGCATAATATCTATAAATATAATTAGATTTTTTGTGAATATATTAAAATAACAAAAATTAATTTTTTTTAGGATAAATTACAGTACGCTAAAATCTAAGCATAAGAAGAAATGACTTTGAGAAAAGTATACGAAGAAGTCGAAGGCTGCTAAAACCCAACTGAAGATCCAACTATGAAGGAAACCCAATAGAAGATTCAGCTGGCAAGAAGATCCAGACTTATAAAGATATCTCAACCTGAAGGATCAGCTGATGGCCAAGCTGATCAGGTTCGTGTCACACCACCAGCACAAAGATTTCGCTAAGTACCAGACGAAAAACTGATGCTCAATCAATTTATGTTGACTGAATCAAGGATCCGAAGCTGACACGACATTTAAACTCACTTATGTCACGTCAACCCTCAAGTCAATAGAGCAAAGCGAAGTCAACCTTTAAAGCATATCAAGTCATTCCAGATATTTAATGTTAACCTCGCATTTTTAGAAGAAAGTACAAGGATGTTTGTAGAATGTCAAAATCATAGTACAAATGTGCAGATCCAACTATCACAATCATTGCTTGTTTCAAATGAAAAGTTTTCAACAGACAAATAGATCGGAATAGGACGGAAGATCAAGATACACGAGGAGGCTCTCTGGCATTGTTGTGTTCTTAAAGACTCTAACTTTTATGGTTAACTTCCGATTACAACAATAATTTGAAGATGAACTTATTCTTTATTGTAAAATTCCAACGTCATACTTATGAATATATTTACTGTTTCGAGACTATAAAATCTTCATTGTAAACATCCTAAACCTAGATTCGAACACCCTGGATATACCTAATTGTTCTTCATTGTAATAGTATGTTCACTTAGTTGGAGAAACCCCTTATCTGAAACTCTCACCATTGTAAAATATAGGTCCAAAAGTAAGGAAAAAGTTGATAAGTAAGCTTCAAATGAGAAGTTTGAAAGTTGGCGAAGTAACAGATGTTACTAAAAAATAGCGTACGGTATTGCAATCGCAAAAATTACTTAAACAGTCATGGTCGCGTAATATGTGTGATCAGTCTAATGGAACTGACTGATCAAGTTGACTTTCAGCTCTAAAACAAAGAATCCAAGGTTAAGGGATTCTCTTGTATGTTAGGATAGTTGACATAGTAGAGTTGCTCCGAACAACGAAAAACTACTCGTGTGTTGTACTTTCAGTCTTCGCTTCAGTTTTGTTGTATCTGCTTAAACTACTTTTCAAACTGACCCAACAAACTGACATTTAGTAAACCACGTAAAACTGATTGTGTTTTCACAATCTGCATTTTGGTTCAGTGTTGGTTTATCTGCTAAACCTTCAGCACATTGACCACAAGCATCGCATATTCAACATAAGCATAAAACTGATTTTCACCATTCGCAGTCTGACTCAAGTCACTAATCTTTAAACTGAATTTTATCTAAGATTAAAAGATAACTTGAAATATTTTCTAAGCGAGTTAAAAACTTATCACCACATTCCGCACAAGCTTTAGTTTCTAGTCATACTAATCAACTAACGAGCAGTCATTAGGATTGCTAACTGATCACTCTGTTAGACATAATTTATTTAAACATGAGTCAGCTAAACATCAATTAGTTGATCTGTGTCATCCAACTGACTTATTATCATTCAGCCTGCCTTAGAACACTCAATTTGAAAAACGAGCAAAAACACTAACTAGTGTATCCCCTATACACCAGTACACTCGCCTCGGAACCAACATTTATGAACGAATAGGTTTTAGGTTCAATTCATAGTTGAATTGTTTTTAATTTACTTATGTTTTTTTATTTTATTTTTACAAAAACTTTTGATATTTTCATAAAACTAAACATTCATTCTGTCCCACGTTTCCCACTTTAGGATATCCCACTATAATTGACTCAATCTTAAATTTGAAATAATTAGGGGTATGTTAAATCTTAATTATGGGGAGATATACCCTTTAATTAACGCCCTAATTCATACCCTCTTATTTTCCATCTTCATTCGTTCCCACACACACACACACTCTCTCTCTCTCTAGCGGCAGGTTTTTTTCTTTAAAACCCTAGCCGTTCTTCTCGCCAGGTCTTCCCATTGTACCAACACCCCCATCTGTCATAACTTCTTCTCACCCTCACCCATGTGATGGATACAACATAACCAATACAAAAATTCTTCAATCCTGAAGCCCTAACCTTCGATTCCATTGAAATGGAATATTTGAGCAGTGGCATGTTCCTGATTCGCTCTCTCCAATTGACGTTGATGATTTCTTCCATTTGGTTAGGATTTTACTTGTCCCGAAGCATAGGGAAGTTGGATGGTGGTACCACAGACTATGGCGCCGGAGACCTCGTTCTAGAGACCGAACCGCTCGAGAATAAACTCGTTGATTGCTTGAAGAGGGTTGTTGATAAGATGATGGCCATATATTTTTCGATCTTCTTTAAATAGGTGAGAAAAATCCTTTTACTGAAATGATGAGAATATGTGTTTCATTTTGCATGTGTGATATGTAAGAGTTATTTGTGGAATTGATGTGTTTAGATCTATGTCTAGACTGAAATGATGAGAATATCTATTTTCTTTGGGTTAAATGTTGAAAATTTGTGATGCTGAGGCCTTTCACCACATCGGTGATTTGTTTCCAATGAGATGTGGTCTATGGCCGCCATCTTCAGTCCCCTTGCTTCCTGTGTTGTGGTCTTCGTGTTGTTCAACTAGGCTGATCTGTTTTATGATGTTTTGTGGTGATCTGTGATGATCTGTGCTAATCTGTTATCTGTGGGGATGTTGTGGTAATATTTTGGTGATGTTGTGGTGATACTGTGGTGTTGTTGTGGTGATTCGTGGTGATCTGTGGTCTTGTTGTGGTGATTTGTGAGCACTTTTCATTTAAATGTGAGAACTTTTCATTGATGAGGGGCTTTCTTTACAAATGTGAACCTGATTTTTACAAAATATGAGCATCATTTTTACAAAATGAATTGCATTTTTCTAAATAGTGAGCATTAGTAGTTGTTGGATATCCCAACTCTTCCATGATGACGTGTGTTAGTGTTGCTTCCTCCCAACTTGATGTATTGCAATGTGTTAAGGCAACACGAGAGTGCACACATAGATATATTGCAGCGGAAATAAAAACACAAGACACAAAGAGATGGAAAAATTCTTCAAGTTATAATTTATAACTTGAAGACGCCTTATGGCAAAATGACTAAATAGAGAATGAACACTAACGTTCAATACATTTACAAGACTCTAGGTATTTGAACATTAGACACTCTCACTAACAAACGAAAACTGGATTCAAAAGCTATACTCCGAAATCCGACGAAATCAATGAATGCTATAAACGATGTTATCCTAACACTCTAAACAACATTCGTACACAGATTCAAATGACTCGATTTTGATCTTCAGACTTCGTGATCTGAACTGAGGCTCTTCCTCAGCTTATATAAGATCTTCCAGCTTGCTCTCCAAGCTTCCAAGTAGTGGGTTGAGTAGTGGATGAAGAGGTGGCCGTTGTGATTTGTTGGAGACAATCCACTTAGTCCACACTTCCTTGATTCTAGCAACTACTTAACAACCTTCCTTGTCTCTCTCTCCCTTATCCTTTTAGGCTTCCTTTCTTCCAGATTTTGAAGCTTGACTTGGTCTAAACCTACACATCAAAAACGTGAAGAAAAGGCAAAACAAATAATACAAATAATAAAGATGAGTTTATTTTGGAGTAAAAAATTAACTCCAACAAACTCCCCATTTTTGCCTTTCTTCACAAAACCAAACAAGATCTCCTCCTTTCTTCGAGCTCCCCCTGCACAAGCAATTACTAATACAACAACTGTCTAAACATGCAGGGAACACAAGGCAGCAGATTAGTACCATCAAAAAACAAACAACCATCGTAAGTTCTGAAAACAACATCAAGTCACCAAAAACTAACAGAAGGTTCATCAAAAAACAACTGTCAACAAACTCCCCTTGTCTCCTCTAAAGATCTCCCCCTGCCTTGATCATTTTGCCTGTTCCCTTGCTTCCTCTGCATCTGCTGCAACATCACCTTCTACTCCCCCTTTTTGGGAAGAAAGAGACTCGACAAAGTTCTTCCTTGCTTTGAATCCATATCGTCGACGCGTTGCAAGAGCGATTGAAGAACTGCTACTGGCATTGTGATCATAGCATCTGCCGCAGTACTAAAAATAAATTGGGAAGTTCAAAGGTTCTCTATGTCAAATGAGGCGTGATGATGATGAGAAGATGATGGGATTGCATGACAAAAAATATAGAGAAAAATAGATCCAATCACTCAAAAAAAACAAATCTTTGAAGTATATCTTCATCACAATTTCGAAATTTAGGGTTAGAATTTGAGGAGATCAAGATAGAGATAGGCACAAATCAAAAAATTATGGAAAGCTTCAAGATTCACAAAAAACGTGGATAGAGAAAGAGATCCCACAAAAATCGGACACTGGTAACTTCCCAAACATAACAGATTTTACGCCTAATGTGATTTACCATGTTACCATAACATCCACTAACACATATCTCAGCTTTTCATATTTCACACATACAAGCACAGTACCAAGTAAAATTCACTCATTTGTAGTGACATAGAGTGCATCGTCGCAGCGAACGCCGTGCCCCTAGTCTAAACTTGTGAAAGCAATCGAGGATGACCATTTTGTAAGGTAGCATCGTCGCAGCGAATGCCGTGCCCCCCAAACTACTTTGGTTTTTTCTGTGCTTTAAATAAATTATACACACACATATACTGAGTTAGTGTAGAGGAACATGTTATAGTAACAGAGACCATCACACAGGCAAAAATACGTTGCATCCAAAAGAATAGTCACTTTACACATGATGCAACAAATAAACCCTCTTTATTTAATCACGAAAGCAAAGGCCAAGAGACCTTCTTAATGTGGTAAATCTCTCAAAATCCAAGGCTTTTGTAAATATATCCACAATTTGATTTTTGGTTTGAACATAGTCTAGCTTGATTACCTCTTGTTCCACCAAATCGTGAATAAAGTGATGTCGAATTTCAATGTGTTTGATTCTTGAGTGTTGAACCAGATTTTTCGAGATATTAGTTGCACTGATGATATCACAATACACCATCATCTCATCGCACATCACACCATAATTCGACAGCAATCTAATCGACTCAATTTGTGTCACGGATGCGAATGTATCATCGAAATCCACCCACTCAACTTGAGTATAGCCCTGAGCAACCAATCGGGCTTTGTTCCTCACGATCGTTCCACATTCATTGAATTTGTTCTTGAATATCCACTTTGTGTCGATCACATTCCTGTCAGTAGGTCTACGAACCAAATACCAAACATCACTCCGAACAAATTGATTTAACTCATCTTGCATGGCAAATACCCAAAACTCATCACGTAAAGCCTCTTTAACATTTTTAGGTTCAAGTTTTGAGACAAAACACATAAAACCAGGCAAAGACGTGCAAATATCAGATAAGCAAATCATTTTTCGGTAATCTAATGGTGCTCTACCTCGTGTCTTCACACCATCACTCACATCACCTATCACTTGAGAGACTGGATGATTTTTGCATATTCTTCGAGAAGGCTCACATTTCTCACTCCCTTTTTGAACATCTGCTACCATATCTTTTTCGTTGTCACTTTGATCTTCAGGGATCTGTGATGTGGTGGCTTCTGTTGTCTCAGCTTTTTCTGTTGCATTCCTTGATGTGGTGGCTTCTGTTGCCTCTGTCAAATGGACTAGTGCTTCTATCACTTGATATTCCATGTCCTTCTCATCTGTAACACTACTCAAATCATCAAATACCACATTGACAGATTCTTGAACCGTTTGGCTTCTCAAGTTAAAAACCCGAAAGGCTTGACTATTCGAGGAATACCCTAGAAAAATACATTTATCACATTTATCATCAAATTTTGTGAGGTATTCTCTGTCATTCAGTATGTAACACACACAACCAAAAACATGGAAGTATTTGAGATTTGGTTTCTTACCCCGCAATATCTCATACGGAGTTTTGAACGTACCTGGTTTGATGTTAACCCGATTGTTAATATGGCATGCTGTGTTCATAGCCTCTGCCCAGAAATGTTTTGACAAGTTCTTAGAGGTTAGCATCACTCTTGCCATTTCCACCAGTGTCCGGTTCTTTCGTTCAACCACTCCATTTTGTTGTGGCGTCTTGGGAGCCGAAAACTCTTGAAATACTCCTTTATTTTCACAAAACTTTGAGAATGACGCATTCTCAAACTCACGGCCATGATCAGATCTTATTCTTGAAATTCTCACACCAACATATTAGCAATTCGTGTAAACCAGATTTTAAAAACGTCAAAGGTTTCGGATTTCTCACGTAGGAAGAATGTCCATGTGTATCTTGAGAAATCGTCAACCAAAACATATACATACCGTTTTCCTCCAATGCTTTTGATTTAAACTGGACCTACCAAATCCATATGAATCAGCTCGAAGCACCTTGTTGTGCCGAAATGTTGCTCAATATGCTGGACAACACTGTGTGTAGCATGGATCTGCATTTCCTTTTGGCAATTCTCACACCCAAATTTTTCCTTTTGTGTCAATATGGGAAGTCCACGAACTACCTCCATCTTTGATAGCCTGTTAAGATTTTTGAAGTTAGTATGCCCTAATCGTTGATGCCACAACATGCTATCGTCTATTTTGCTTTGTTGCATTTTGGTTCATCAGCCAAATAGCAATTATCAACCGATCTTTGACCCTTCATAATACAATAATTTTGACTATCATACACTTCACACGAATCTTTGTTGAACTTAACATGCAAATTATCATCGCATAATTGGCTTATACTAATGAGATTTGCCATAAGCCCTTTAACATGAAACACATTCTTGAGAGTAGGTAGTCCAAACACATTTAAAATACCTTAACCGACGATCTTACCTTTCGATCCTCCACCAAAAGAGACATATCCTCCGTCACATACCTGATATTTACTCAAGAGCGCATTGTCACCTGTCATGTGACGGGAACATCCGTTTTCGAAGTACCACGAGCCTGAAATGTTAGTCTTAAAAGCAGTAAACACAACATTACATATCATCTCATCCTTCCTTACCCATCTCATCACATTCCTCCTTACCTTCTGTGATTTTTTCTTCATCTTAGCTTTAGATTTCTTTGCGTTAACAAAGATCTTCTTCTCGTCGTTGAATTTCCTAAAACAAAACGGTTGTATGTGACCAATTTCAAAGCAATAATGGCATACATACCTTTTTCTCCGTTTTTGTTTCTGCTCTATGGGAGTTCCTTCAACCACAAACTCTTTCCCATGGGTTGATTTCATTTTTGTTTTCCCAGGTGTGGGGTTAACAGCGGGCGCGGCTGCGGGCACAACATTGAATCCTAATCCAGTAGTCTCCATGCTACCTACAGACACAAAATCATCATACCTATGTCGGCTCGAATTCCATTTATCGATGGTAGCCTGAGCTTCGTCCAACTGGTTGGTGATATGCTCGAGTTTGACTTCCTTTTGAGTAACCAATACTTCAAGCTTTGCCAAAGATGCTTTTAGCTTGGTATTCTCGTCCCTTGTACTTTCAAGCTCCTGCCCTTGCTTTTTCCACTTTCCAAGAAGCTTATCGTAAAGCTTTTTTAGCTCTAAGATGACAATCATGGCTTCCTCGTTGCTTTCTCCGGTGTCATCTTTACACACATTAAAGCAAAGACAATTTGAAAAATAATCCAAACTACTGGGATCCATGTGGAAGCAACTGTTGTGGTAACAGCTAGGATCACACTCAGTGTATCGAGTGTTGGCTCTGATGCCAATTGTTAGTGTTTCTTCCTCCCAACTTGATGTATTGCACTGTGTTAAGGCAACACGAGAGTGCACACAGATATATTGCAGCGGAAATAAAAACACAAGACACAAAGAGATGAAAAAATTATTCAAGTTATAATTTATAACTTGAAGACGCCTTATGGCAAAATGACTAAATGGAGAATGAACACTCACGTTCAATACCTTTACAAGACTCTAGGTATTTGAACATTAGACACTCTCACTAACAAACAAAAACTGGATTCAAGAGCTATACTCCGAAATCCGACGAAATCAATGAATGCTATAAACGATGTTATCCTAACACTCTAAACAACATTCGTACACAGATCACTCAAATGATTCGATTTTGATCTTCAGACTTCGTGATTTGAACTGAGGCTCTTCCTCAGCTTATATAAGATCTTCCAGCTTGCTCTCCAAGCTTCCAAGTAGTGGGTTGAGTAGTGGATGAAGAGGTGGCCGTTGTGGTTTGTTGGAGACAATCCACTTAGTCCACACTTCCTTGATTATAGCAACTACTTAACAACCTTCCTTGTCTCTCTCTCCCTTATCCTTTTAGGCTTCATTTCTTCTAGATTTTGAAGCTTGACTTGGTCTAAACCTACACATCAAAAACGTGAAGAAAAGGCAAAACAAATAATACAAATAATAAAGATGAGTTTATTTTGGAGTAAAAAATTAACTCCAACAACGTGCATGCCTTCTTCCTCCCCCAACTGTATCATATGCATAATACACTCCTCTACTACCTTTGTTGGTACTTCTAAAGTCATTGGTAATGTATTATATCTTATGAGAGCATCCTTGCTCATATAAGGCAGTTTACGTCAATTATGTCCTTTGACTTTCACGGTTTCTATCATGCATCCTTGTAATGATAGGAAAGCTATCTTTGATGCTACTAAGCTTAGCTATAAGAAGCTTCGATAAACTTCACTGACCAGGTACACTTTGTGTGAATGAGAAAATTTCGATTTTTCCATCAAACATAATATTTCCATTTTCATCAAAAAGGGCCTGCAAACCGCACACATGAACATCACCTTGGTGATGAAATTCTTGCTTTTACAGCTCCTGTATGGTTTAGACTCTTCTTGAGTGAGATAGAATCAATGTGAGGCATTTGTCATATAGAACCATTTTTCATCTATGTGTATTGTGTTGTGCACTGTCTTAAATTTAAGTATGTTAGAATTATGTCATATTCTAAGGCTGGGATCATAAAACCTTAACTTGAGAAGCTTATTGGGAGTTGTAAGATCAGGTTTGATGGCACTTGTATGAGCTCTGATGAATCCTATATTAACTCATCTTCCCACAGTGCTCTTCCTGCACTTTATGCATATTGCTAGCTTCCTTATTATTGCTCTTCTACATAATTCCAAACTTTGAATTTGAAGTAGATCAATATGCACTCTCTTTGTAAACTTTGGTGCACTTATCTTCTTGTTGCGTAATTATATAACCCGACCACACTAGTTTTTCCCTCAAAAGTAAGTTTTCTTAAGTTTCGTGCCTAAAAGAACTGAGCCGATATTAGCGGGACAGAGGGAGTAAGCTTAGCTAACATAAATAGGTCATTTCATAAAATCAAATAAGACTTTTATTTATAGAAAATAAGATTTAAGTCATTTTATTTTTAAATGAGACTTTATTTAAATGTAAATCAAATA
Source organism: Salvia miltiorrhiza (assembly GCF_028751815.1). NCBI lineage: Eukaryota > Viridiplantae > Streptophyta > Magnoliopsida > Lamiales > Lamiaceae > Salvia > Salvia miltiorrhiza. Next base: position 37,502,912 of record NC_080388.1, read on the forward strand.
AGACTTTATTTTTCATATTTTTTATTAAGTAATGTTATTTCATACACAGTAAGATTAAGTAATACTCCCTCCGTCCACGAAATGAGTACTCATTTGTGGACGGCACGGGTTTTAAGAAATGTATTGAATGTGGTGTTAGCGGATCCCACTTTTTGAGGGTATTAATTAAAGAGTTGTGTGGGGTACACTTGCTAAAAAGGAAAATGAGTACTCATTTTATGGACGGACTAAAAAGAAAATGTGAGTACTCATTTCGTGGACGAATGAAGTATTTTCTTGCTATTATGATCATTTTTATTTTTAATGAACAAAAGTCATATTTGCTATTAGAAAAAATCTTATTTGAAATGAACAAAAATCATATTTACTACTCCCCCCGTCCCAGCCCAATAGGCTCAATTCTTTTCGGCACGGAGATTAAGAAACCCACTTTTTGATAGATAAATGGTGTGGTCCACACAATTTTAACCTTTTAAGTACATCCCTAATTTTTGTTAATTACATTTGCTTCCCTTATCTCATTTTAGTAAAAATAATTATTTTTCGTAAGGATTTTATTTTAAGAAAAATTATCCACTTTTATTTTTTTATTTTAAGAAAGGATTTTATTTTATGAAAAATAATTATTTTATTGTATTGTCCACTTTATAATTATTTTTTGTAACTTTTTATTTTTAAAAATAAGAATTAAGAAGTCCCTAATTATTTCTAATTTTAGGCTGTGCCTATTGGAGTAGGATGTCCCAAAAAGGAAAACGAACCTATTGGAGTGGGACGGAGGAAATATTAAGTAATGCTTCATATACTAAGATTAAGTAATATTTCACTTGCTATTGTGACAATTGTTATTTTTATGAACAAAAGTCTTATTTACTATGCATAAAAGTCATATTTGCTATTAGAAAAAAATCTTATTTGAAATGAACAAAAATCATATTTACGATCGAGTAATGCTTCATATACTAAGATTAAGTAATATTTCACTCTTGCTATTGCGACAAGTTTTATTTATTATGAACAAAAATCATATTTATTATTAAGTAATGCTATTTCATATACTACAATACAAATGTTATTTACGATGAACAAAAGTCTTATTTAGTCTCAACGAAGTCATATTTCTTGTTAAGTAATTATATTTCATACACTGGAAGATTAAGTAATATTTTATTGCTATTATGACAAGTCTTATTTTTTATGAACAAATATCTTATTTACTATGCATAAAAAGTCATATTTGCTATTAGAAAAAATCTTACTCCCTCCATCCCATAAGCTTAGGCTTGTTTTCCTTTTTTGAATGTCTCATTTATATAGGCTTGTTTCCATAAAAAGTAATATTTTTTTACTCATTTACTATTATATCCCTATTTAATTCTTTAATTAACTCCCACTTTAATACATCATTAAATAATAAATATGGGCATACTAGGAAATTTACTTATATATTTTCATTTCCAATGATTTTTCTTAATCTTTGTGAAAATCCAAATCAGCCTAAGCTTATGGGATGGAGGAAGTATTTGATATGACCAAAAGTCATATTTTTTATTAACTAATGTCATTTTATATACTATAAGAATAAGTACTATTCACTTTTTCTACTATGACAAGTCTTATTTGTTATGAACAAAAGTTTTATTTACTCTTACGAAAAGCCATATTCCCTTCGTCACATTACAAATGTCTCATTACTTTTGGGCACAAGGATTAAGAAATGTATAATTAGTAGATAAAGTGAGTTGGTGGAGACAGATAAATACATTGGAATTTGTAGAAGTAGTTATAGAGAGAGAGAGAGTAGTGGTGGGCCAATTAATTAATTAGTCTTTTAATTATTTGTCAAAAACGAATGTGACATTTGTAATGAGACATCTCATTATGGAAACTAAGACATTTGTAATGGGACGAAGGGAGTATTTGTTATTAACTTTTGCTATTTCATATACTTTAAGACAAATTTTATTTACGAAGAACAAAAATCTTATTTATTTTAAAGCAAAGTCTTATTTGCTATTAGAAAAACTCATATTTCTTTCATACACTGTAAGATTAAGTAATATTTTCTTGCTATTATGACAAGTGTTATTTTTTATGAACAAAAGTCTTATTTACTATGCACAAAAGTCATATTTACTATTAGAAAATGTCTTATTTGATACGAACAAAAGTCATAATATTTGTTATTAACTAATGTCATTTCATATACTTAACATGAGTTGTATTGTACTCCCTCTATCCCATAAGAGTGTGAATGATTGTTGGTGGCACGAGTTTTAATAAATGTTAGCTTAGTGTGTTGGTAGTGGAAGAAGGGATCCGCTTTTATTAGTGAAAGAAGGAGTCAAAAAATGATAAGTTCACACTTTTATCGAACGTCCCAAAATAGAAAATAGTGCACACTCTTATGGGACGGATGGAGTAACAAGAACCAATCAGCAACAGTAATAGGACAGACTAGGGTGCTGCCCAAGAATGGATCATGATGTTCTTGTGAGTCAAAATTAGAAACATGTTTTTCATAAAATCAAATAGTTTTTTTAATAACAAATAAGACTTTTTTTAGTAAATAAGATTTTAAGACTTTTTTGGTAAATGAAACTTTTACTTGAATATAAATATTTTTTTCTCAATATCGATCAAATAAAACTTTAAGACTTTTATTTGTAAATGGAACTTTTGCTTGAATGTAAACAATATTTTTTATAATATCAAATTAAAGTTTTTCAAGAGGAAATAAAATTTTAAGACTTTTTATTTGTAAATGAGAACTTTGCTTGAATGTAATATTTTTCATAAAATAAAATAAAACTTTCTTAAGAATAAATAAAATTTTAAGATTTTTATTCATAAATGAAACTTCGCTTGAATGTAAATAATATTTTTCATAAAATTAAATATGATTTTTCTTTAAAGCAAATAAAACTTTAAATGGAAATGAGACTTTTCATATAATAAAGTTTATAATGAAAATCAATAAAGTTATTTGGTATAGTGGTTAAGACTTTAGCCTCTTCGACAAGAGGTCTAGGAAACAAATGTCAACTTAAACAATTTTTGTTTTTTAAGATTAACAAGGGTTGAGCGTCCACCCAAGCCCTGTCCAAGACCGATTATGCAAGACCACCTCAATAAATGCAACTGACAACATTTATAATTTTAGGGCTCGTTTTGTACGTGTAACATTTATAATTTTAGAAATCGTTTGGTATACGTGTTATGAGATAAATGATGATATGTTTGACTGGGATATTTTTACCATATGTTATATCAATATCATGTTTGATAGAATGCATAAAAATATCCATAAAATATAATATTAATTCCTTATGTATTAAGATTGTATATAAAAATTTAATTCTTTAAATGACCTTATAATTAAACTATTTTAGGGTTGGTTTTAATTAATATTAGGGAAATTTAGTTAACAATAAAATAATATATGTTATAATTAAGATTGGTACTACATATACTGTCTTAGAGGTGATATGAAAAATCACGCAAATTTATATGATTTCATTGGGCTTTTAGATTTTTAAAGGGTAGTGTGTTTCATGTGACTTTTTGCCAAACAAGATATTAGATTTTGATAGAAAACTTTTGGGATGGAGCATGACGTTTTTTCTCTCAACCGAGCCCTAACCCTAATCCTTGCACGTTAATTTTTTCCGTCTTCCGTTCATGTCTTCCGGCGAACAACCACGGCTACCGGCTGATAGAAGCGGCCTGAACCTCCCTACGGTGTCGAACAACTTTCGACATCACTTGGACTCTCCCGCTGAGGAAGGGGGGCCACGCAATTCTAGCCCTAATATGATTTCGACTTCGGCGATCCATAAATCCCCTACTCTGAATGGATCCATGCTTCCTGGTACTGATGGTACCACGGCCACGAAGATCACTTCCCCGGTGAATTCTTATGCGAGAATTACTGCGCCGCCAAAGGTCAAAAAACCGGACCTTCCGGCGCATAAGTTCCAGGCGCTCCATCCGTTTCGACAGGCTGATCATGGTATTCTTAAAGTCCCCATGGATCTTCAACTTTCTCAAGCTTCCAAGTTTCAGTTCGCACTTATTGGCCGTTTCATGATGAATAAAAGAGAAAAACCTAAAACTACTCGTGAGATCAAAGCTGAGCTGCAGTCGATTTGGTCCATTAAATCGACCTGGCATTTAATGCCAATGGGAAAGGGTTTTTATACGCTGAAATTTCATAATAAGGAAGATAAAGCTATCGCTAAATCTCATATGTTCTGGGAGCTTTCGGCTGGTTCTCTAAGGCTCCGCGAGTGGGTCAGATTCTTTAACCCATACAAGGAATCATCCTCTTTGGCCCAAGTGTGGGTCCGGATTTATTGTTTGCCAGTGGAGTTCTGGCATCCTGAAGTTTTAACCGGCATTGGACGTTGGTTGGGACAGCCGCTAAAAGTTGATGGTAATTCCATTGATGATGAAGTGGCCCAATTTGCTCGAATTCTGGTGGAAATTGATCTTGCGCAATTTTTGCCAGAAACTATGACTATAGATGGCGGTGAGTATGCGTTTGATATAGAATTTAATTACGAATATCTACCGCTCTATTGCACGAAATGTAGTATCACCGGTCATTCGGTAGACAATTGTCGGAGAGGAAAGAAGAATACCAAGGACGCGGTGGAAGTGGTGAAGCCTCAAGAACCGGCATGGCAGGTTGTTGGAAAGGAGAATAGCTTGAGGGATAAGCGTTTGGATGTCAGGGAAGCCTCGGTTTCTGCCACAGAGGATGAGCTCCATGGGCACAATTCGGTGGATGATGGGCAGAACAAAGAGCTCTCAGGGCCAGATCTTCTTGAGGCCTACATTAGCTCGACTACAAAGACTTATAGTCCGGCATCTCAGAACATCAATCGTTTCGCGGTCTTAGATGGCGTGGTGTTGGAGGCGAATAAGAGCTGTGAACAGGAGGCTTCGCCTCCTCATGAAAGGAGCTCTAACGTTAGGGAAGAGGCTCAGGCTGCGGAGGATGAGCGGTCTCTGCGTACAAGTGGCGGGGAGAATTTTTTTACTAAACATTCTTTGATGCATTTGAGCGAACAGGTGGCGGCTGGTGCTAATGAGCAGGTGTGCTTCACAAATGGGCAAACGAGTGAACACTCGCTGGTGCACATGGCCGAACAGGCTGAGGCTATGGAGTCGGTGAATCTGCAGAGAGCCGATAGGATGGAAGAACATCAGGCTGTGGAGCAACAACAGATTGAGCGAGGGGTGGAAAGCAAAGATGTTGAGAAGCAACAGCAGGATGAGAGGGTCCTTCCTTCGGCCGATAACACAAAAGAAAAAGGTATAATTGCGATTGAAAATGAAATGAAAGTGCAGCGTTTTCAAGATTCTATTTCTTCGCCTAAAAAACGAAGAGGTAGGCCAACTAAGCAGGAGCAGGAAACACGAAATCATAACAAAGCTCTGTTGCAACAAGAGGAGAGCATTAAGAATCGTCTGAGAAAGGCGGTTGATGCGGGGCATAAGCCACGGGACTATGTTATTGATCGCAGACATACGGATAGTTTGCAAACTATGGATAACGTGGTGAATCAACGTTGGGGAGATGAAATGGAGGTGGGGAAAGCCCAGTCCATGACGCCTAAGTAGTTTTCTTTGCTCGTTTGGAATGTCTACTTTTACGGATGAATCTAAACGTTTAATGCAAGAGCATTGAAGCTCTTTCTCACCTTATCTTTTTGTTGGTTTTGTTTTCGGTTGAGGGGACCGGGTTGGTTACAGGACAACGGTTAGGCCGGAGTGCTGGTAACCTTCCTTTCCGACCCTCCACCTGGTTTGTTCTTTCGTCTAGTAGACGAGTACTCTTTTTGCCTTTTTTTACGGTTTTTCCCATTGGGTTTTCCATAAACAAGGTTTTAATGAGGCTCGGCCCTTAGTCTGCTTCGCTTGTGCTTTCAAGGGTTTTTTTTAGTTTTTTTCTTTCTATAAAATCGTATTTTAATTAAGATATTAGATTTTCATAGTTATTTTATACACCCTAATCACTCGTACCAAATAAGAGCATCAGCATTGGACTTACTTGATAGCCTACTTGATAGTAGGGGACCACATTGAGTAGATGAGGCCACATTGGGGTTACTTGATAGCCTACTTGATTTTTTTAGTTTTGATTTTTATAGGTTTTATTTAAATTTAATTGCTTAAATTTAAATAACACAATTTAATTCAAATATAAGTTGCATTAATTTAAAATCCTACAACATACCAAAAAAAAAAACCTAAAGACATAATTTAAAAGTACTTAATTAGAACCTAAAAAACATAATTAAAAACTGCATAAATTAAAATCCTACTCTAGATAAGTCCACGATGCTTGAACACTTCTTGGATCATGTAGTTGTGCAATGTCCTTTGTGCATCCGTCATGTGCGTCGTATCCGTGCTGAGCAGCTTCATATCGAGCTCCTCTCTCATGAGCTCATTCTTCTTGGCGTACTCGGCGGTGATTGCTTTCAAGTTTGGGTCGGACCTGTCCAACCTCTCCACGTATTCGGGTGCAGGCTCTGAGCTCTGCGACGCCTTCCCCTTCCCCACCGCCGTCTTCGCCGCCTTATTTTCCACTGGCCGGGAAGACGATATCTCCTCGCCTTACGCCGAGGTGGTGAATTCGCCCATCTCCGTAGACTTCGTCCTTCTCGAGGAATGCACGTCTCCCTGGAGGTACATCGACTTGAACTTGTGGTTGTTCCAGAGAATTTTCCACGCGTTCCAATAGTTGAATGCGCTCTTAGTTGGGCTCCTACCTTTGAAGAGAATTTGGGCCTTGTCCCGGAGCATGTCGTCCGAATGGCTGGAAGGCTACCGGGTGCGTGTCTCTGTCCAAATTGCCTCCCACAGCCGCACATCCGCGCTCACTCGGGCCTAGTGCCCTTGGATTTGGTGGGGTTTGAGGTTGGCACCAATGAGGGGGTTGACACGGGTGAGAATCCGTCCCACGGATGGAGTCATTGGTCTCCTTCGTCCAAATATGGACGATAAGGTCCGTCTCCTCGAAGGTGTAGGTATGACGGGTAGTCATTCCTTTCTCCTCCGGCGCCGGCTCGTCATGCTTGATCTTGTAGGCGATTTCCTTCCTCCAGTTGCCTTTCTTCGATTTGGCGGCACTATGGGCCGCCGGTGGCTCCTTCTCGCCGGTTGGAGGGTCATTCCCCAAGTTACATCCCTTAAAATCAGGATGATAGTCGCCGGAGAGATCGGGGCACCAATTTAGATCATATATGTTTGGGTTGTGTGGATCCATGGAGATTGTAGAGAGATGAAGAAGATTGAAGACGGTGGAAAGGAGATGGGAGTGGAAGAATAATGAAGATGGTGGAAATGGAAGAGGAAGAAAGGGGAATTTAAAGAAGAGAAAGAAAAAAATTGGAAAATTCCAAATGGTCAAATGGATCGATTTTCAAATTGTTTTTTTGGAAAATGCCAAAAAGGATCGATTTTGAAATTAATTTTTTTTAATGAGGGCGCGTGTAGAACACGCGCCAATTTTAATGAGAGATCGGGTATACTCGACAGCTCGAGTATCCCTCGAGTAGGGCCAGCTTGCAACGCCCTACTCGAGTAAGCCCCATTGAGTAGGGCGATGCAGATGCTCTAAGCCCTTAAAGTACAATTTTTTTTTTCATAATTGTACAAGTTTAATTAGATTTAATAAATTATACATTTATAATAATTAAAGAGAGCGCTCGTGATATAGCCATTTTGAAGAAGAAAACACAATATATGGCCACTAATTGAAAAAACACAATTCTGATAATTTTTTACATGTAAAGACTGTTTTGCCCTTAATTAGGGCGTACCGGATTCGGGTCGAATTCGGGTTTACGCGCGGGTTAGGCACTATTAGTGCCATATGTGCCAACCAGAAAAAATAAAATAAAATCTAAGTATATGTCATTGATGACACTAATATGGCCATAAGTATCATTCATGCAACACTACATAACAGAGTATATGACACTAATGACACTAATATGACCCTTAAGTACTATTCGTGCAACACATTAAATGAAGAATCTAAACCCTAAATGATAATCTAAACCCTACGGGGAAGTGTTTAAAATAGTACTAATGGCACTAATATGGCCATAAGTACCATTCGTGCAACACTGAGTATATGTCACTAATGGCACTAATAATGTCATATGTGCCTAACCCGCACGCAAACCTGAATTCGGCCCGAATCCGATCCGCCCTATTTAAGGGCAAAACAGTCCGAAAACGTAAAAAATGACCAGAATTTGTGGTTTTTCAATTAGTAGTCAAATATTGTATTTGCATCTTAAAAATGGCCATATGAATATATTATTTCATAATTAAATCTATAGATTTATGATTGAAATTTATAAAGATTATATACCCTTTTGGGATAAAATAGTTCTAATAATCAATTAATATTTAAAAAATAAAAAAACAAATATTAAAATCAATTATAAACTCTAGTTGAATTAATGAAGCTTAGTTAATTATTTTAAAGTTATACTAAAATTGAAGTGACAAAATTATTAAAATTTATATAGTAAAAATTAAAAGTGTAATGCAAAATGAAACATCAAATATTCAAAATTAGGAAAAATGATCCCATGTGCACATAATTTAATAAAGGTTGCCACAGGTTTGTCCATACATTAATTGGAGATAGTTCTAATTGTTGGGAACCTTGTGGAATATCCTAACCCTTGTTTTGATGATACCAAAATTCATAGGACTTAGTTGTAAGACTAGAATCGTTTTGAACTCAAGTGTTAGAGTTCGTTTCTAGTTTAGTTGCGGTGTCGAAGACTGAAGACTGAAGACTGAAGAACGAAGACTGAAGACTGAAGACTGAAGTTACCAACTGAAGTATCAGTTGAAGAATCAGTTGAAGACTGATTATTTAATGCGCGGAATGGACTGATACTAAAGTCAAGTATCAGTTGAACATTCCTCCTAGGACTGATCTTCCAACGTTCAGAGGAATCCACGTACGCACAAGTACAGCCGCATTAAATGCAGATATCTCAATATCTTATCTCTGCAGAGGTCATTCCTATCTGGTGGTTACTTTTCAGAGATGTCACATCTCATGTCCATCAAAGAGAGCCGTTTCCACACAGACAAGGAACCTCGAAGATTGAAGCCTCAACCCAAATTCGAATTGCTCTCCAACGGAAGAAATCTTGAGGACGATTTACGCCAACGGATCTATTCAAGAGTTCTCCTACAAATAGCGCTCGAGGATCACTTCAATCTTCACCGATTCAACGATATAAGCTGAAGCTCTGCCGAAATTGCTACTCAGCCTAAAGCTTAACCGCCCAAAGCTTGAATCGAAGAAGAGAATTCCAAAGCCAAAATCAGTCACTGCTGATTACATACATTCTCTTAGACCCTAGGCATATATCTGTTTACCCAGAAGCCAAAGGTCAAACTTGCTTTAAAGAACTTGTTCTTTGTAAGTATAGTTGGTACTCGTTTAAACCTCTCCCCCATAAGAGTGTTTGAGTGGTTCGGAGTTCAGGAAGGTACTCTGAACTCTGAGTGAAAAGTCTGAGCACGAGGTGTGCTTAGCAGGGAAATCCTACGCGAGGTGTGTGGGTGCTGAAGAGGGGTTATCTTCAGTTTACGGTTGTGTGCACCAGGCAAGCACACGGGTACGGTTTGCAGTGCACTAGGCAAGCACTTGCGGAGTGGATTGTTGGTCTGATCAACCAGCCGTGGATGTAGGAAAGGGTTTTTCCGAACCACGTAAAAGTCTCTGTGTTATTTACAGCTTTCAGTTTTACATTCATACTTGTGCTATTTCATTTGATAAAACTGAACATTGACTAACAGCAAATAGAAACCTTAATCCAACAACTTGCTCCACCGAGGCTATTGCGAAACTAAGTTTAATTTCCGCTGCGTATGATATCAATCTGACTGAACTATCCTCTGATAGTAAGGAAGAGCGATATCATCTCTATCTTAGCAAACACGACTGAAGCCCTTATTTGAATCAGTTAAGTTCCAGTAACTTAACTGATAACTCATTACTGAAGAGCTTTCAGTATCAGTCGTCAACCCTGTTGGTCAAAACTGATTTCAGTAAAACCGGAGTCTTTGTTTGCGTGTAAAGTTTCGTTTTAATCTCTGACTGAGATCCCTCTGATTGAGGTCAGTAGATTGTCATAAAAATAGCCTATAGGTGTATTCCCCCCATACACCTATTCGAGACCCCCCGGACCTAACAATTGGTATCAGAGCAGGTTGTTCGCAAGAACTATCTGTCTCTGACTAGATTCTATTTGAACTAGATCCTTTGTCTTAAAGGTCTCGAAAAAGTTTTACTCTTTCTTTTTGTGCTTGCTGACTGCTCTATCTGCTGTTATCTGTTCTCTCTTTTTTGATGGAGACTAACCACAGCAGATTATCTTCTCTACCTATGTTTAGTATTGAAAAATACGACATATGGAAGTTTCGGCTTGAAAGCTTCCTCACCGCCCAACATTGCCGAATGTGGAAAGTCATCACCAGCGGACCGATCACCATCACCGAAACCATCAAAAGGGTTCCTGCTGATCTCCGACAGGATCCTTATGATGATGTCCAGCCCAAGTCAAAGGCAGACTTCACCACAGAAGAAAGGAAGCAAGATGAGTTAAACAACCTCGCCAAAAGCATCATCTCCGGCACCGTTCCCGACAAGCATGTCATGAAGATCATCAAGTGCGGAACAGCAAAGGAGATGTGGGACATTCTGGAAAGAATGTGCGTAGGTTCTGAGGAAATCAAAGAGAATAAGCTATCCATAGCTTGCCAGAAGTTCGACTCCTTCCTCATGCTCAAGAATGAATCTGTCGAGAAAATGGAACAAAGATTCAATCTTATCTTGAATGAAGTTCAATCCATTTCCAAAGACAAATACACTCAACGATAAATCAACCTGAAGATTCTTCGAGCACTGCCACAGGGAGAATGGCAGATCTACTCAGTCGCTCATCAGCATAAGCCAGGATTCAGTCAGCTCCCGACAAACAAGCTTTTCTCCGACCTCATGGCAAATGAGTTCGACTTTCTGAGAAATCTTGGTATCAAGAAGGCTGGAGGATCAGACGAAGATGGTCCATCAACCTCAAGAGGAGTTGCACTGAAGGCCTCAACCAGAGAAGGCAAGAAGCAGATCAAGGAGCCAACGGAACTCAACCCAGAGGACTTCTTCAGTCAATATGCCTTGTTGACTGAAAGATTCAACAAGATGGAGTCCAAGTTCCGGAAGTATAGAAGGTTCCACAAGCAGCACTACAAAGGAAAAGAAAGAGAAGGGAACTCCAGACATTCCACAGATCGAAGCGGAGAAAGGAAGTCAGCCGCTTACGACATCAAAGATTTGGAATGCTTTGGATGTAGAAAGAAATGGCACTTTCGACATGAATGCCCTGATCTGACTCCAGCTGAGCGCAGGGAACTGAAAGCTAAGAAAGATCGTAGCTTTTCGAAGAAGAAAGCGATGGTTGCTGACGATGCTGACTCTTCCAAAGACACATCAGAATCATCCGACTTCGACAGTTCCAGCTCAGATGATGAGAGCCGAGCCCTGATGGCCAATGAATCAGAAAGCGTGGCTGACAACAGCTACGACAATGGAATGAATGGCCCAGAGGTAAACTCTCACTCAAAAACTCCTTATACTGATAACTTCCTGATGCTTTCAGGAGACCACTCAGAATTTGGAGATAGCTCATCCGATGAAACTGACGAGTTTGATCAGCTCTTGACTGATCACTGTCAGCTGAGGAAAATGTTCGAAGATCTCCTCAAGCAAAATCAGAAAATGGACAAGGAGATCAATGATGAACGAGCTAAGAATCAGACAATCATCTACTTTCCGAATGAAACGTGTCTTGATCAGCTAATCATGGAGAACAGTCGACTGGAAGAAGAGCTCAGAATCTCCAACTCAGAATGTGAAAGAGCATCTCATGAAATCAAGAGGCTCAATCACAAACCGGAAGAAACAGTCAAGAACTGCATGATGCAGTCTCCCATGATGAGCAACTTTCCATCGAAAGGCCTGGTCAACAGCATCGGAGGAAAGGTTGCAGCTGCCAAAGGAAAGGATATCATGATCATCTCAAAGGACGATCCTTCTGAAATCACAACCTCAGAAGAATCAAGAGATCATGATATGGATGAAGTTCGCAAGCGCAGACTGATGGCTAGATCAAATGTTCCACCTCCACGAAGCTACAGACGAGCTAAGGAGGCCCCCAACCAGATCATTCTATTGAAAAGACTAGAAAACAGATTTCAGTCAAAGATCCGGGAAGGAACATCAGGAGTCAAGAAGAATCTTCCTCATCAATCCAGGGGGAAGAAAAGCCACATCAGTCAGAAACTGACATCCACAGTTCAGTTTCAGAAGGAACAACGTCCATGGAGACCAAACAATGCTGAGTTCAGACGAACCAAGAGCCATCCTCGACAACAAGCTACTGGACATCAGCTAAATCTCCAAAAATCTGCAAAGACTCGAGTATCTCAGGGAAGATACTTCGCCGAGCAAAGAAGACCTCAACCACTCATCAGACATAACTGCTACAAGAGTGAGGCCTTCAAAAGGATTTCTCAACAGAAGAATGCTCATGTGCCACCTGAAGCGCCAACGACATCGATCAGACATTTGATAACACTCATATTTCCATGGTTTTTAATGTTCATATGATGTTAATTTTATAGGAAATTGAGTGTTGGATGATTGTTTTGTGCTTAAATTGCTTTATCTTGTGAAATATGATTCTTACTCGAACTTTGAAGGAATGTACAGGTTTATTGAGTTCGAATTTGGAAAACTGTGCTGAAATAGAAGTTGTCGATCCTCTCGATACGAGTTCGTGAGCGCAAACGGATCATAAATCGGAGTTTGGACGAGAAAGTTATGGCCGAAACAAAAATGTCGCGCGCAGCAGTCAAAATTCGGCGACCTAAACGGCGACCGCCGAGTTGGTCGCCGAAATTCCTGTTTCAAATTTGCACTACGAGCGTTAAATTCGGCGGGCGCCGAATTTGGCCGATTTTCAGACCAAAAACGGCGACCAATTCAGCGATCGCCGAGTTTGGTCGCCGATATGGGCGGTTTTGCGAGATTTTCTGATTTTTAGAGTTCTTCTGGGTTTCAAACACTGTATTTTACCCTGACACTATAAATAGGTCTTCTTTTGACCTATTTTGGGTTCTCTTTCAGTTCCCAACTTTTTTATATTTCAGTTTTCTAGCTTTAGAATTTTATTGCTTCCATACATTAGCTTTATTTTTCCTGCAAGATTTCAGCTGTCATTCAACATTCATTCCGGGTTTTATTTAATTCAGTTTTTATTATTGTTTTCTTCTTTATTATGCTTTTGTTTTATTTTAGTATGTCTGGCTAGTTCTTTAATCTGAACCTAGGGTTTGTACATAGCTGATTGATTATGTGTGTATGATTTACTGATATCAAGTTGCCCTCCAACTTGTGATTCATGATTCCTGGTGCTTAATTTCTTGTGAATTATTTGGCCAATAATTTACATGTCTAGCTGTTCAGTTTGAGTCTTGAATGCGATAATTGTTCAGCCGATTCAGGAATGCATGTTATAGTAGTAGCCTTGACACTTGAATGGGATAGGTGAAACTATAGGGAGCTATTCTTTGTGTACTCTTGGGAGTTAATTTATTCCTTGGAGTCTTGAATGTGAAGGGGGGTAAATTAATCTACTTTCATAGGTGTTTGTTAGAGAAACTTGTGAATAGTTTTGTGATCTCTCATCAGGGTTGGATTAAATTGGTAATTGAATCAATAGGTTAAATGCATGTAGTTAATTAGTAAAAGTACATCCCTAGGGTCAGAGTCTTTTATTATTTGAATTTCCTAAGTGTTTTTATTTGTTATTTGCGTTTTAGTAAATCAATCTTTATTTTCGTTTGCCTGTCTACTATTTTAGTTTGTTTAGGAGATAGCTAGAGTGATTTCGATTTTTCAGTCCCTGTGGATACGATACTCGGTTACTTTTTACTTGCTACAATTGCCTGTGTTAGTTGCAGTATTTGTTGCTAAGAAATTAGTGATCAACATTCAACAAAGCGCAAGAGATCAGCCAGACCAATTCTGAAGCAGATATGGGTTCCAAAGGGAACTCGAGCTAACATCGAAGGACCCAAAGCTTGATTGGGTGCCTGAAGCAACTCTTCCTTGCAGGTCAATGTCAGGAAACATAAAAAGAAAGAAGATGTCAAAGCTTCGATCAGAACGTGGTATCTGGACAGTGGTTGTTCGAAGCACATGACGAGCTACAAAGAATATCTATCTCAGTATGTTGAGAAAGCTGGATCCAAAGTTGCATTCGGAGACAACTCAATTGGAGAAACAAAAGGCTACGGTGTGCTCAACATAGGTAACGCCAGTATCAGTAATGTTAGCTTTGTTTCTGGTCTTAAACATAATCTGTTGTCTGTGAGTCAATTTTGTGACAGTGGTTTCACAGTGAAGATCAAGAAGGATGAATTCACTGTTAGAAACAATCAAAATAAGGTGGTTCTGAAATGATTCAGACAAGGGAGTCTCTACGTCGTTTCTTGGGAAGACAGTCCACCAGAAACGTGCCTCATCAGCAAGAGCAGCTCGGAGCTCAATTGGCTATGGCACAAGAGACTCAACCATCTCAACTTCAAGACGATCAACAAACTTGCTAAACATCAACTGGTAGAAGGCCTTCCTTCTATTGTGTTCCAGAAGAAGCAAGAATGTGAAGCATGCCTCAGAGGAAAGCAAACGCGGATGTCATTCAAGTCAAAGTCAGGACACTCCTCTGAAAGGATTCTGCATCTACTTCACATGGATCTGTTTGGCCCGATCACTCCAAGAAGCTACAATGGTAGGAAGTATACCTTAGTGGTCGTTGATGATTATTCACGATATACTTGAGTTATATTTCTCTTCAAGAAGAAAGAGACACTGGAGGAACTGCCAAAGCTGCTGAGAAGACTGAGCGTTGAAAAGGAAGTCAACATCATCAGCATCAGATCAGATCGTGGGACTGAGTTCCTCAATACTGTTATTCGTAAGTATTGTGATGAACAAGGAATCAGTCATCAAACTTCTGCAGCAAGAACTCCACAGCAGAATGGAGTTGCAGAAAGAAGAAACCGGTCTCTAAAGGAAGCAGCAATGACGATGCTAGCCGAGTCAAAACTCCCCTTGAAGTTTTGGGCCGAAGCAGTCAACAACGCATGCTACACGCAGAATCGTTCCTTCCGCACTCAGAGACATGGAAGAACTCCATACGAGTTATGGAAGAACAGAAAGCCATCGATTGCCTACTTTCATGCTTTCGGTTCTAAGTGTTTCATACACAACAATGATAAGAAGAGGTTAAACACTTTCGATAGCAAGGCTGATCCAGGAGTTTTCCTTGGATACTCTGGAACAGAACGTTCAAGCAAAACCTATCGAGTGTTTAATACTCAAACTCTTTGTGTTGAAGAAACACCTCATGTGATCTTTGATGAGTCTACGGATGGTTTCAGGGAACAAAATGCTGAAAAGTATGTTCAGATCGCTGAAGGTTCCAAAGCTGAAATCCACAACATCGAGCCCTCTACTGTCTTGGTGTGGGGACCTGACAAAGATGAAGATACTGAAATGCTTCAGTATCAGAAGATCAACCAAAGGTCTGAAGTTCAGACTGGAGCCAATGCAGATGGCATCAGTCAAGCAGGAACTCCAGTTGCTGAAGTTCGAGTTGAATGCGCAGAAGCCACCCCAGCTCAACTCTCCCCTGCGCCAGAAGGTGCCCAACACCTCAGAACCATTCTAACCGAAGAAGCCCCACCATCTCCAGAAGAAATCAAGAAGTATCGAAGATGGTTTGAACTCC
Source organism: Salvia miltiorrhiza (assembly GCF_028751815.1). Classification (NCBI taxonomy): domain Eukaryota; kingdom Viridiplantae; phylum Streptophyta; class Magnoliopsida; order Lamiales; family Lamiaceae; genus Salvia; species Salvia miltiorrhiza. Next base: position 37,518,817 of record NC_080388.1, read on the forward strand.
ACTCAAAGGAGAACATCATTGGAGAACCATCAGATGGCGTCAAGATTCGGAGATCAATGTGCAACCTCGTCTTCGACATCAATCAGAACTGCATCAATGAAGATAAGAATTTCAGCTGTTTCTTATCAACTATAGAGCCCAAGGATATTGAAGAAGCTCTGAAGTCCACTGAGTGGGTCATCGCAATGCTAGAGGAACTCAATGAATTCAACCGGAATTCAGTTTGGGAGCTTGCGGATCGACCAGACAATGCAAAGGTGATTGGCTTGAAATGGATTTTCAAGAACAAGGAAGACGAAGAAGGAAACGTTGTGAGAAACAAAGCAAGGCTAGTGGTTAAAGGATACAGTCAAGAAGAAGGAATCGACTACGACGAGACGTTCGCCCCAGTTGCCAGATTGGAAGCAGTCAGACTCTTCTTAGCCTTCGCAGCTCACAAAGGTTTCAAGGTACACCTAATGGATGTCAAGTGCGCATTTATCAATGGAGTGCTCACAGATGAAGTCTATGTAGAACAGCCTCCAGGGTTTGAGGTTGCTAGACCAGAAAAGGTGTACAAGCTGAAGAAAGCGCTCTATGGGTTGAAGCAAGCACCAAGAGCGTGGTATGATACTCTCTCGGAGTATCTGGTTGAACAAGGCTTCAAAAAGGGATCTGTGGACAGAACTTTGTTCACTCTCAAAGAAGGAGAAGATCTCTTGCTTGTTCAAATTTATGTCGATGACATAATTTTCGGATCCAAATCCGAACGCATGTGCAAGAAGTTTGCTGACATCATGACCAACAAGTTTCAAATGTCCATGATGGGATAAATGAATTTCTTCCTCGGATTGCAAGTCAAGCAGACCAACGAAGGAATACTGATCAGCCAGTCCAAGTATGTCAAGGAGCTGATAGCTAAGTTCGGTATTCAGCACATGAAGTCGGTCAAGATCCCAATGAACACAAACTGGAAAGTTGATCCAGGTTCAGAAGGAAGCTCTGTCTCTTCGAAGAAGTACAGAGAAATCATTGGATCTTTGTTGTATTTGACTGCGAGCAGAGCAGATATCGCATTTGCAGTCGGGGTATGTGCAAGATATCAATCAGATCCTAAGGAAGCTCATTTGGATGCAGCTAAGCGGATTGTGAGATATCTCAAAGGCACACCCAATTTAGGATTGTGGTATCCAGCAGACGACGACATCAAGCTCACCGGATATTCAAATTCAGACTTCGGTGGATGCAAGCTTGATCACAAATCAACCTCCGGAACATGTCAATTCCTAGGCAACAAGCTCATCTCTTGGTTTTCAAAGAAGCAGACTTCAGTCGCCACCTCTACAACTGAAGCTGAATATGTTGCTGCCGGAAGCTGCTGCTCACAAATCCTGTGGTTAGTCCATCAACTAAAGGACTATGGGATCGACGAAAAGGAAGTTCCTATCTATTGCGACAGCTCCAGTGCTATTGCAATCTCCTATAATCCAGTTCATCACACCAGAGTAAAGCATATCAAAATTCGACATCACTTCATCCGTGATCATGTCAAAAAGAAGAATGTCTCTGTGGAATGGATTCCCACTGCTATTCAGAGAGCGGACCTGCTGACCAAGGCTCTTCCAGAAGAGAGGTTCAATGATCTTTGTGCAAAGATCGGCCTCATCAACCCTGAAGAGTGATGCTGTGTTTGAAGATTTTCTCAAACAGTCATGTTGACTGGTGGTCAACCAACTACTGCTTCTACGATCGCGGACGTGGAAAGCAATGAAGTCCGAATGCTCATCTGAAGAAGAAGTCATCCTGTTGAATCAACCAGGATCACGTGGTATCAACTGACTACTATGCTCAGTTGATCAGTAAGTATTTTAAATGCTTACCTTTCAAAATCAGTTATTTCAGTTATGAGCTTTAAGTTTTTAGTTCAAAATCTTTTCTCTAACTGATCAGTTTCTTTTAAAAACTTTAACTGATTGTTGGATTTGTTGGAAAATGGAATATCCGAGAAGGACAAGATTTTTATAAAGTGAAAATCTGTTTTGATTGAACTTGTCCTGATCTTTTTGCCAAAAATCCTTCCAACCTTTTTGCCTCTGCAATAAAATTTCTTGAAAAGCTCATTGACAGGACAGTATGTAATGATGCCTTTCAACTTTTTAGAAAACACAGTCCCTCGCAGTGACGGCGGACGCGAATTTTCTCTTCAATTGCATTTTAGGCACAGTTTTCGAAAAACCTTTCATCTTCTACATGGTTCACATCTTGTCTATTTATACCATGCTGTCTTCACAGTTTTTCTGCATCAACTAACAACTCTCCACAGCCTTCACTGTGAGAAAAAGTTACAATTGTTTCAAAAGTTGCAGAGAAAAAAAATGTTCCGACTAAAGGAGAAATCTATGACTGTAAAGTCATGGAGTGGAAGAATGACGCTCACATACCTGGTCTTCACCGGACCCTTCCACTGGATCTCAACGTCTCTCCGACGTCAAAGTTTGCTCTACCCTCACTTGTATCCAGCGAAGCGAGCATCTTCCATCCTCATGTCCGGTGCATCGGCTTGAAGTATCTGTCTGAAATAACACAGACTTCATCGTCTTCACAAAAAGGCCTCTTGCCCACTGTGAAGCTTCGATGCCAAGCAACAACGATGAGCAGGAGCTCGTTGTCAACCGGTGCAACATCGACAGTGTCTATCATCACGATAGCCACTCAGTCGATTTTCCTCCTCCACACACTTCTCTTCTGATGCCTCTTTCTCTTCACTATCAACCCTCTCCTCAACCTCCTTTGGTTTGCATGATTGCTGCTCTCTTCCTCAACATCTCGAGAGCCATGCAAACCTGATCCCACCCCGTTCTCCGCCTCCTTCATCCCTCCTCTCCTCACTCTTCATTTTTCTTTTCTAAACCCTCCGCGTTCTCTGTTTACCTCTGACCCTCAACATCTTTCTCTGGACCATTCTGCGATTCTGCTTCCACGCAGTGGTCTTAGCTTCATCCTTCAGTCAAAATTCCACCTTTTTGATGTTGCCAAAAAGGGGGAAATTCTTAAGAGACTTATTCTCAAAAGACTGAAGACGATCAAGCAAAATGATCATCCTATTTCATCAGGATGATCATGAGGAAGATTAACCAGAGGATAAGACCTCAATTCAACGGAACACAAGTGAGAGTGGAACAAGCTTAGGAACATGAAGACACGAAGACAGAAGATGAAGATCAAGAAGTTCAAGGCGCAGCCAAGCAGACTGCTAGAGTCCATGGGTTTTCCATGATGTTTTCGTTTTTCTTTTTACTCCAATGTAAGTCTTGCTCTGTACCTCGACTGATGGCTTATCAGTCTTTATTAATGAAATGAACTTCTTATTGATCTCAACCTGAAGACAATGACTCTTTGTCCAGGCTCTGATTATGGTTTTTCTGTCTTCTTTTAGTTCTGTTTTTAGAACTGTTTTCGTTATTGCTCTAAGTACAAGTTATTAGGATCTATTGTTAAGGGGGAACTGCTTTCACCCCTTGTTTAGAACTTGTACTGTGAGTTCAGTCTTTTTGTTGTCTAGAACTGCTGTGTGGTTTTGACATCATCAAAAATGGGGAAATTGTTGGGAACCTTGTGGAATATCCTAACCCTTGTTTTGATGATACCAAAATTCATAGGACTTAGTTGTAATAGACTAGAATCGTTTTGAACTCAAGTGTTAGAGTTCGTTTCTAGTTTAGTTGCGGTGTCGAAGACTGAAGACTGAAGACTGAAGAACGAAGACTGAAGACTGAAGACTGAAGTTACCAACTGAAGTATCAGTTGAAGACTGATTATTTAATGTGCGCAATGGACTGATACTAAAGTCAAGTATCAGTTGAACATTCCTCCTAGGACTGATCTTCCAACGTTCAGAGGAATCCACGTACGCACAAGTACAGCCGCATTAAATGCAGAGATCTCAATATCTTATCTCTGCAGAGGTCATTCCTATCTGGTGGTTACTTTTCAGAGATGTCACATCTCCTGTCCATCAAAGAGAGCCGTTTCCACACAGACAAGGAACCTCGAAGATTGAAGCCTCAGCCCAAATTCGAATTGCTCTCCAACGGAAGAAATTTTGAGGACGATTTACGCCAACAGATCTATTCAAGAGTTCTCCTACAAATAGCGCTCGAGGATCACTTCAATCTTCACCGATTCAACGACATAAGCTGAAGCTCTGTCGAAATTGCTACTCAGCCTAAAGCTTAACCGCCCAAAGCTTGAATCGAAGAAGAGAATTCCAAAGCCAAAATCAGTCACTGCTGATTACATACATTCTCTTAGACCCTAGGCATATATATGTTTACCCAGAAGCCAAAGGTCAAACTTGCTTCAAAGAACTTGTTCTTTGTAAGTATAGTTGGCACTCGTTTAAACCTCTCCCCCATAAGAGTGTTTGAGTGGTTCGGAGTTCAGGAAGGTACTCTGAACTCTGAGTGAAAAGTCTGAGCACGAGGTGTGCTTAGCAGAGAAATCCTACGCGAGGTGTGTGGGTGCTGAAGAGGGGTTATCTTCAGTTTACGGTTGTGTGCACCAGGCAAGCACACGGGTACGGTTTGCAGTGCACCAGGCAAGCACTTGCGGAGTGGATTGTTGGTCTGATCAACCAGCCGTGGATGTAGGAAAGGGTTTTTCCGAACCACGTAAAAGTCTCTGTGTTATTTACAGCTTTCAGTTTTACATTCATACTTGTGCTATTTCATTTGATAAAACTGAACACTGACTAACAGCAAAGAGAAACCTTAATCCAACAACTTGCTCCACCGAGGCTATTGCGAAACTAAGTTTAATTTCCGCTGCGTATGATATCAATCTGACTGAACTATCCTCTGATAGTAAGGAAGAGCGATATCATCTCTATCTTAGCAAACACGACTGAAGCCCTTATTTGAATCAGTTAAGTTCCAGTAACTTAACTGATAACTCATTACTGAAGAGCTTTCAGTATCAGTCGTCAACCATGTTGGTCAAAACTGATTTCAGTAAAACAGAAGTCTTTGTTTGCGTGTAAAGTTTCGTTTTAATCTCTGACTGAGATCCCTCTGATTGAGGTCAGTAGATTGTCATAAAAATAGCCTATAGGTGTATTCCCCCCCATACACCTATTCGAGACCCCCCGGACCTAACACTAATCTTTCATCAATTCAAATTCTCTATTGGCTTTTAGTGTAACATTTTATATTGTATTTGTGGATGATTGACATGTAACAATATTAAGTGTTTAGAATTTATGATTTATATATATATAATATATATCCCAACATTGAATAATCTTAAACGTTTAGAAGCGTTTACATGCACATGATTGGGCATTTTTATCTTTAAAATCGTGATTTCTTCAATCTCATCCTGAGATATAAATCAAGCAAAAGTAACTTAAATGCAAAAAAAAAAAAAAAAAAATCTAGAACCTTGGAGTATTTCAAAGTTCCAATTTATCTTACTAAACATTGAATTAACATATACTATTAATATAATCCTCAAAAGTAAACACCCTTTAAACTATGTTTATTAGCAACCACCCCATCATTCAATCATCCAACATTTTCAATATTTAATTAATTTTATCTCATCTAAATCACTAATATTCATCCCAACTCTCCATATATATTTTTAGTAGTTTATCAATTACTACTAAAAACATCCAACCACAAATTATTTATAATTATTATATATTATTCTTATATCAAATATAATAGAACATAATAAAATAAATTTAAATAATAGCAAAGTGCTTAAAGATTAGAAAAGTTACAAATCATTAATATATGTTATTTATAGAAAATGAGAGAAAATTGGAGTTTTTGAAAGTAAAAATTAATGTTATACAGAAGAGAAGATAATTTTATCTTGTGTATGAGTATGTCAATATTGGTGTCTAAAAGTAGAGAATTAAAAAATATAAAGTTTTGTTGCTTTTACTTTTTTTAATATATAATACTCCTTTCGTCTCAATTCAATGAGTCGCATTTTTTTATTTGAACGTTCCAATTCAATAAGTCACTTCTTAAAATGGAAGATCAATATAACAAATACTCTCACTCAACTTATTATTTACATCAAATATCATTTGAGATCCACAAATAACTATCTCTATTTTAACTTAAAAAAGAATATTTTCATTCTCTCTTTTATTTTATTTTTGACAAATATACCTTCAAAAACATTATTCTCTTTAATATTTCACTACTAATTTCTTAACATTCGTGTCCGGGCCTTATGCAGGCTTATGGCCTATTGAATTGTAATGGAAAAAGTATACAAAAAATATTAAGTATTTATTTAAATATTAAAATAAATTTAAACAGATAAAATTACCATTTGACAAGTGGCACAAATTAAAAAGTTAAAAGGCCAAGCATGTGGTTGGGTGCTGGTGCGTGGGCGATCTGTTGCCAAATCATTTATCTAATTTTTTTCATTAAATGATTTGGTGGTTGACCATTGGATGTGATGCCCCGCTCTTTTAAATACATATTAGATTAAATATGTGCATTAGTTATAAATTTTTTTTAATTATTTATGGTGATTATTTTGTTCAGATAATAATATTTCAGCAAAAGTCTGTATAAGAGATACAGAGCTGCGATTTAATATTCAGTCATGAATGAAACCAATAATTAAATTTATTGGTTTAACTATACGTTTGAGACTTTGTTTTACCAGTTTATTGATTTAATCAATATTGTTAGAAAATTTAGATTTATAACCGATTTTATAAATCGTGTTATTTAAATCAAATTGCTAGAATTATAACTTGAGATCATATGCATAATAATTTTATTATTTCGCATTATATGAGTTAAGGTATTAAGTCGCGAATTAATTCCGACTTTCACGTATTAAATCTCAAGATTGAGGATTTAATTTATGTAAATACGAGGAGTATTTATTAAACGAGAATTGGAGAATTATTACAGGAACTAGGAGAAACTAGATCACGGCACTACACGTATGTCTCGATTTTTCATCCAACACATCAATTCCTACACTATTTCCTACACTATTCCCTACACTATTCCCTATACTATTCCACCTTCACCTCCAATACACCATTACTGCAGAAGTTTTTCTAAAGATTGCAGATTTCTTCCTGTAGCATATCTGAACTCCATCACACCCCAAAGTTTCCTGTAGGAGAAGAAAATCACGCCAATATCCACAATTTTCAAAAGCTTCAGCACGCCGAGAAAGAAATTTCACGGCAAGATCACAATTGTCAAAGGATGCAAATTTCAACGATCAAATCTTCAAAAGTTGCAACTCCAGGTACCAAAATTTCCACCATTTTGATTCTGTTGTCTGCAGAAACTCCTCTATAAATTGAGGAGAGTTCTGCAGAAGGAAGAAGTGCAGCGAGAGGTGTGAGGCAAGAGAGAGTTTAGGAGATTTGTTTTTTTACTTCCAAGAGCTCAAGTGAGCTCCCTTCGCCGGGCCTTTTCTTCGTCGACCGGCCACTAGGCTCTGAACCGAGAACGTGTACTCGTTCCTCCATCTTTAGGCTACCAAACCCAACAATCGAAAGGCCGAAACCTTCTCTATATTTTCCCGACCAAAGGCCACAATATCCTTCGGAGGCCAACGTCGAATTCCCGACTTAGCCACCGGCCAACTTACGGCCTTCGTTTCTCACTATCCTTACGACGAAAAAGGATCGAGAAACCACCGTTGTGTAGCCTGATCTATCTCGCACGAGGAAAACCAAGTCGTAGACCTTCGCGGCTAAACCCCATCGCGGAACGACGACCAGAAAAAAACCCCGGCGAACAACTTCCATTAGTGCTCACTTGGACAAGGGTAAGTTGACGCCCTTATTTCGATGCATTCCCGTTTCTATTATATTATGAGAAATTTCTGGGGTATAGATGGGAATGTGGTAAATATTCGTACAAAGTTTCATATCATTTGAACTTCGTTTACTACCCTTTTAAAATTCGAGAAGTCTACTGCCCGTATCTGCTAAAACTGTCGTGAGGCAGATGATTAGGTTAATTATTTCAGTAACCATATGTTGATATTTAGCTCTCAAATTTTTATTCTATGAAGATATATGTGTTAGCTATCTACATATAAAATTTGAGCTCATTCAGGTAACGTTTGCTATTTTTCAAAAATCTGGACTTTCAGTTGGCAGAAACTGCCGAATCTGGTAGGCGATGGGAAAATCGCTATATCTCTTAAACTACTTGGAGTTTTTCAACATACTTTTTTTTTAATCAAACTAGACTCAAAGAGGTTTCTATTGATATAAAATTAGACTCCATACGAGTTCGGAGTAAAAGCAGTTTATTAGTTGAAGTTGAATATATACAGTTTTGTTGAGATGGAAATGATTCAAAATAATTCCTATTAAGGATTTTAAAGTTTTATTGTTGATAAAATATCACTTTTAGTTTATAAATGAGCTATTGAGATATATAAATATTCTGAGAAAGATTTCATGAGAACTTGTTGGTAAAATTATATTAGATGGAATAGTTGATAAATGAAATATTAAAGATTTATTAATTAAATGGTTAAAATATTAAAATTATTAGATCTTCTCGAAAATTTCTTTTTATAGTTAACTCCTTTTATTATTTTAAAATATTTTTACAAATGTTCCTAAAATCTCACAATGAAATTTTCATCAGGAATTAATGTTTAGAATTTATTAATGACTTATTAGTTCTTTTAATAGTAGCAATATATATATATATATTGATTGGCATTATTAAATGGGGAAAAGGAAAATATTTTATAAATTATTCTTTATTTATAATGGATAAATAAAGGAATAATATAAAATGGGCTTTCCTACATCCTCAAAGGTACATGAAGTATTTCGATAAAAGAAGAACGATTGTATATGAGTTAGATACAGTCGTTTAAGGAAATATGGGTAGTTAGAGAAATGAGTGAATAGTGATTCACTGCATTTGTTGTTATCTTTCCTATTATTCACTCGAACACATGTTTCGTGTTATCAAAGGTTCAAATAAACAAAAGCGCCTGAGTAACCTATCGCGCTAAGGAAAGAGAATCATTGTCTTAAGTAGCAAAACACTGCAATCAGGTAGGCATTACTTTCATATATATCAAATGAATTTAACTGTTACGTTCAAGCAAGTTATTTCATGACAAAATCTTTGAATTGAAGTTATTTCAAGTATTGTCTTGCCATAAAATGTTTCAATTTCAGTATGATATCTATCTGATATGGTTTTGCCAGTTATCATGTAATCGAATTCGAGTCTTGAGCAGTTGATAGCTATCCTGCCTTGGCTAGTGTACACCAGTGACCGTGAGTCATCTAGCGGGTTGGCCGGTCAAGTGACCGTGAGAGGTGGCCACCTCTCCGGCACACAGATTCAGATATGATAGATTACAAAAGAACTTAGTCTGATCAGACGAACTTTAGAATCACAAATGAATTTAGTATGCTTAGGGCCTTTTAAAGTAAAAACCCTTGGTTATACTATTGAAATGGCATGACAATTTACAGTTATTATGTATGTATATGATTTTCGGCATATGTCTACTGAGTACTTTGTACTCAGCCCTGCATGTATTTCTAAATGTGCAGGTTGAGCAGTGATGAGTGATGATGGGGTGTCGTACGGAGCTTTGTCATATTTACTAAATAAACTCTTGGCGATACATGTCTTCATACATGTATCACGTTCTCATTTCCGCTGCGAACACTCAGTTATGATGCAGTTTATCCTATTATGTTGGATTGTCAAATCAAGTTATTGTATAAACACTTAAATCGGATACTCATGACCGATTACTCGTTATTATCTATATATATGTGTGACTTATTCTCATATGATGTCTAAATCTTAATTTAATTCATTTATAATTATTTATCACCCCTTTCTGTCCCCTCTCCTAATTTCCCTTCCCTAGTCACGGTTTCCCGGCTTACCTATCCTTAGTTAAGTCCGGTCGTGACAGAATGGTATCAGAGCAGTTCGTTTGCTCTGAACCCAAGAGTTATCCCAAAATTTATTCTTTACTGAATACTAGTGTTAGAAAGGTCAGTTGACAAAAGCTCAGCACCTCATCACAACATCCTGCTCAACAGAGAAACAGAGGTAAATATTTATTAAATGTTGAGAAAGTTGTATTTTCAAATGTTTGTACAAGTGCTTAAATCTCATGCTATATGATTGAGTAGATTCCTTGATGAACTTAGATGCGTTAGAAATGTTTGATCACTCTTACAAAGAACATAGAAGCAAAACATATACATGAGTTTAGTTATCATTCATTACAGTTGAAATGAAAAACACAATAGAAGAAAGAAAATCAGGCGTCACTCGAGGATGTATAAAGATAGAGACATGACGGAGCGTGTCACTCATGATGATACGGGCATAGTTCGAATTGTTCAAACATATCAACTATTGCCTTACCCAATAAATTTATTTATTATATAGCTCGTAGTGACAAAAGTGCATTGAATGATTTACTATTTGTGCAATGAGTTGAATCTCTTTCAACCCTTAAAATTTCAATACATATGTAAGTATTGGGATTATGACTGCACGATCTAGGACTTGTGAATTATTAATTATGCATAAGTCAGAGATTAAGACCAATATTACTTATGATATGATCACGACTTGTGTTGTTAATACATGAGAGTAATTAGAAACCTACTGCTATAATAACTTATTATGAGTTTAATTATAGAACGTCATTCTTTCAAAGATGGCAAGAACACGACGCACCGCTAGAAAGCAAATGACGAGGCGACCAAGTCCTGAAAGTATCCTCAGGGAATACCGAACCTACACACGTTGTTGGAGAGATGACCTAGGAGAGTTCCTCGCCCATTATTATCGACTGTGGAAAGCTGCACATCCCCATGGAGCCACTGGTTATGACGGGATCATGCGCTTGATCTTATTACTTCCACCAGACTGGCAGGGATGGGCTACAGAGCTCGCAGGTGACTACGTACACACTGCAGAAGAGTCGTTTGATCCAGAAGGCGATTTTCCACGATTCATCGCAGCAATTCACTACACCTATGATGCCTTTGGCAGAGCATTCAGGGGACCATATATGAGACCAGGAGACCTTGCTCCTGTTGGAGTTCGTCCGGAAGAAAGGACCCCACTTATGCCTACTCAAGCTCCTATAACAGCAGATCCACCCATCCCAGTGCAGAGTGTTTCCCCACAACTGTCTGTTCTCGGTCGTCGATGCCGAAACGACTTCGAGGCCGGGACATCACGTCCAAAAACCCAAAGGAAAGAGACGCCACCACCCCAATCACCAGTCGGTACACCCCCGATACAGCCACCTCCACCAGGGGAAGAGGACCCCATTTACAGTGCGGCCATGAAACAATTAGAAGAAGTCTTGCGTCAAGCACGCGAACTTATTGATAAGGGCAAAGCCCTGGCATGCACTGACAACGATGAAGGTGAGATCTTGCGCCAGGCACTCAAGACTGCTGAAAAGGGGAAAGCTCCAGCCCACGATGACACTGGGGGAAGTAGGAAGAAAACTCCAGGCAAGGCGAGTTGGAAGCCACTACCTGCTCAGCCTCTTTCCCTTAAGAAGGGTGCTACGACCTCCGATGCAGGAACGCCCTGCAAGGATGTGGTGAAAATCCGACTTCTCGGTGGTCGTGTTCAGCTCGGGGCAGAGGGTGAGGAAACAGAGGACTACTACCTGGATATCGACTCCGAAGAGGATCCGGAGGAAGACCCAGAAGAGGATCCGGAGAAGAGCAAGTCTGCTAGCTCCCATGGATCGATAGTCTAGGGCAGTTGTATTTGCTTGTATGATGTATCTCGAACTCGTGGGTTGTAATATTCATCTATCTAGGAAGTTGTTTCTATAGGAACGGTAACTACCTATGGACCGTTCTATAACTCCATATTATTCGAAGAGGCCTCTAGGAGGCAGAATCTTTAAGTACTTATATATAAATTCACGCCTTCAGTAAATTCGTGTGTTAAGTACTTATTATATTTCGTTGATTTAAAAGTTTTGCATACGATATAGCTAGTACAAGGAATTGAAGAAGCAATGAACGAGTGTTAGAATACATCTACCATGTACTAATAAACATATTATATTGACTTATCAGAATGCCACCAAAGAGAGGACGTCCAAGAGGTGGGAGAAGAATCCCACAAAATGATGAAAGAGGTCCAGAACCAGGGCCAGAACCAGAAATAGCTCCACAACCAATACGGCCAGAACGTAGAATAGAGGAATTGTTTTTACGTCAAAACCCACCTGTATTCAGCGGTACAGGAGATCCAGCTGAGGCTGAAACTTGGGTGCGTGCAATCGAACGCATCTTCAACTTTCTGCGCTGCACCGACCAGGAACGTTTAACCTGTGTATCTTTCCAACTGACGGGATCGGCTGACTTCTGGTGGGAAGCCAGAATGAAGACAATGACAGCTGATCAACTAGAAAACCTCACCTGGGAGCAGTTCAAGATTGGGATATATGATAAATATATACCCAAAAGTTACCGAAAGAAGAAAGAGATGGAATTCTATAACCTGAAACAGGGGAGGATGACGGTTACACAGTATGATAGGATGTTTTGCGATATGTCCAGATATGCCCCAGAACTAGTTGATACAGACGAGAAAATGGCTGAAAAATTTTGTGCCGGTCTGAGGCATGAAATTAGGATGGCTTTGGCTAGTCATGGAGGGTTGTCGTATACTGAATCCCTCAGTAGAGCTCTAGACATTGAGGCAGCAATGCCATGGGAAAGACCAGTGGCAACACCTATGCCACCATCCCCACAAGCCCAATCCCAGAACTACAAAGGGAAACGAAAATGGGAAGGCAATTACAATGGCCAAACTGAGAAGAAACCATGGCAGGGACAACCACCCCAGCAACAGGGCTTTGGAAGGCAAGTTGCTCCTAATCAGGCGGGGAACAACCAACAGAAAACTTCACCCTGCCCAAAGTGCAACAAAAACCATGGTGGAATCTGCAAGGCTGACAGTGATAGTTGTTACATCTGTAACCAGAAGGGGCATTATGCAAATCGTTGCCCAAATAAGCAACACGGGATGAGCTTAAGGCCAAACCCACCATTCCAAGCCCCACATCTGAGAGCTATCCAAGCGCTACCCCAGCCACGTCATCTGCAATTGCCGCAGCCTCAACAATCACATCAACCACAGCTGCCACAACCACAGCCACGTCAGCAGCAACAAAAGATGCAACCGTATCACGCGAGAGCCTATGCTATCAAACAGAACCAGCCCGAGAAAAACCAGGGAAACCTGGCAGGTATGGGCATGCTACTCAACACACCTGTTGTACTTCTGTTTGATACGGGTGCTTCACATTCTTTCATTGCAAGTGCATGTGTGGACACCCTAGGACTCAAAATAGAAAGATCTAATCAGGACATGAGTATCTCTTCACCAATAGGAGGAACAATGACAGTAACGCATGTTTGCTCGAACTTAGAATTGAACATAGGATCACTAGAGGTCATAGCAAACAACGTATATGTTATACCGATGTCGGACGTTGATATAATCCTAGGAATGGATTGGCTAGCTGAAAACTACGCTACAATCTTATGCAAGGAGCGGAAGATCTCTTTCAAATTTCCAGAAAAAAATGCTTGGGAATTTCACGGGACAAGAATGGGTAGGAGAATACCAATTATATCCACCCTACAAGCAAGAAAGATGATGAATAAGAAGGACTCTCAGGCATTCCTCGTGTACCTAAACGGGAAAGCTGAGACAAAAAGAGCAATTGAAGATGTGGATATCGTACGAGAATTCCGTGATGTGTTTCCAGAAGACTTGCCAGGATTGCCACCTAATAGGCAAGTGGAATTTACCATAGACTTAGAACCGGGAGCGGCGCCAGTATCAAAGGCACCGTATAGGATGGCTCGAATTAGTAAAGGACTATGACTGTGGTATTAACTACCACCCAGGCAAGGCTAATGTAGTAGCCGACGCATTAAGCCGAAAAGTCACGTCAAAATTAGGACATCTTCTCACGAGAGAAGGTGAGCTTATAAAAGAATTTGACAAGATGAAGATAGAAGTGATTAAACCACCTGGAACTATAGCAGGCGTTGTTGAGACAATACCTAGTTTAAGAAAAATGGTGGTAGAAGCACAAAGAAAGGATGAGAAGATGGAAAAATTACGGGAAAAGATAAGATTAGGAGATCTCAAAGATTTCCAAGAAGCACCAGACAATGCCATACTCTTTGAAGGAAGGATATGCATTCCTCAAGATGAAGAACTTAAGAATAAAATCTTGAGCGAAGCCCATGATACCCCTTATACTGCCCACCCGGGAAGTACTAAGATGTATCAAGATCTAAAAGAGAATTTCTGGTGGGAATGAATGAAACGAGATGTAGCCTCGTTTGTTGAACGATGTCTTGCTTGCCAGCAAGTGAAAGCCTTACACCAAAGGCCTTACGGGGAACTACAACCCTTGGAGATACCAGAATGGAAATGGGATGATATAGCAATGGACTTCGTCACAGGATTGCCAAGATCCAAGCGAGGTAACACGGCTATATGGGTCATTGTGGACAGACTTACGAAGTGTGCACACTTTATACCAATCCCAATCACCCATGGATCCGACAAGTTAGCTCAACTTTATGTTAGAGAAATTGTGCGTTTGCACGGAGTGCCAAAGTCAATTACATCGGACAGAGATTCCAAGTTCACATCCAGATTCTGGATCAGTTTACAAAAAGAACTGGGCACAAGATTGAATTTTAGTACAACTTTTCACCCACAGACAAATGGTCAGTCTGAAAGAACGATTCAAACATTGGAGGATATGCTGAGGACAGTAGTGCTAGACCAGGGTGAAAACTGGGAGCACATTTTGCCACTCATCGAGTTTGCATATAATAATAGTCACCAAGCGACTATCGCTATGGCACCCTACGAAGCACTGTATGGGAGAAAGTGTAGATCGCCACTTTATTGGGATGAAGTGGGCGAGAGAAAAATCCTAGGGCCAGACACAATAGGTGAAATGATTGAAATCGTTCGCCAAATCCGACAGAGGATTAAGGAGGCCCAGGATAGACAAAAGTCATATGCTGATAAACGCCGAACTGACTTACAATTTGAGAATGGAGAAAAAGTCTTTCTGAAAGTTTCTCCATCAAAATGGATCATTAGGTTCGGAGTTAAAGGGAAACTTAGACCCCGATTTATAGGACCCTATGAGATCCTAGAAAGAATAGGCCCAGTGGCTTACAGGCTGGCATTACCGCCAAGCCTAGGAAATGTCCATAATGTTTTCCACGTATCACAACTTAGGAAGTACGTTTTCGATCCAAAGCACGTGATACACCAAAATGAGATGATCCTTAATCCAGACCTGAGCTATGAAGAAAGACCCGAAGCGATTTTAGATAAAAAGGTGCAACAACTCCGAAATAAATCAATCACCTCAGTGAAAGTTCTTTGGAGGCACCATGGACAAGAAGAAGCTACGTGGGAGCTCGAAGACAAGATGAAAGAAAAATATCCAGAGTTGTTTAACGAAGGTATGCAAATTTCGGGACGAAATTTATTTTAAGGGGGGTAGTATGTGATGCCCCGCTCTTTTAAATACATATTAGATTAAATATGTGCATTAGTTATAAAATTCTTTTAATTATTTATGGTGATTATTTTGTTCAGATAATAATATTTCAGCAAAAGTCTGTATAAGAGATACAGAGCTGCGATTTAATATTCAGTCATGAATGAAACCAATAATTAAATTTATTGGTTTAACTATACGTTTGAGACTTTGTTTTACCAGTTTATTGATTTAATCAATATTGTTAGAAAATTTAGATTTATAACCGATTTTATAAATCGTGTTATTTAAATCAAATTGCTAGAATTATAACTTGAGATCATATGCATAATAATTTTATTATTTCGCATTATATGAGTTAAGGTATTAAGTCGCGAATTAATTCCGACTTTCACGTATTAAATCTCAAGATTGAGGATTTAATTTATGTAAATACGAGGAGTATTTATTAAACGAGAATTGGAGAATTATTACAGGAACTAGGAGAAACTAGATCACGGCACTACACGTATGTCTCGATTTTTCATCCAACACATCAATTCCTACACTATTTCCTACACTATTCCCTACACTATTCCCTATACTATTCCACCTTCACCTCCAATACACCATTACTGCAGAAGTTTTTCTAAAGATTGCAGATTTCTTCCTGTAGCATATCTGAACTCCATCACACCCCAAAGTTTCCTGTAGGAGAAGAAAATCACGCCAATATCCACAATTTTCAAAAGCTTCAGCACGCCGAGAAAGAAATTTCACGGCAAGATCACAATTGTCAAAGGATGCAAATTTCAACGATCAAATCTTCAAAAGTTGCAACTCCAGGTACCAAAATTTCCACCATTTTGATTCTGTTGTCTGCAGAAACTCCTCTATAAATTGAGGAGAGTTCTGCAGAAGGAAGAAGTGCAGCGAGAGGTGTGAGGCAAGAGAGAGTTTAGGAGATTTGTTTTTTTACTTGCAAGAGCTCAAGTGAGCTCCCTTCGCCGGGCCTTTTCTTCGTCGACCGGCCACTAGGCTCTGAACCGAGAACGTGTACTCGTTCCTCCATCTTTAGGCTACCAAACCCAACAATCGAAAGGCCGAAACCTTCTCTATATTTTCCCGACCAAAGGCCACAATATCCTTTGGAGGCCAACGTCGAATTCCCGACTTAGCCACCGGCCAACTTACGGCCTTCGTTTCTCACTATCCTTACGACGAAAAAGGATCGAGAAACCACCGTTGTGTAGCCTGATCTATCTCGCACGAGGAAAACCAAGTCGTAGACCTTCGCGGCTAAACCCCATCGCGGAACGACGACCAGAAAAAAACCCCGGCGAACAACTTCCATTAGTGCTCACTTGGACAAGGGTAAGTTGACGCCCTTATTTCGATGCATTCCCGTTTCTATTATATTATGAGAAATTTCTGGGGTATAGATGGGAGTGTGGTAAATATTCGTACAAAGTTTCATATCATTTGAACTTCGTTTACTACCCTTTTAAAATTCGAGAAGTCTACTGCCCGTATCTGCTAAAACTGTCGTGAGGCAGATGATTAGGTTAATTATTTCAGTAACCATATGTTGATATTTAGCTCTCAAATTTTTATTCTATGAAGATATATGTGTTAGCTATCTACATATAAAATTTGAGATCATTCAGGTAACGTTTGCTATTTTTCAAAAATCTGGACTTTCAGTTGGCAGAAACTGCCGAATCTGGTAGGCGATGGGAAAATCGCTATATCTCTTAAACTACTTGGAGTTTTTCAACATACTTTTTTTTTAATCAAACTAGACTCAAAGAGGTTTCTATTGATATAAAATTAGACTCCATACGAGTTCGGAGTAAAAGCAGTTTATTAGTTGAAGTTGAATATATACAGTTTTGTTGAGATGGAAATGATTCAAAATAATTCCTATTAAGGATTTTAAAGTTTTATTGTTGATAAAATATCACTTTTAGTTTATAAATGAGCTATTGAGATATATAAATATTCTGAGAAAGATTTCATGAGAACTTGTTGGTAAAATTATATTAGATGGAATAGTTGATAAATGAAATATTAAAGATTTATTAATTAAATGGTTAAAATATTAAAATTATTAGATCTTCTCGAAAATTTCTTTTTATAGTTAACTCCTTTTATTATTTTAAAATATTTTTACAAATGTTCCTAAAATCTCACAATGAAATTTTCATCAGGAATTAATGTTTAGAATTTATTAATGACTTATTAGTTCTTTTAATAGTAGCAATATATATATATATTGATTGGCATTATTAAATGGGGAAAAGGAAAATATTTTATAAATTATTCTTTATTTATAATGGATAAATAAAGGAATAATATAAAATGGGCTTTCCTACATCCTCAAAGGTACATGAAGTATTTCGATAAAAGAAGAACGATTGTATATGAGTTAGATACAGTCGTTTAAGGAAATATGGGTAGTTAGAGAAATGAGTGAATAGTGATTCACTGCATTTGTTGTTATCTTTCCTATTATTCACTCGAACACATGTTTCGTGTTATCAAAGGTTCAAATAAACAAAAGCGCCTGAGTAACCTATCGCGCTAAGGAAAGAGAATCATTGTCTTAAGTAGCAAAACACTGCAATCAGGTAGGCATTACTTTCATATATATCAAATGAATTTAACTGTTACGTTCAAGCAAGTTATTTCATGACAAAATCTTTGAATTGAAGTTATTTCAAGTATTGTCTTGCCATAAAATGTTTCAATTTCAGTATGATATCTATCTGATATGGTTTTGCCAGTTATCATGTAATCGAATTCGAGTCTTGAGCAGTTGATAGCTATCCTGCCTTGGCTAGTGTACACCAGTGACCGTGAGTCATCTAGCGGGTTGGCCGGTCAAGTGACCGTGAGAGGTGGCCACCTCTCCGGCACACAGATTCAGATATGATAGATTACAAAAGAACTTAGTCTGATCAGACGAACTTTAGAATCACAAATGAATTTAGTATGCTTAGGGCCTTTTAAAGTAAAAACCCTTGGTTATACTATTGAAATGGCATGACAATTTACAGTTATTATGTATGTATATGATTTTCGGCATATGTCTACTGAGTACCTTGTACTCAGCCCTGCATGTATTTCTAAATGTGCAGGTTGAGCAGTGATGAGTGATGATGGGGTGTCGTACGGAGCTTTGTCATATTTACTAAATAAACTCTTGGCGATACATGTCTTCATACATGTATCACGTTCTCATTTCCGCTGCGAACACTCAGTTATGATGCAGTTTATCCTATTATGTTGGATTGTCAAATCAAGTTATTGTATAAACACTTAAATCGGATACTCATGACCGATTACTCGTTATTATCTATATATATGTGTGACTTATTCTCATATGATGTCTAAATCTTAATTTAATTCATTTATAATTATTTATCACCCCTTTCTGTCCCCTCTCCTAATTTCCCTTCCCTAGTCACGGTTTCCCGGCTTACCTATCCTTAGTTAAGTCCGGTCGTGACATTGGAGGTAGAAGTGATTGTTAATAATAGTTTTAATTAAAAATGCTAAATATTTATTCGTCTATATACGCAATAGAGGATTTAAAATGTTGTTTCATAGTGCATCCTCTACACACACATAATAACCGAGTATGTGAGAAATTAAAATATGATATTGATGCCGAAAAGGGTACATAGAATACTTATTTGTGTTATGAGTAATTCATGTAATTACCACAAAGTCTATAATGATAAATTGAGATTAATTAAATTAGGATCACTAACCTGAAGCCATGATGAATTCTGTATAAAGATTTGATCTTCCAGGAATACAATATCTTTTTTTAGCGTATTTCTTTTGATGGGAAAAAGAATACAGAACGATACGATTTCCCGGGGACCAGACCTCATATATATAACTTCTCAAATTATCCATATTTATTATTTGGTCCCTCGACAAATAATAAATATAACATTTAATATATACATAATATAATAGTATTTATTTACATAAATTATATATATATATATATATATATATATATATATATATATGTCCACTAATTGGATTAATTAATAATTTAATCCAACAATTTGAAGTTGTGCCTAGCTTTTTCAAATGTGGAGGAGTTTGAGTTTCCTTAGGTGTTGGAATGCACCACATCTCTGTTTCTTATGCATGATGCAATTTAAAGGTGTTGTAATTCTTGATTCTATGTTTCTCTTTCTCTATATGATAACTGATGGAAAAATCTCATATGCGACATGTCATACACAATCTCTGTTTCCTAAGGATTCCATCAACTTGTATATTAATCAAACAAATACGTGATGACCAAACCAACATACAATCATCAACCAAATATACAGAGGAAAACAAAAAAATCTACAAGCAAAATACTGCTCTTCATGAGAAGAAGCTGAAACCAAGAATGGCGGCGGATAAAACGAAGATGCAAGGCCTATACGACGTCGCATGACTCTTTTCGCCAGGCCGCCGGTGAACCACGTTGGCACCACCGTATGCGCCATTCCCTTTCTGCCCCTTACCGGTCAGGCTGATCTCCTCCGCCGCCGTGACCTTTCTTGCACGCCCACAATCTGCGTAATTTCATGATTCAAACATGATACAACTAATAAAAACCATACAATTTTTTAAGTGATATGATTCTCACCATGTTTTTCTTCCGTTTTGGCCTGCGAGGAAATCAATATATCTTTGCTCCTTAACATCTCACAATTTTGATGAGCCAAACTTGTGAGGAAATTAGCTGTGTATAAGAGGATTAACATCCAAGCAAAAGAGTTCATCTCTTTCTCTAAGATGATTCTCAGTTATGAAGATGACAGATGATGAAGAGTGTTATATATAGAAGCGATTTTTTTCTTGTCATGTGAGAACTGAAAAATAGAAAATGATGTTTCACTGTTGGTCTGAAAAAGTTGGTTTGTTTTATTTTTCGTAGAGAAAGCTAAATTGAAATGAAATGTCAGTATTTCACAAAATGAACAATGTGGAATATATCAGTGATTCTGTCTGATTGAGTTTATGTGGTAAGTAAGAAGGTTTTGTAATTAGTAGTAATATGTTAAATTAAAAATAGCTTAATTAATACTCATCTTCGACGAGTCCATTTCACTCACATTCCCCGTGAGGGAAACTGGCCTGCGGATTTTATGGCAAAGAGAGAGCATCAGGTTCCAACGTTGACTACTTTTGACTGCTCTTCTGCTCCTAGGCAGTTTCTTGCTCTGGTTAGGATGGATCAGCTTTACTATTCTAACTTTAAATTCAGTTCATGTTGATAGCTAGTTTGCTTTGGTTTGTTTCCTTTCTGATTTCGTTTCATTTATCTTCTGAATGTAGCAATTTTTGAGTTACATTTCTTTATATTTTTGTTCGGTCTGTTTTCGGTTTCTCCTTGTTGATTCCGCTGGGCGTTGTCACTTTTGGGCAGCGTCTTGTATGAGACACTGGTTGATGATTTATCTATATAGGTTGGGGGTCTGTCTAACCCTTCACCCTTTCGGGTGTTGTTTTTTTTTTTAAAAAAAAAGAGTGAGAGTGGTAGATGTACTAATGAAATGAAACGCGAAATCTATTGATTAAAATTTTCAAACTCACAATTTTTACAATGTCCTTTCATATTAATTTATATAATTTGTGACCTACATTATCTCTTTTCCTTGAGCTAGTTAATTGAGAATAAAGTTTACGTAGCATTTGTAGAGAGTTGTAGGATGCCTTTTTTGTTATGGTAGGACCTTAGTGAAAGAAACTTATATCAACAAAGAAGATATGCCTGAAGCAAGAAATTGGACTTTTCCATATTCTTGCATTTGCTTCTGCAGGCCACACTAGAATCTCTTTTATTTTGTCTATCCAAATTACAGCTGGCAAAAATAACATGGCCAAACATTTAGGTTTCAGATTAGTGGTGTAGACTAGTCCAACATATTTGTCACAGCCCGCCCTAACTATGGATAGTTAGGCCGAGTGATCCACGACTAGGGATGGGGTTAAAGAAGAAGGGGAAGAAAAGGGGCGTCATTTATAGCCGTAAAACTTACTCATCTTAATAAAACTCGTCATTTTTATTCATTAATACTCAATTGAAAACAGTCTATGAAAGACAGCATAAAACTTAATTAATATCATTAATCAAGTTATACATCATATGAAACCATTCTCTTAAGACTCAAAGTATGACATAACATACTATAACATCAACAACATCTTGCAGCGGAAAGTAGCTAGACATATGTATGAAGACATATTCTAGACAGGTTAACTATTTATTAACAACCCTGGAGACTCCGCTCATTGCAGCACCATCATCACATCAGCTCAACCTGCACATTTAGAAAACATATGCAGGGCTGAGTACAAAAGCACTCAGTGGGCACGTATGCCTAGGTATAAAAATACATGCTTCAAAACTGTAAATTGTCATGCCATCATAAACAGTACAGCAAGGGAGTTTTTCGCTAAAAAGGCCCAAGCTTACTAAGTTCATTTGTGATTCTTAAAGTTCGTCTGATCAGACTAAGTTCTTTTGTAATCTATCATATCTGAAACTGTGTGCCGGAGAGGTGGCCACCTCTCACGGTCACTTGACCGGCCAACCCGCTAGATGACTCACGGTCACTGGTGTACACTAGCCCTGGCAGGATAGCTATCAACTGCTCAGGACCCGAATTCGATTGCATCATTGGCAAAGCCAAAGCAGATAGATATCATACTAAAATTTAAACATTTTATGGCAAGACAATACTTGAAATAACTTAACTCAAATATTTTGTAACGAAATAACTTGCTCAAATGTAACATTAAACTCATTTGATAGATATATATAAAACTGAAATTAACAGTTAGATCATCTCATGCATTCATTCGTATAAGAGGCCTACGACACGCAGGGGATCTCTATATACGTATAGTAAAAGTAATGCCCACCTCGTTGTGTCTCTGTATCAATGAGTAACGTCACTCTCTCCCTTAAGTCGTTACTTCCCAAAAGGACCTTCATCGTTATGAAGAATTGGTGAGAAGTTATAAAAGAAACCTCGATTAATAATCTAATTTCTTTTATGAAACATTAGTATCTCTAATGTTCATCTCTCTTGATTGTTAATCAATATAACAATTATTATCTCTCGTCATTACTCATTAATTATAACATCCTTATGTTATAATTAGCAGCGCTTCAATTAAAAGAAATATTTAACACATCGAAAAGTCCACTTTCTTAGCAGATCTATTCGCTCTCATCTCGTCTAATTAACCAATTAGAAAGTTAAACTTTCCATTAGGCATGTATTTGAGTCACGGGTCAACAAGAATCGACTATGCTCAAATTCTAATTTCACTAAAAATTTCGACATGACCTATTCATATATAATGTCAGCCACGAGATTTCAACGCGTGAATCTCACTACGTGAACTCGTCTCTCGACTCAAAACTTAACATCTTGACATCTTTTCAACGCAAACCAAACAATTCAAAATCATCAAAACTCTTTATCAGTAAACTATCATTTATACTCGACACCAATTGTTCGAGTGTCAGATACCAACATTTATGTGCGTTAATCATAACTCTCACAACTCACACCATTTAGTCATATCGTATCATCCATCAAAACAAATATAATCAAGTTATTTTCTAGAAAGTTTTGCTGTTTTTGTGTCATCTTTAAAAATTCATAACAACCAACTCAATCATCATAAACTCTCATACCAATTGATCTCAAAAACTCCATGAAGTGTAGTTCACTCTAAAAATGGTAGTTAACCAAAAAGGTTAAAGGTTTTTGGAGATATTGCTCTTTTAGTGCAGGCTGTCAAAGATTGACAGTTTCTGCCAATTTTGTTTAGGCCATTAGAAACCAAGGCAAACCTTAATAAAATTCCATCACATTTAATCAGCCAAAACTAAAGGTATCCTTGAAGATTTGGTTAAAATTTCACAAGAGAAAACGTTCATATGATCTGCCAAATAAACAATGAAACTCATACACTTTTACTGTTGGAAAAATATGACAGCAGAACAGGGCATTTTTGAAATAATAAACTGCTCTGTTTCAGAGGTCATAAAAATCGAAATATTATGTTTTTAGAAAAGTATTGAAGTCTAGTTTCGTTTAAAAAAAACGGTGATGCAAAATCCTTCATGGATTAATAGATATAAACGTTTTTGTGAAGTCTACCAACAGTTGACAGATTCTGTCAAGGATTTTTTCAAAATATCTTTAAAATACCAAACATCATCCAAAAGACATGAAATTTTGCAGCGACGAAATACACATATCATAGATAAACATACTAAAATTTCAGAGCCATCAAGCAATGAAAACTCATCGAAACATAAGCTTGAAACTGCTGTAAAATTTTTACAGAATTCCAGTTTTAATTTCGTTCAACAATTATCATCCATAAATTGTAAATCAATTAGCATGCTCATGTGATATCGTAGAACACATATACGCAATAATATTCATTATGCAACGTCCCAAACTTCACGAATTTAAATAATCATACTCTAAAAACTTATACAATTTTCGTGCTTGGAAAAATACGAATTTAATATATATCGATTTTAGCATACCCTTAAGCACAAATATCAAGTCAAAACGATCAAACAAAAATCGAAAGACAAGCTAATATGTGAAAAACGGGGCTGCCCTCATGGGTTTCATAGCTACGGTTCGTTCCGTTCTTACTCCCTTCATTAAACATGCTCAACATCTACCCAAGAACAACATACTAAAATTTCACGACGATCCGACGTCGTTTCAAAATAAAGTCGAGAATCGACGTTTTTCGACGTCGACGAAAATCGAAAAGAAAACCATCAAAACGTAGGTAGAGATCTTACCTACTTAGATACGTGTTCGAAAAGATGATCGGGGCTCGTCTTCTCGCTCAAAACGGAGCTCAAAAGCTCCAACTCCTCAACAATGGAGATATGCGTGAGTTGTGTGTGTGTTTAGTGTGTGTGAGATAATTAAAAATTAAAAGTGAGGGGTGTTGGCTGCTAACAGCCGTAAGTAAGTGAGGGGAAAGGGGTTTGGGCGGTTGGGGGGTGGTTAGGGGTAGGGTAGGTTAGATATTTAGTCGTTAAATATCTCGTTTCGTCTCGTCTCGTCTCGTCTTAACGACTAACTACCCATACTCTTCATTACTCGCCCTCTCAACTCCTACTCACTTTCATTACACTCGTAATTCTATATAAATATAGAAAACGCATGCCCGTTCTCGAAATTCTGATAAACGAGCTCGGTTCGTTTATCGAGAAATCCCGATTTACTATTCACTCGTCGTCCAAAAATAAAAACTTTCATTATTGGACTCGTATCGAAAAAACTAAGAATATTTCTCGACGACGTGCACGTAAGATTTTGAAAGTCGACAAACAGACGAAATAGCAGTATTTTTACTATTCATCGTCAAAAAGTCAAAAATTTCAAAAACGTCTTAACGGACTCAGATTTCACTTCCGAGTTCACCGTTCTCATTCAAATAATTATCTCGAATTATTCAAATACTCAAACTCAATTACGGATATAAAATCCCACATCATCCAAACATCATCAAAAGAACATCTCAACATCTTTTAAAAAAAACAAGAAAACTTCATATAACTCCTCATCTCTGTACAAGTAATCAAACAAAGGATACCCTAATTACTCAAACTCAAGCAACTAAACACGTCATCAAAAGCCCGGGTATTACAATATTTATGCTCTAGGCTTTGAGGTCGAGTCAAATTTCACATCTTGTCACAACAAAATCGGTATGTATGTGGGTGTGGAGTTAAACTTAATCAATAGATTTATCATGAAAAAATGAGGAATATCAAAAATTTATATCATTAAATATCTCATTTCGACATTTTATTTAGAAAAGAAATTCACTATTTTTCCTTCCTTATTTTTCATTTCAAGGATGGATAATATTATCCCTCCAAAAATGATGGGATAATATTATCCCTCCTAAAATGATGGGATAATATTATTCATTCTTGAAGTGAAAATTAAGAAAATGAAAAATGGTGAACTTCTCTTTTATATATGGAAAAAAAAAGGCATTTAAAGACATTAAGTAAACACACCCCTTAACGTTACAATTGAGGAGTGATTCATGTGAAATATGAGAAGTGAAGTTGTAAACAAATTCTGCAATTTTTCCTAAAGGGAAATTATATGGAGCCATAATTATGGCTGCCATCATACCCTTGAAATTTTTTGGAAATAATTTATGACTAACATGTCCTTTAATTAATTTTAATATATTATTATTTAATTTTCTAAAAGTCAACCGAAAGATTCTAGTTCCCCAATATATCAAGGTTCTTAAAAAGAAAGTGGGAGTCATAATATCAATTCCACAATATCAAATTTTATGCTTCCAAATATAAGGCTGAACGACACATCCAAAAATTTACACTCTTATTATACTCTTACATTTTTCGATTAAAACAACATATTCCAAACACTCTAGTAGTCTAGTTACATATTCGAAGTTTGTATTTTTTTTTTCAAATAAAATTATCTTCTAAACACTTTTATTGCATATTCGAAGTTTTTGAAAAAAAAAGTTGATTTTTTTTTAATTGAAACATATGTTCGTGATTCTTGAATTATATTATATATATTTTTTTACAAAATACATATAGATCAAAATATGTAAGTCACTCAAATATTGTTATTGACTTATTAATTTTATTAATAAACAAATTTGAATATCTATTGATTTTAACTGTATATTTGTTATTCACGTTAGGATGGTGGATAAAATATAAAAATAATAAAAATACATAAAAATTTAAGGACGGTGGCTAGGGTGATATTATTTTAATTCAAATTACACATAAAATATAAATTGATATTCAAATTAAATCCACTACAAAACTTACAATACTATTCAAATTGAAATATATATTGTTTAGTTTACTAAGGGTCAACCGAAGGATTCTAGTTCCACTAAGATTTTCAAAAACTGAAAATAAATAAATAAAAATAATAAAATAGAATTTTAATATATAAATAAATAAAAATAAAACCTTAACGTTTGTTTCATATCGACTCGATCCTCACACTTTAGGTACCCATTTACGTACCTACTAACAATATGGTTGAAAATTTTAAGGAAATTATGGCGTTGTAAACTTGAGAGATTGTTAGTGATATTTTTTGTTTCTCTCTTTATCTTTGGATTCCTATCTAATGATCCGGCCATCCGGGGCGTAAACCTCAACGTAAAGAATAAAATACAAAAGGTTTTTTGATTGATTTTTACATTTTCTTTGTATTTTTTATATTTACAAGTTCCACTAAGATTTTCAAAAATTGAAAAAAAAAGAAATAAAAATAATAAAATAGAATATTAATATATAAATAAAATATAAATATAAATAAAACCTTAACCTCGGTTCGTTTCATATCGACTCGATCCTCACACTTTAGGTACCCGTACCCATTTACATACCTACTAACAATATGATTGAAAATTTTAAAGAAATTATGACGTTCTAAATTTGAGAGATTGTTGAAGAAAACTTAGACAAAAGATTAAATTACCTTGCTCTACAGTTGAAGGTTTAATAATTATTAGAAGAAAATAAAGCATAAATGCATAAAATAGGGATTAATCCCTAGTCATGAGGAACTACGAGAAAGACTTTACCACTATGTTGTTTTAAACAATTCAATATTAAGAATGGGTTTTAATAATATACATATAATAATTATGTGGATCTATAAATTAATTATCTAACTCTTTGTAATAAAGAAAATTCGAAACGAATAGGTTATGATCGTTTAAAATGTCAAAATTCTTTTGTTCTATTATATAGATTTATTTAGTTATATGTAGGAATTGGTATATTAAACAACTATTAATTTTGTTACATTGATGGTTTATTGTTATTTTTCTCAAAATGAAATTTAATTTAATTATTTGCTTACAATCTATTAATTTAACCATCATTATACAATACTCATTAAATTTATCATTATACTCATTAAGATGATAATATTATTATAATGTAATTTAAATCATATAATAATATTAACATTTTTTTTTTGCATAAATCATACTAACATTTGATACTTATACATAATTTAAAATTTTGTAAATAATAAAATATATTATAATTCGTGCATCGTATTGGAGATCGTACTAGCTACTAGCTAGTACTGACAAAACTCAAGTATGAAAGAAATTGGTCTCAAAATTAGTAATAATTAATTACATTTTCTTAGGTAATTTTTTAGAAGATATTTTCTTAGATAAATTAATACGAAAACTATCAACAAAATTTTGTTAGTATTTATTTTTTCCTAAAAAAATAAGTACGAATTAGTTTTTTTTTTTTAAAGCAACTAGAACTCTTATGTATTTTTTTATTTTCTTGTTTCAAAAATAAATAATAGGGTGTCACTACAAAAAAACCGGAGATTACCGGAGGCGTTTTGCCGTCGGTAATGAGGGGACGGCCGCCGGAAATTAGTCTACCGGGGGCATTACCGGCGGCGTCTCGCCGCCGGTAATTTTCTCGTCGGTAACACTATTACCGGCGGCAAAACACGCTGCCGGTAATTAACGGCGGTAGGTCCCGCCGTTATTTGTCCTCGGTGAAAGGCGGAGAAATGCCGGCAAATTACCGGCGGCATTATGCCGCCGGTAATTACTGGCGGGGGTTTGCCGCCGGTGATATTCACCGGACGGCGGCGGTGAATATCACCGGTAATTGTTGCACTTACCGGCGGTAAAATGCCGCTGCTAATTACCGGCGGGAAAATACCGCCGGTAATTTTTTTGTAATTTAATTAATTTATTTATTATTTATTATTTATTATTTATTTATTTATTTATTTATTATTTAGACGAACTTCCCAGTCGGTCACCCATCTTAGTTGTGCTCTAAGTCAAGCACGCTTAACTTTGAAGTTCCTTTCGAATGGTCACCAGTACAGAACACTCGTATTATTGATATATAGAGTACCTATTAATTCATTTAAAGTCTAATTCAATATACAAAATCATATATATATTCATAACCTTATAATATATCAAGATGATATCGATGAGATGCTGTTAATTACGGATCGAACTCGTTTTTGTCTTTATTTTTATGTCGCAAAAGTATTTATTTATTAATTTATTATTATTATTAATTAATTAATTAATTATTTTTTTTAATCAATATAGTTTATATACTCCATTAGTATTTTATGATGATAATTATTGTATTTTGAATTTATTTCCATACGTCCTTATTTTTATAAAAAAAACAAGAAGATAATTTGTTATAAGATAAGTAATTTGAATTTATTTCCATTCGTCGTTATTTTAAATTTATTACTTTGTTACGAATTAATTGTAATGTTGTTTGAAAACATGAAATTAAACCACGATTGTTTTCCACTCTTCGTTAGAGTGAAAGCTTATGTATTCTCCATACAATGTGGACATGCCAATCTCCCAGCTGTACCCCACCCAGACAACATAGCGTACGCTGGAAAATCACTGATAGTCCAAATAAGAGCTGCCCGCATGTGAAAATTTTGCTTCACAGATACGTCGTAAGTGTTTGCACCTACGTCCCACAAATATTTCAACTCTTGTATCAGTGGCTGCAAGAATACGTCCAACTTCATCTTTGGATTGGATGGGCCAGGTACAAGAACTGTGAGGAACATGAATTGTTCTTTCATGCACAACCATGGAGGCAAGTTATATGGTGTGACAATGACCGGCCAAGAAGAACATTGACGTCCTGATTGTGCAAAGGGGGCAAAACCATCTGTAGATAGACCTAATCTCACATTTCTGGTCTCTTGAGCAAATTCAGGATAGACTGAATTCAAGTGCTTCCAAGCCGGAGAGTCTGCCGGGTGGCGCATAACCCCATCGTCTGTTGAAGTCGCATGCCAACGCATATTCTCGGCTGTTGCTGCAGATGCAAACAACCTCTGCAGTCGGGGCGTCAAAGGAAAGTAGTACATCTGTTTGGCGGGCACCTGTTTCTTTCGACGACTTCCAGATGCACGCAAATTCTCCTTATATCGTGATTGATCACAGAACATACAACTATGTAGCTCACTAGTTTCCCCCCAATACAACATACAATTATTAACGCAACAATCGATCTTTTCCACGGGCAAACCCAAACCGCGCAGATTTCTCTTCGTACTATAGAAGTCTTCTGGACAGTTGTTATCATTCGGTAAAGCATTTCGAAACATCGAAGACAACTGATTGTAAGTTCTCTATGACATGTGACTTTCAGTCTTTATGCTCATGAATTGAGTCATCCAGGATAACTGTGAGTAAGTATCACAGCCTGGGTACAATGGATTATCGGCCGCGTTCAACATGTCGTAAATCTGTTGAGCATCAGGATTGGGCGGCTCCTCCAGATTTGACACATCTTGATAATTACTAGGTCCAACATGATCATGCACCATCCTTTCATAGTTATTGTATGACCCATCATCCTCATCCATTACTTGGTAATTACTAGGTCCAGCATGTTCTGTCGCCATATACATCGGTGCTTCCCCGTGATAAACCCAAGTTGTGTAATTGTGGACAAATCCACGCCTAGTAACATGTTTTCTGACTGTAGGTACAGATAAAAAGGCTTCATTGTTACACTTCTTACACGGGCACCTAATGTTACCTACTCCATCTGTATACGCCGTTTGATTTATCGCATAATCAAGGAAACTCTCCAGCCCCGTTTCAAATGCAGAACGATCATTGTATCTCGCATACATCCACATGCGATTATCACTCATTCTTGCAAATTCTAATTGAGAAAAATAAATAAAATATCATAAATTACTTGAATCAAACGAAATTTCGACAGCATAACCACACTATCCTAACTACCAAGTGCTCGACTCTACCAGCAGCTATAGTGACCATAGTGGTCCTAATTTACTAAGCCTATACTAGGTCTACCCGGCCCCCCAATGTCGAAGCAATATACAATACATATAAAGCAATAAAAAATAAAGTTTGAAATTTAAAACAATCATTTGTTGGGAGAAAATCCTTAAGAAATAATCAATTTCTATCCCCAAGGGAGAAGATCCTTAAGAAATTGATTAAATCTATCCCACAATATATAATATCATATCATTTCATGATAAACACATACGTAGCATACTTAAAATTCAATTAATCATACTTTATTTAACAAAATTATTTAACATAAATAAATCTCTAACAAATTCATACTTAAAATTAATCATGCTTTATAATTAATCAAACAACTTTAATTTAAAATTAATCAAACTCCAACTAATTATTAATTAGATTGTAAAAACAAATTTCAATATAATTTAACTAATTAAAATTAATCACACTTCACATATTATAAATTAATTAAAATTAATCAAATTAACATTAATTAGATTCTAACAAAATAATATTAAAAAACAAATTTTAAATTAATTAATCATACTTCAAATATTATAAATTAATTAAAATTAATCTAATTAATATTAATTTTAATCTAACAAAATAATTAATAAATAAATCAAATAATTAACGAGAACGAAAGCGTACGGTAGTGGTCGGCGGCGGAGCGGTGGCGATGGCGGTGTCGGCAACGGCACGGCGTCGTTCAACTAATTAAATGTTAAAGAAATAAATTAATTAAATGTGAAAGTGAGAGATAAAGAGAAAGAGAGAGAAATAATACCTGCAGGGGTGGCTGGCCGGCGGCGGTGGACTGACGGCGGCGGCTGCTGGGTCGGCGAGGAGGCGCGGCAGGGGGCAGGGAGAAGGGTTTTTTGGGCTACGCGTGATTGCTGTGAAAGAAAAGGGGATCTGATCGTTTTTTATTTAAAGAATTAGCGGCGGCATTTTGCCGCCGTTAATCAACAATTTTTTTAAAATTAAAGTTAAATTAAATTAATTTGAAATTACCGGCGGCGAGCCGCCTCTAATTACCGGCGGTGATAATGCCGCCGGTAATACCGCCGTTAAAGAAAAAAACCGACCCGCCTTCTTTCGGTGTCGTTGGGCCGCCGATAATTACCGGCGGGCGTTTCGCCGCCGGTAATTTCCCCGGTAATACTCGGTTTTTTTGTAGTGTGTGGTGCTTGTGGGTGGTGATACCTCTTTTATTTTTTTTTCGAAGGGGGGTGGGTGGCGGCTCATGGGGTGGCTGTGGGTATTGTTCCCTTTTGATGGAGAGTAATAATCGCCCTTTATACAAGGAAACAATTTTAAAGTAATTAAGGAAGGAAATTGATGAAGAGTAATTAATAATCGCCCTTTATATAAGGAAATAATTTTAAAGTAATTAAGGAAAGAAATAAACGTGAGGGTACTATTGTAAAATAATAAATTAATTATTAAATATAATTATGCATATAATTATAATAAATATAAAATGACTAATTTGACCCATTATGGCTGCCATAATTATGGCCATTTAGCACTACCCTTTCCTGAATTGATAATCATTTAATAGAATGGGATTCTTCGACTTTACCTTTTAAGGCTGATTTCGAACAACACTCATCAAATCGGAAATCTATTTAAACCCCACATTAAAGTCGAATTATTCTTTTTCCAAAGAATATTTAGCTTTAGAAAGATGGCATACATACGAATATATATATGCATCAACCAATTCAATTAATTAATCCATGTAATTTGACGCAAAATTGATGTGTAAGACATCATTTTACTTTGTTTATTTATACTTTGTAGATTAGGAGATAAGAATTGAAAATGAGCTTCTCATCTATTTGTCAGAGTTGACATTTGTTCGTGCTACAAATGAATTCAATTGCATGGTTCCACACGCGAATTATATGGAAGGGAATATATGAGAATTAACAAAGATATACAATATAAAATAATTGAAGTTTTAGGTGCAAGTCCAGACCCTTACTAATATTCAGAAAACTTTGTGAAAGTTCAGACGAGTCAAATAACCGAATTGAAACTTCCACATACATTCAAAAACAAATTTGAAATTTTGATTTGTGGTTTCTAATTATTGAATTCTAATTATGATCCTTCTCATTGAATTATAAGAGGTGTCTCCGTTTAGGGTTACCCCACGACAGGGGTTCCATAAGGTGAGTATAAATTTTCATTTTATTTTTGAAAATTGAATTTTAAAATTAAAAAATTCATTAAATTTAAATTTGGAAATTATAATTATTAAAATAAAAAATTACATTAGAAATTAATTTTTTTCTAAATATAATGTAATTTTGAAAATTTGGATAATTTCTCAACCGTGCTCCAAATTTGAAAATTTATTTGTCGGTATCAATCTCCGAAGCATCATGAGATTAAGAGTTGAAAGAAGATATATTTCTAAGACATATGGAGTAGGAGAAGAGAACAGAATGAATTTGTTATGAAAAATGAATGAAACGAGTTGATCTTTATAGAGAGATCTTGGGGTAAAAAAAATTAAAACATAGCCGTTCAATGGTTATCTTAAAATTTAAAAAATCCAAAATAACAAATCCAAAATCTACAACAGAACCAATGGCAACATTTCAAAAATTTTGATTTTTTTTAAAGACGTATGCAACGCATGTACCATCCTATTTTTTTTCGAGCCGGGCTCGCTATGAGCCTATGACAAGCCGCCTTTCAAGTCGGGGGTGTGGAAATGGGTGGGGCTCGTTGGAGCAGGGCTCGAACCCACTCTAACGAGCCCCGTTGCGGATGCTCTAACACCCCCTTATCCATTTAACGGTTTTTTGAATGAGATCGAGCGTTCTACAATTTTGTTTGCACTACAATTATACTTAACTTTTATTTGCGAAAATTGAAATTTAAAAAAGTTATATACCCTTATAATTTATCAACCCTTAAATAATAAAAAACGTATATACCTTAATTGAATGGATTGAACACTAGTTAAAAATCATAAAATTAAATTAAAGTATAAAAACAAAACTGAAGAAAAAAATACGAAAAAAATATATAAAATTAAAAATGTCCTTAACACAAAATGAAACACCATACATAATATATGTATACATAGTGGAAGTGGATTATGTAGATCTCCTACTCTTAGGTAGTACTATATGGATTGAAATGTGGATCACACGCTGTGTTTATGTGGACAGTAAAAACACCACACGTGGCAGAGGCCTTCCAAGACAAAAAACATGAAAGAATATTAGTGTCTCTTAAAAATCTAATGGTTTAAAATTTTCCGCATTTCATAAGATTTTTTAACGCATTCTTAATACGCATAATGTTGAACATAAATATGCATAATGTTACATATAAATATTCATAATCTTGCACACAAATATGCATGGATAATTCTTAATCTATTACCAAGGCGACTCGGCGGCTGTCGTCTGGACTCGACGCTCGTCGGGTGTAGCTATTGGGTGGTCGTTGGGAGCTGACGCTTACTGGGTATGACTCTCACCACTGCTTACCGCCTTGATTTTGCATATAGTTTAATACAAATATGCATATAGTTAATTACAGTGCATAAAATGATAAGATTAATTGTATGGAAAAATTGGTATTAAAGATTAAAATAGTGTAGTCTCAAAAATCATGTCACCCTAGTATACCATATGCTATTATCAATTTCTCAATTCTAGACTATAGTGCATAAAATCATAAGATTATAAGAAATGAAAAAAATATAGTTATGCAATTGAGTACTATATATAATTATGAGAATATTATCAAACCTTTATTGTGTGGTTTAGAGATTTCATAATTATGCATTATAGTGCATAAAAATACATTCCATTCGTCCACGAAACATCTTCTTAAAGAGAGTAGACACGAGTTAAAAAAAAAAAAAAACAGATTGTGTATTTGGTGAGTAGAAAAGAGGTCTCACAAATTATAAAATAGTGACAATAAGTGTAAATTTGTGAAATTGTAAAAGTGATAGTTAGTGGAATTATTTCCAAAAATAGACTAGGAAAATGTTTTGTTGACGGATAAAAAATTTAAAATTAAAAAAAATATTTTCGTGGACGAAGGAAGTAAGATAATAAGGCCACTAAAAGACGGGTTTTCGTAATTAAAAAAAAGAGACGGGTGTTCGTTGCACAAGACACATTGTTGGGGGATCGACACCAGACCCCATCCTTTAAATGGTATAACATAGAGTATATAGTTCATAAAAGGATAAGATAACATGAAACTTGAAATAGAAAAAAGAATATAGTAAGAAAATTATATAATTTTGATAATTATGTCACCTCATTACTATATTATACTCCCTCCGTCCCGGCTTTTGGTATCCAGTTGAGAACGACATGAGTTTTAATAAAGTGATTGATGTGTTGTGAGTGGAATAAGGGTCCCATATTTTATGTGAGAGTTAAAATAATTAAAGTGGAGTAAGGGCCCCACCTACTTTTACCAAAAATAGAAATGGATACTAAAATGTGGGACGACCAAAAAAGGAAAGTTGGATACTAAAAGCTGGGACGGAGGGAGTAAATAATTTCAAAATTAATTATAGATTATAGTGCACAAAATGATAAGATATATAATTATAGAAAAAATGAAAGAAAAGGAATATACTAATAAAAGAGTATAGTTTCAATAAATATGTCACTCTAGCACTTTATAATTTTAAACTATATTGTATGAAAGAATAAGAAATTAAACAAACGTCTTAATTACTAATATCGCGATAAAATTGATAGTATAATATTTTGTGCTAATTGTCTGTAAATCTAAAACGTATTTCGATTTTTGGAAATTGCACATATTTTCAAACACCGACTTAAAATTCATCACCTTTTTTTTCGTCTCAAATTTGTACGGTGATCGATTTTTTCTTACATCGACGTCGGAAATGACACGATGGCCGTCGAAATTGACACTTGGACACATTTATGACATGTGAAAAAAAAACCCTACCCATCGTCTTCCCCCTTCCCCCATCCCCAAATCCTAATTTCCCCTCCCCTCACCCGCCATCGCTGCCCCCTACTGCTACCACAACCGGCGCGGCTTCTACACCCCTAACGACGCCTTATCCTCTTCTTACCACCGCCACATCGAAACACACAGACACAACAAAATTGAGGTAAAATAAACCAAAATCAAAACACACAGACACACAGTTGCCCATTTCTTGCGTGAATCCGGCATCGCCGCTTCGTGGAACCGCCGCCTCTCGTCTGAAATCTGACGAGGGGTCACTATTCATATATCCACCTCGAGAAGACGGGCTCTGTTCGACATCTGCTGCTGAAGACGGGCTCGGGAAAAACTTGTCAGAGACTCGGGTCGAGCTCCCGGAGCGGTATATCTTTAGCTAAATTTAGGAAATCATGAATTTGAGGAAGTTTTAGAGTAGAATTTTGGTGAGGAAGATGTAAATGGCGTCGGATTGATCACAGAACCCAAGGTGGCTACGGGAATGGCGATGCCGGCTGTAGACACAAGAGGGCGGCATCGACGGGTAGGAGGAGGGGAAATTAGGATTTGGGTGTGGGGGGAAGGGAGAAAACAATGGGTGTAGGGGGGAGGAGTTTTTCCACATGTCATAAATGTGTCCAAGTGTCAATTCTGACGGCCACTGTGTCATTTTCGACGTCGCCGTAAGAAAAATCGATCATCAGACAAATTTGAGACGAAAAAAAGATTATGCATTTTAAAGTCAGTTTTTGGATATAGGTACAATTTCTAAACCAAAATACGTTATGGAATTACACACAATTAGCCTTAACATTTTTTATTAAAAAAATACTCCATTCGTCCCATTATAAACGTATCACTTTTCATAATGAGATGTCCCATTATAAATGTCTCATTATTTTTTTGGCAATATATTATCTCTCTATACTTAATATTTAAACAATTTTCACCAATCCACTTTATCTACTTTCTACACATTTATTAATCTCTGCGTCCAAAAGTAATGGGACACTTGTAATGAAACGAAGAGAATAATAATCTAGGAAAGAGAATGCTAGATAAACATATCATAAATAGGTTAATATCATCTAGTCAAATGAGTGTAATTAGTTAATTTACAAGGGTATTATATATATATATATATATACTTATATATATATATAGGGGAGGGTTACAGTGAAAACACTTCTTAAAATATAAATATAAACGTTTTTTAATGTACGAATTTTATCCAACAGATTTACGAATTCATCCAACATGGTTACGAATCGTGAAAAATAAATTTTTGCTACCTTTGGGATTCGAACTCAGGACCACGAATTCATCCAACAAGATTACGAATCAGCCATAGATCTTGATGACCTAAGGGCTGAAAATTGTTTATATTTTATATTTTAAGAAGTGTTTTTATTTTAGCCCTCCCCTATATAGGGGTATATATATATAGGGTAGGGTTAATATAAAAACCCCTCTTAAGATGAAAACTAGGAACCAATTTAAAGCCATTGATTTAAATAAAATAGAGGGCTGAGATTAAACTACAGATGCACAATTTCGATTTGCTTGAGTATTTTGCATTGTTGGTTTCAATTGCATAAATTGCATATTTTTTAAGTGCACAGTAAAATATAATAGATGCACAGTTTCTTTTGTTGACTAAATCCTAACCATTAGATCTAATATTTAAAAGGTCAAGATTAGGTTCCTAGTTCTCATTTTAACAGAGGTTTTTATTAGAACCTCTTCCTATATATAGGGAGAGGTTCAAATAAGAACCACTAAATAAAATTAGAACAGAGAACCATTTTAAACCATTCGATCATCAAGATCTACGGTGGATGTATCATCTTGGTGGATGAATGCAGATCCTGGGTTCGAATCCTGAAGGGAGCAAAAAAATTATTATTTTCGGATGCATTAAATTTAATAGCGAATGCATTAATTTATATAGTAGATGCATTGATTTTAATGGTTCTTATGTTCTCACGATAAGTGTGGTTCTCATTATAACCGTACCCTATATATATATATATATATATATATATATAGGGAGAGGTTCAAATAAGAACCACTAAATAAAATTAGAACAGAGAACCATTTTAAACCATTCGATCATCAAGATCTACGGTGGATGCATCATCTTGGTGGATGAATGCAGATCCTGGGTTCGAATCCTGAAGGGAGCAAAAAATTTATTATTTTCGGATGCATTAAATTTAATAGCGAATGCTTTAATTTATATAGTAGATGCATTGATTTTAATGGTTCTTATATTCTCACGATAAGTGTGGTTCTCACTATAACCGCACCCTATATATATATATATATATATATATATATATATATATATATATATAGGGGAAGGCTAAAATAAAAACGCTTCTTAAAACATAAATTAGGAACCATTTTCAGCCCTTAGATTATCAAGATCTACGGTTGATTCATCACCTTCTTGGATAAATTCATGGTCCTGAGTTCGAATCCCAAAGGTAGCAAAAAATTATTTTTCGCAATTCATACCTTTATACAATTTATTCATGCGTGTTATACATAAAATTCATGCATTTTTGTTGGTTCGTAATTCTTAAAATAAGAGTGGTTTATTGAATAACCGCCCCCTATATATATATATATATATATATATATATATATATATATAGGGAAGGGCTAAAATAAGAGCATTTCTTAAGATATAAAATAAGAATCATTTTCAGCCCTTAGATCATCAAGATCTACGGTTGATTCGTAATCCTGTTGGATGGATTTATGGTCCTGAGTTCGAATCCCGTAGCAAAAATTTATTTTCACAATTCATACCTTTATACAACGAATTCATACGTGTTCTACATAAAATTCATACATTAAAAATTGCTCTTATTTCTTATTTTAAGATGTGCTCTCACGGTAGCCCACCCCTATATATATATATATATATATATATATATATATATATATATATGTAATACCCCGTTCCTTTTTGCTAAGTTTAGAATAATTTTTGAACTTAGATATTAAGTTGATTCACGCCGGATAAAAGAAAATGAATTTATTTTTAATTCCAACAAAAATGATTTACAAAAATATTTGTAAATTTAGTTATTGAATTTATATACATTGCATATTTATTTAATTTACCTTTTAATTTACCTTTCAAGTATTTTCACGAGATATTTATTTAGCGAACACTGAACGAATATTACAGTTTTCATAGTACAACCCGGAAGATTTTTATTGTATTTTATTCTCCCATCAGCCACTTTAACACCTTTCCAACCACCCATCCACTCTTTCCACCTAAAGAATTTCCTTTCCAACCACACACGATACATTGTCTCCCCAAAATCACAACTTTAGCCATATTTTTTTAAAAAGCAATCAGCCATACTTTTGTTAAAGCAATCACATGCCAATCAATATTTTACAACAATCAATCCACTTGGAAATTTCCTCACAAGCTCTTCTTCATCCCTGAAGTGCGCAGCAACCATAGGTAAATTCCTCTCAACTTTGAGATTTCTCCATCTCATTCTTAGTTTCTCTGCATATATTGAAGAGAAGCAAAAATCTGAAATATTGTGCAGTGATTCCAGCAAACAAGCAAATTCAGAATCAGGCAGCAACCATTTCACATCCTAAATACCTAAAGGTTTCCTCTCGAGCCCTTACCTCATTTGCTCGACTGTTAAAAATCAAACTCTTCATATGTGCCATTCCAGTAAACCAATATACACAACAAAACATTCAAGCATTTCAATAGTATGACTTTCATTATTACATATACATACATGATAGCATGATTCATTGAAAAGAAAAGATTTTATTTTGAAGCATATCTATTAATAAGATTAAAGAAAAGTCTTGAGTTTGATTTTGATTGCCGAGTTCCAATGTTGGAGTGTCTGGTTGGGTCTGCTGAGTCGGGGAGGATGAGAGTTGTATTTGTGTGAGCCGAAGGAGAGGACGGCGGTGGCCTTCATGGTTGCTCGCCGGGAATGGTGTGCTGACGGTGGTGGCGCGGAGCCACTGACCGAGGCTGCCGGATCTGTGAACAGAGGGTGGGGAGAGAGGAGCGGCTGCTTCAATGGGGTTCAGCGGAGGGAGGCTAGGGCTCGGCGGCGGCTCCGCCGCTGTTGTCCGGCCGAGGATGGAGCATGGGAGATAGAGGGCGCCGGTGGCAGCCCGCCTCATCTGTTGCTGCCGTCGACCTGAGGAGGGAGAACCGAGCGTCGTCAGCGGCTGTCGTTGTTGCTCCGGCAAGCTTCGGCGGTGGCGAAATTCTGAGGGAGAAGGGTGCTGCTGCGTGCGTGAGTTTGTGTAGGTAGAGGGAAAACTAGGGAGAAGAAGATGGGGTAGAGGGAAAGGGTCGGTCGTCGGCTTCTCGCCGGAAGGAGCCGCGGCAGCGGGACTGATGGCTGAGAGAGAGAGGTCGAGAGAGAGATGACAGATTTAGTTGTATGCGTGTGTGTGTTATGCGGCTGGGGGGAAGAAGAAGGGGGGGGGAGTGTGGGCTTTAGGTTTGGGTTTTGGGAATTGGGTTTGATTATTGGGCTTTGAATGTTGGGCTTTTGTTTTAAATTTTCAGTTGGGCCGATTTTCTTTTATTAAGCTGGGCCTTTGATTATTTTAAATCATGGGCTGCCCAAGTATTAATTTAATTGGATTTGTGCAGATTTTATTTAAAGGAGCTACACTATTATAATTAATTAGACTTATTAAGTTTAATTAATTATTTTCAAAGAGTAAATTATTATTATAAGCATATTTTAAGTAAATTACTTATTATATGCTAAGCATGACAAGATTTGCATTATATTTTGCAATAAGAATATTTATGATTTAATTGGTTTTATTTATAATTCCAATTACTAAAAAAAAAGATGAGTAAGAATATTGTTGGTGTTCTTAACTCAAGAGAAATGTTTTCAATTATTTATTCATTAAATTTTGAAAACCCGCCTAAGTGAATCATAGAATATTAAGCACTTCACCATGACTTAAGATTAGAATTCAAGGAGACCTATTGAGAATAGATTTCTTGTAGGCTTTGAGCATCAGGAGGATTAGCACTGCTATTCCAATTCAGAGATAAGGTTAAACGACAGGCTTTGCCTAGACAGGTGGGCTTATTTTTCAAATGTATGCTTGAGTTATTAAGCTCTAAATATTTCATGAAATGAAAACTGTTTATCCAATAAATATTTTTGTGCGCTCTGTTATGTTTAAGGCTCGCAATTCATGGATCGAT
The DNA here is from genome assembly GCF_028751815.1 of Salvia miltiorrhiza. Lineage (NCBI taxonomy): Eukaryota > Viridiplantae > Streptophyta > Magnoliopsida > Lamiales > Lamiaceae > Salvia > Salvia miltiorrhiza. The sequence goes on from NC_080388.1 coordinate 37,559,510, forward strand.
CGAGGTTCTCTTATGGCCTAACACGTTATTTGAGAATTGTGTACACTTGTTAGTTGTTTCGGTGGGTTGATCTCCATCGGGCACTAATTCATGTAAGAGGCGTTATAAGGGTGCTTGGCTGGATGTGTTCCGGAGCATGTATCATGTAAGGCCTGCCTGGGTAGCGTCCCGAGGTCAATTCAACTTGTCTGAGTTACGTCCTCAGGGCAAGTGTCATGGGAGAAAGCGATACGTCGGTGGCTAAAAGGTCCGGTATCACAGTGAGTAACTAAACAGAGTGTGACAATGGCGCGCTAATAAAATGAAATACTTTAACATGCTTAGAAGTTATTTTTGTTTTAAAACCTTCTAAGTTATGTCAGGAATGATTGGATAAACTGCTCTTACGAATTGTGAAATGTTTTAAAAGTTGCAGCCCACTAAGTACATTAGTACTTAGCCCAAAAATACTTTCAAATGTTTTCAGGTTAATGGCGGGTGATGACGGGGCAGAGCTGAGGCTAGAGTTCAACTCCTTATTTTGATTTCCGCTGCAGAACTAGCCAGTATCTGTCTTTTGTTTCTTAACTTAAGACCTATCATGTTGTGATTCTAAACAATATCTTTTGTTGAGCCTAAACTATTGACTCTCAAAGTATTTCAATCAGTGAATGTTGGTTATCTGAAGCATGACACTAAACTTGTGATCCTGAAGTTGTTATGTTTGTTGATTGATTCGTATCACTTGAATACCTGTCTTTCTTCATCCAAAGGGGCTAAGCCCGATTGTTATCCCTTTTATTCGGATTTCACAAGGATTTTCCCTTGTTCATTTAGATGATTAGTCGTACCCCAATTATAGTTATTGTTTCAAGAATTGGGGTGTGACAATATATATATATATATATATATATATATATATATATAGGGTGCGGTTATAGTGAGAACCACAATTATCGTGAGAACATAAGAACCAATAAAATTATTGCATCTGCTATACAAATTAATGCATCCGCTATTAAATTTAATGCATCCGAAAAAAATAATTTTTTTGATCCCTTCAGGATTCGAACCCAGCACCTGCATTCATCCACCAAGATGATGCATCCACCGTAGATCTTGATGGTCGAATGGCTTAAAATGGTTCTCCGTTCTTATTTTATTAGTGGTTCTTATTTGAACCTCTCCCTATATATATATATATATATATTATATTATACGTCCGCATAGATTAATGATATCTTTATATCCATTTATACAATGCATGTTTGGTATCCATGCTTAGGAATGGTCACATTAGGTGTTTTCTAGATAAGATAAAATACTAAGATAATTAATACTCCTTTCGTCCTATGAAATTGAGTAGTATTTATTTTTGGGTTGTCCTGCAAAGCTTGAATATTTTTTTTATATAGCAAAAGTTTTTTTCTTTGTGTGCGTGTGTTGGCCAAGTGGTAAGAGGTTAATACCTAAGGCCAAAGGTCTTGGATTCGAGTCCCCTGTGGCGTGACCTTTTAATTTCTTTATTTAATATTGTAAATTTATCAAAAAAAAAAAATTCTCTTTATTTACTTTTTCACCTACCACACTTAACACACAAAATACTAACTCCTTAAAATTGTGCCGAAAAGAAATTGCTCAAGCTTTGCAAGACGGAGAGAGCAGTACAAATCATGGAGGGGTATGTTGGAGAAAGAAAGATTAAGCTTTAAAGTGAAATAGTAAAATAAAATCGGGTTTTTCAGTTATCACAGGTCGTCTTGTTAAGTAGTACTATCAGAGACTATATTATTCCTTACGAGCCCATTTGTTTGGTACATTTTTCTGTCCTAGGAAAGTAATATGATTCCCAAATATTAAATTCATGTGTTTGGTTAAATTTTTATCAAATAAAGAAAATAATAAGAATCGTAAAAACAATGAAAATATTGCAGCTTTCCAAGATTTTATTCTCTAGCTTTTCTTAGGTATTATTTTTCCTTATTCTCGAGATTCTTACTTACTTAGTATTTAATATTATTTGTATCATTTTATTAGAACATAGATTATAATATTTGTAACATGTATTTTGCATTATTATTATTATTATTATTATTATTATTATTATTATTATTATTATTATTATTATTATTATTATTATTATTTAATAACTTATTTTCAGCAAATCTAAATTTAATGTTTAGCAACTATGAATCATATATACTTTATGTTGTATATTGTATATTATTATTATTATTATTATTATTATTATTATTATTATTATTATATAAGAAATTTTGAATTTAATTTTAGAATTATGAATTACTATAATTAACCTTAATAATGTAGTACATTGTTATTACTAAAAAAATCATTAACCTTGAAGAATTTTTTGTGTGCATATTAAATTACTATAATTTAATTCTTGTATATATTAATAATTATATTTATTTAATGATACAAATTTAAAACCTGACAATTATTTTTTATATTTTCAAACACAGGAATAAAGTTTTATTAGGATTCATTTTTCTATGAATAACATTCCTAATTAACATTGCTTGCTTTCGTGTTAAACAAGCCCTACATGTTTTATAAGAAGACTCTATGATAGTAAATGAAGTGGAAGAATTTTGTGTTTGAATAGTACGAATATAACATAGTAGTATAATTTTGTGTTTGACTTTTTCAAAAATATTTATATGAAGGTACATGGAATTTCCGACCAAAATTTGTTTCAGCAAATGTGGTAATTATGAATTGTCTCTTTGAAAATTACGGCTTATAATTCCTATTTCTTGTGGTGATTGTTCACACAGAGGAAAACGTGATGTCTACTTTTATATATTTTACTATTTTGTTAATTATTTTGATAAGTAAAATGTATGCATTCTATCTGTTTGGTTAAAGGTCTCTTCCGTATCTCATTTTCTTTCTTCCTTGTTTCACGTGAGGAGGAGATGATAATGAAGATCTCTAAATACTAAAATGGTATTCCTGGTTACAATTACAACTTGCATATATGAGGCAATCATTTAATAAATATCGAATATAAACCGACTGGAAGTCCCTATTTCCGATTCTTGCCTACAATTTATCAAGAATTTTCTCATGCAACCCTTTGATGCAGAATAACTCTGCCTCTATATGTTTGATTTATCTAGAATCTAGGTCTGATTGAATGTGAATCACTAGCATAATCATGTTAACTTGAATAAGTTTCCAAACTGGCTTGTTGAATGCAGTTTCAGAAGAATAAAATTCTTGATTATGGGGTTTGATCAAAAGCAGACTGAGCTTGAAAACAGGCCACAACAATAATTTTGTGCAAATGTGGTATTTACACAAACTGCTATTAGTCAAAGCTGTAGGTTGAAGATGATATTCCAAGAGAGGACGCAAACGTTGCTGTGGTGTCTCCGTTGAGGTACCTCTTGAGGCGATCCAGATCATCAGCGCAGTCGAGCATTGTAGGCCGTGTGGAGGGAGAGTCCTGTGTGCAGAGCAAGCCAAGCTCCATCAGCTCTACAATGGCCACTTCCCACATTCTCTTCACCTCATCCGATTGGTCCCTCAGCGTCCTCAGCAACGTCATGTCCACCACGCATTCAGCTTGGCTATGGAAGTGGCTCTTCACGTAGCTCTGCAGGCTTAGCCCTCCAACAAACATGTCATCTGTTGGCCTCTTTCTCGTCACCATCTCCAAAACCAGAACTCCAAAGCTGTAAACATCCCCCCTCGTTGATGTACTCGATCCATATCCATACTCTTGCAGGTAGATATATAATCAAGTTTGCTATGATATGTTATGATGAATATATATCTGCGCTTTTGCATTAGTTTATATATGAGATTTGCAGGCAAAAGAGATCCATACCTGGTGCAATGTATCCAATTGACCCGCTTAGCATATTGGCCGTGGAGTTGCCCATATTCTCAATAACTCCGGCACCATTTCCTGCTCCAATGGCGATCAGCCTCGCTATCCCAAAATCAGAGACTAAAGCAGTCATGTCGTTGTTGAGAAGAACGTTGCTAGGCTTGAGGTCACAGTGTACGACCTTAACCGGGGAGTGATGGTGCAGATAAGCCATTCCTTCTGCAATGTCACTGCAGATGTTGACCCTCTGAAGCAGGCTCAGATCAGAGGAGCCTGATCTGAGGCCGTCTGCTGCGTGCAGATACAGACGGCTATCCAAGCTTCCATTCGCCATGTAGGGCAAGACAAGGGCCTTAAAGTCCGGCAAGCTGCACGCTGTGATGATCCGTATCAGATTCCTGTGGCGGATCCTCTTCAACACTTGGCATTCTCGGGTGAAGCTCTTGGTGGAGTTCCCCGTCTGCAGATGTAGAACCTTGACTGCTATCTGTGCGCCGTCTGGGAGAACTCCCCTGTAGACACGGCCATAGCTTCCGGAGCCAACTAGCCTCTGCTCATCAAATCCATCAGTAGCATCTAACAGCTCCTTGTAGGATATTCTTGGAAAATTGTGAGTCAAGTCCAGTTCTTGATTTCTTACCTGCCCAGCTGGATTGGAAGACATGATGAAAGTTCTCAATCGCCGGCATCCCATCACACAGCAGATTATTGTGCATATTCCTGATATAAATATGACAATGCAGAAGATGATCACGAAGATGAGAGAGTGGAAGAAGCGCTGCCTTCTGCTGCAGACTGGAATACGCGGAATTCGCCCACAGAGATGTTGGTTGCCAGTGAAGGACAGATACGTCATAGAATCAAATGCACCTCCTGTGGGAATGCTTCCATCAAAGTTGTTGAATGCAAGATTCAAGAAGGTCAGCGTGCTGATCTTGTTCAAGCTCTCGGGGATCTTTCCCACCAACTTGTTTCTAGAAACATCAAAAGCCACGAGGCTCTTGAGACCGCCTAGTGATTCGGGGAGATGCCCTTGTAGAGAATTGTTGGACAGGTTTAGCATCTTCAGCTCCAAGCAACTTGATATCTGGTCAAAGATGTTCCCACTGAAGAAGTTTGATGACAAGTCAATTTCTTCGACTGCTGAGAGCTTGCTGAGCTCCATTGCCCCTATGAGTTGGTTGTGAGACAGATTGAGAAACCTACGCATTTCGTGGAATCCTGATAGCTCCGGAGGTACATTTCCTGTCAGTTGGTTGTAAGAGAGGTCCAGCGCTTGTAGGGCCGTGCAGCTCCCTAAGCTCGGAGGTATCTCCCCTGAGAGAAGGTTGTTGTTGAGGAACAGAAAACGTAGTTCTGCCATATTTCTGAGTTCTTCAGGAATCTGACCCGACAAATTGTTATGCGAAAGATCCACCAAACCAAGAGATGATAGGTTTCCTAATGGAGTTAGAATTGTGGTGAAGAAGTTGAAAGACAGGCAAAGCTGTTCCAAATGTTTCAGCTTGCCTATTTCTGCAGGAATAGTGCCAGTGAAAAGGTTGGATGTCAAATTCAGTAGTGTTAGGCTTTGCAAATATCCTATTTGAGGAGGAATTGATCCAAATATATGATTTTCCTGCAGCTGCAGCTCCCCAAAATATCCGCCTAGTCCTCCAATGGAGCTCGGGAGCCTCCCACCAAGCCCATTGCTCGCCAGCTGCAGCTCAGCTAGCTCGGTGCAGTTTGCCAGTGCGGTGAAAAATGGGTCAAGATTAGAGTTGTTGCTGTGACTAATCATATTGTTGTTTGACAAATGAAGATACCACATCTTGTGGAGCTTTGCCAGCATCTCCGAGGGTAGCTCACCAGAAAGATTGTTGCACTCGACATCCAGATTGAAGAGCCGTGTGGCGTTCCCTAAAGAGATGGGGATTTTGCCGTGGAGCTTATTGTTGTATAAATTTACAGCCAATAGGTGAGGACAGTTGCCGATTTCTGCTGGGATCGTCCCTGTTAGCTGGTTACCTGAAAAATCGACTACTTTGAGCTTCGTGCAGTTGGAGAAGAATGATGATGGGATTTCTCCACTCAAGTTGTTGTAGTCCAGAGTGATCAAGGTGAGATGGGAGAGTGAGGACAGAGAGTGTGGAATATGGCCATGCAAGTCGTTGCTTCCGAGTTTGAGTTCTTGAATGTATCTAAGGGATGAGAATTCTTGAGGTATGGTGCCAAAGAAATGGTTGTTGGAAAGGGACAGGTTCCGGAGTTGGGTTAGATTTGAAAGCACAGGAGACAGCAGTCCCGAGAGGGCATTGTTGTTGAGGTTCAAATCCACCACGCGATGATGCAGCTTTCCGCATTTCACACTCGTGAAGTTGCACACGTCGTTGTGTTCGTTCCAGTTTGCAAGGCTTGAATAGGGATCCGATGACAAGCCATTCTTGAATGCCAAGAGCGCAGCTCTATCAGTATGGATCGAGCGATGCACGAGTGGATGATGACCCTGCCCGAGTAGTAGAACGAAACACTGCAACAGGGAGATTGTGAGTATCAAGATCTTGAAAAACATGATGCTCTGTGGTGGCTTCGTTGCTCCAACGGGGGGAGAACTAGGCGTTGAACATGTGAGAGATTGCAAGGTCTTTTGTGATGAACAGCTTCAAGGGGCACTCTGAATATTTGTGTAGATTCCTTGCCTTAGATGGGTGAGTGTGAGGGTGGAAATGCATACTAGAGTTCAAATGAAGCATGATTTATGGAGGGACTATGCCAAAAGTTGTTGGTTTATTGCAAATGGTGACTGGATTTTCAACTGAGATGGATGTCGATTATGATGATCTTAGACCTTGGCTGATGTAACAGCATGCTGCAGCTCAAGTGGGAAGATAAATATTTGGTGTTCTGATTTCTGAGTAAGCTCTGTTTTGCCCTTGTCTAGATTTCTTGATTATTTTTGCTTGCTCCTGGGGATTTCTTAATTTGAACTCAATATTGCGCCGTTTTTATAAAGAAAACTTGGATATTGCATTTGAAATCTAATTAAGGTTGCATTACGAAGAAGATCGAGCAAAGTGATCACAAGGCAGATGGTTTTTTCAGACTTTTGTTTTTATTTTTATATTTTTTATTACGACTAGATTAGTCTATTTGCACAAAAATGTGGCCAGTTCTTATATATCATCAGTTAGAGTATATGACACCTATTTTATTTTCATTATCTAAAGTGATTATTTTATACCGTTGACTCTAACAATTCATTCTTAAAATCTTACTCTTTAGTAAACTTTTAGGCTATGTTTCGTAGCCTAAATTAGCCCAAGATAAATTATGTACCTAGGTTAAAACGGCTGTTTGGTATTCTACATACTTAATCCAAAAGTCCGTATTAAAAATAAGGCTCGAATTAAATTCATTGTTGTTCTTGAATTACAAATGGTCGCCTTATTAACGCCTCTTCCAGCAGTAATCAAGATAACAAAATGCTTTCATCAAATTACCCCTTAGACTACCCACAACAGTGATATTCATCCAATTCAATCTTACTCAACTTTTTAATAAAATATTCATTTATCTCTCATCCAGCTACACAACCCACAACCTAATAATTTTTACTCTCAATAGTGAGACCAATCCAACCTACATATTTTTTTTGTCACTTTATTTTTAATTATCTAATATCTAAAATAAAATATAAATTAAAATTAAATACTTATTAATTTATTTAACAAAATAAAATAAATATTTATTTAATTTTTAAAAAATTGTAATCATATTATAATTAAACATTGTCAAATGTCATAATTGATACTTAACTCAAGCATAAATAAAAATTACAAGAATTAAACACATAACTGAAATTAAATAAATCAAAGTACAATATGTGAAACTTAAAAATACAACTAGAAAATGCAAATTACATATTTAATTAGGATGATTTGGATCCATAACTTAGAATGAAAACAAATTTGTGAAGAAAAAACTAAACGAAATGGTAAATTGGGAAGAAATAGAGAGATTTGGTTTGTGGGTGAAAATATACATAAATTAAGTTTTATTTATAGAGCTGAAAATAATAAAAATTTTAATGTAATTTTAATATTTTTTTTACAAAGAAAAATTATGATAAATTTTATCTAAAAAAAATTAATGCATCAATTAAACTTTGACATATGGCAATTACAGATTAAAAGTAACACATGACTTGGGAGGTTGGCTGACACACCGGGTCATCCATTTTTGATGACTTTCTATTTAATTTAATAAAACTCCCCACTTTGTCGTTTCTGGTGACCCCGCCTCGGGGTCACCGTTGTGGGCAGTCTTACGTAGTTTCGTACACGGCTAAGAGTGTTGTGGCGGCTGACAGTGCAGCGTGTTTGAGAGCGCCGCCTGATTGTCGCGACGGTGTGTTCAGATAAAAGGAGAGAGAAAGAGGGAGAGAGTAAAGGTGGGGACCCACAATGGGGGGCGCGGACTGCCCGGGCTTGCCCCCCCGCCCCCAAAAAAATGCCGCACCCTCCCTCTCCGCTTCTCGGTGCAAACCGTGAATTGATTGGGCATGTGTAATGCACCGCCTAATCAGATTTTTTTTTGCATTTTAATTAAAAATAAAAAAATAAAATTCAAAAATATGCAACGGTGATATGGCAAAATTCTTGGCAGGGACCAGGGAGTCATTCCAAACGGCTCTCTTCAGTTTATTTATTTTTCTTCTACATATTTTATTCTACATCTATAATTTGATCAATCTTCTATTCACTTTCACACACAATTCTTATTCCTCTTCTTGTTTATTTCTTATTCTTTTATGCAAAAATTATGGAAGATGGTTGGCAAAATATTGGACCAATCACTCCCAAAATCCATCTCTCGGCAATCCAAATTCACCCGGCAATCAATTCTCGTCATTCTCTCAATCTTCAAACGCTTTTCAAACGAGATCTTGAGGGAATAAATTTGAATGCCCAATTTGAGGCGATGACCGACCCCAAGGTTGAGGAGATCGCCTTGATGCCACCATCTACCAAACAAAGAGGCGGCTACATCCCAGTGGAGATGACACTCGTGTGTCGTTTGTATGCGGAGGCCACATGCGACTCCATCAAAGGCTCCGACCAAAAAGGAGCAAGTTATTGGGGTGATATCCTCAAAAAATACAATCCTCAACGGCTCCAAGGCATGATCCAATGCGATGTGAGGCAAATAAAGTCTCACTTTCAATGCGTCCAAAAGGACGTAAAGTTGTGGGAAGCCATCTACGAGAAGTGCTGAGAAAATTGGGGCTCTGGCATGAGCGACGAGCAAATCACCTCTCAAGCACAACAACTTTACTCTTTCGAGCTCGGTGCTATCTTCAAGTACCCACATGCTTGGCATGTGCTTCGTGAATGTCAAAAATTCACGATAATTGACGAGGATGTCCACTCATCCAAATCCTCCAAGGGCTCGGATGGTCGCTATACAACCATCTCTAGCTAGCAAAGTATCTCCACAAGGTCCCAAGGCCAAAAGGCGGCGAAGAAAGACAAAAGTAAGAAAAAGGCAGAGTCATCTGACGAGCAAACTCGAGCTCTCGGGGCCATGGAGAACATGGTCAAGGTTATGAGAATCTTCTCCCAAGCCCAACGTGACCTCGTGGACGACATCATCATGGGTAAGAATACATCTGGCATGAATCCCGACGAGTTGGCTCACGACTTGAAATTGGTGGGAGATATCAAGAAACGCAACGATCTCCCATATATTGTAGGTTTCAGTATGCTTTTTAAAATTAAAGTAATTTAGGACTTTATTTTATTGTAATACAATTTTCAATTTCAAGCAATGTAGGATTAATTTTAATGAAATTTATATTATTAAATATAGTGTTAAAATTAATGAAAATAAATATTAAAATTAAATACAAATTAAAAATTAAAATTTAAGAGCCAAGGGGTTGGCTCTCCAATGTGGGGTGTTGGCTCAAAAGTGGTGAGGATAAATTTTAAGAGCCAAGGTTGGCTCACCACTGTGGATGCTCTTACAGGGCGACGCAGGGCAAAGGGGGAGGGGGGAATCGAGGGAAGAGAGAAGGAGCTGCAACATCCGGGGGAAGGCATGCGGCAGAAGCGGCACGGGGGGAAGAGCGTTGGGGAAACATGCGGGGGTGGGGTGGGACCTGAGAATTGGGGAAGGGAGGCCGCCGACAGTTTACTTTTAATGAATAAATTTTGTTTATTTAACTTATAAATTAATTTAATATAAGGATAGAATAGTAATTTAATTACTTAATCGAGATTTTATTCTAAAATACCAAATAACTAATTCATAGTATCTATATTTTAATTTTATTCTACCAAAAACTAGAATATGATACTAATATCACCTTATCTATGATACATGTCTTGAATTTAATCTACCTTGACTCATCCCAACGGGGCTACCAAGCATGTCCTGGTGACAAGTTTGGGAAGCCTTATAAATCTAGATAGTTAAATAATTCGAAGTTATCTTTGTGTTTGGTACCATAAATTATTAATCAAGAGAGCTCAGGATAAAATCAAGGTTCTTTCTTATTTCACCATTTCTCTATAAAAAAAACAACCTCACCTCACCCTTGAGATAATTAATCTTAACGATACAATAATTATTTATTACTCCTTTTGTCCACGAAAATTGTACGGTGGAGTGAAGGGCATGGATTTAATTGCATAACTGGGATATATGTATAAAGTGTAGAAGAGTGTCCACTAAAATTGAATGGGGAAAGGAACCCACCAAGGTTAACGTGTTAAGTAATTAGATATTTTGTAAATATTGAGTGTGGATAAAGTTTAAAATATAAGAGGTGTTTTTCCATAAAAGAAAAACATATAAATTTTATAGACGGACGAAAATAATAATAAACATACAATTTTCGTGGATGGAGAGAATACTATTCATTATACTTATTACTTATTTTACTTTTATTAATCAGTCCATTTTTAAACATGAGTATCAAACAGGTGCTTAGGATTTGCCATGACATATACTCCTTGTGTCTCATTATGTATGAAGCATATATGTGTGTGGTTTTACTTGTATGAATAATTAAGGAATATGTAAGATTAAATTTCTCTATTTGGGATAAATATATTATAGTTGTCGTATTCGTATATGATGTATGTAAAGAAACAAATCTTTTAGGCCTTGTGACAATGTTTTATTAATTGGTGGAAATGTTGAAAAAAAAAATTGTTTGGTGATAGGTGTATGACTGTATTTTATAAGGGCTCGTTTGCTATGGAATAATGTGTGATATTTTTGACTGAGATATTTATTAATTTATTAAATTCCAATATTATATTTGGTAAGATGTATAAAAATCATGTTGCGCTATCACACCTCTCAGGTGTGATATAGAATCCAAAAAATATAGAAAATAAATAACGGGTCATTAATTTATAAAGGGCTTTAGTTTTTTAAGCAAACAATGTTTTAGTATATTATAGATATCTATTCCACATTTATCATGCATAGCAAACAAGCCCTCATTAAGACAGCTTTCCTTATTTGTATGCCTAGTGTTTAGTTTGCTATCATTAAAATGAGATACCATAACATTGATATTTACCTTGATTTTCTGTTGGGTTAAGTACCAATTTGCCCCCTATCGTTGGCGTCCCTATGGCGTTTAGCCCCCTAAGGGCAGGGGGGAGAGCTGCCCGCTACCTGAACATGGCTTTTTGGGATCAATTTGCCCCCCGCGTTTTCACGGTCACTAACACCGTCCGAAAATTATTATTATTAATTTTTTTAATATGATTGGGGCCCACTCCAACGGTTTTAAAATCAGAATGTTAGGGAGGTTAACCCCTCATTCTTGTTTCGACGAACCATAGTTTTCCCAAATCGATTTTAACATCTTTTGGGAGCGAATGTGCTCTAATTAAACTAGGGTTTCCCTTCTTGTTTGCAAAATATTAACGAAATGAGTTCCAATTCATTTGGTGGGTCAAGCATTTCGTCTGGAAGAAGAATGACGGGTACGGAGATGGAAGCTACTCAGCATTGCGATTGCGAAATTGATGGCATGAGGTTCAAGACACCTATACTGACTTCATGGACATTTGATAATCCGGGTCACAGATTCTATGGGTGTCGAAAATGGAAGGTAAATTATCTTCCTTTTTTAGGATGAAATTTCTGAAATATGTTTTAATGGTGTTCAAATTTTTGGTTTTTGCAGTCCAAGAATTGTGGCTTTTTTGTGTGGTACGACGAGCCCATGAGTGAACGAGCCAAATTCGTGATTAATGGATTGAAGGGATGTAGAGCAATGGTGAAGAAGCTTGAAGCAAGATCTTGCGATTTTGATGTTACTCAATCTCAATTGACCTATGCACTGCAAAAAATGAAGCAAAAGCGTGATAAATGGAGGAAGAAGACTATGCTAGCTTATTTAGTGTTGACAATCACTTGGATCCTTTTATTTGTAATTTGCTTTGTCTTCTAAATTTGAACTCTTCTATTCACTGTTTTGGTGCTCGGCGCAGCCTTGCCACGAAGCGCTGGCCAGCAGCCTTGGCCCGGAAGCGCTGCTCTACGCGGCCTTGCCCCGTAATGCTACTCAGTGCAGCCCTGCATCGGAAGCGCTGCTCAGCACAGCCCTGCCCCAGTGCTCAGCGCAGCCCTGCCCCATGAGCGCTGCCCTACGCAGCTCTGCCCAGGCTGCGCTGCTCAGCCCGAAAGCGCTGCCCTACGCAGCCCTGCCCCGGAAGCGCCGCTCAGCGCTGCTCAAAAACCAATAAAATTTCCAATTCAGCGCTGCTCAGCACATTGAATACACTTACCCTTGTTCGTTGGCTTTGTCTTCACCCATTGCATGCAAGGTTTTGTCTTCGAGAAAAGAGCAGCGGCGATAGTTTTCATGGTGTAGGTCGAAGTGGAAGAGGAGACCTTTGGGTTTTCGTAAGTTGAGCAGAACACCCCTTCGTCTTCCACTAAAAACTGTTGGAGTGGGCCCCAATCATATTAAAAAAAATTAATAATAATAATTTTCGGACGACGTTAGTGACCGTGAAAACGCGGGGGGCAAATTGATCCCAAAAAGCCACGTTCCGGTAGTGGGCAACTCTCTCCCCTGCCCTTAGGGGGCTAAACACCATAGGGACGCCAACGATAGGGGGCAAATTGGTACTTAACCCTTTTCTATTTTATAATAAAATAAAATCATAATATCCTAATGTTGGGCTTAGAGAATATATTTTAGAGTGTAAGGCCATATTTAGATGTGGCAAACTGGATGGGCTGACAAGGCCTGGCCCAACTTATCAGGCTTTGAGAACTGGTCGGGTCGAGTTGGATTGGCCCAGCTCGAAAAGTGATTGAACTGCAATTTAGCAAGCTTAGCCTAACTTCTCTCGGGCTACTGGCGGTCGGATCCGTCCAATGATTTTTTTTCATTTTTTTTGTTAACCAATGATGAAAGCAAAATAATTTAGATTGACTAACATCAATTCAAAATGTCAATTGAAAAGAATAAAAATCTAAATCATACTATTGTAGGTCAAACATAATGTTAAATAAAGGGTTAAGTACCAAATTCCCCCTATCGTTGGCGTTCCTATCGCGTACATCACCCTATAGTCAGGGTGAGCGTTGTTTACTACCTTAACGTGGCAAAATTGAACCAATTTCCTCCCCGAGTTTTAACAGACGTTAACGCCGTTCAATTTTTTTTTTTTTTAATTTAATTAGAGTGGGTCCCACAAGTTGCTCTAGTTCCCCTCCTCCTCCGCCCCACCACCACATTCTCGATCATCTTCAACCCCTTCACCGTTTTCTGCATCAGGTAATGCTTCACCGACTTAGCGATCAAGCACAATATCGTCCACACGATCCGCCGCTTCAGCTCGTCGTCCGCCATCGCCCGCGATGCATCTTCCTTGGATTCATCTGCATCCTTATCCGCCCACGACTTTGCCCCTAAAATCACGTAGTTGTGCAACTCTCTCTCGCCCGAATTAAGCTTTCCATTTCAACAAAGTTGTCGAATTCAGCCCATTTTTGGATGGATTCTGCTTCTGATTCCCATGGCAGGGCAGCCGGAGATGGAGACCACAGATTCCTTGGGAATTCTTCAATATCTCATTGGGGAGAGGTAGTACGCGTAGAAATCTAGGTCATTCTCCTCGTTCTTAGGCCTCGATTTGACCATCTTTGAAATCAAATGGAAGCTAAATAAACACAATTTGAGTATAAACACAATCAACATCAGAAACCCCAAATTTGACCAGATCATGGCCAGAAGCATTTCGAATTTTGGGAATTTTGCTCGGAATACCAATTGAAATAAGAATTGATCCAGAGATTGAGGTAGAGAGAAGATTGGGATGTGCGGCGGAGCTAAGGCTGCAGAACTGGCGTCGGTGGCGGTGGCGATGGTTTGCTCCACCATTGAAGATGAGACGGAGATAGGGAGGCGACGGGTTCACTACGGTCGTGGCTTCATTGCAGTCTCCGAAAATTTAGGGCGGTGAGGCAGCGAAGGTCATCGGAGAGCAGAGGAAAGAGGGAAGAGGGGCGATGAGACGCCAGATCTGAGCAAGCAAACTCAAGGGGAGAGAGAGGTGGGGCCCACCTTAATTATATATAAAAAAATTATTTATTCTAACAGTGTTAGCATCTGTTAAAATGTGGAGGGGGGGGGAATTGGTTCGATTTTGCCACGTTGAGGTAGTAAACAGCGCTTACCCTGACTATAGGGTCATGTACGCGATAGGAGCACCATCGATAGGGGGAATTTGGTACTTAACCCTTAAATAAATGAAAACTTGATATTAGTTATTTATTAAAAAACACAACAAAAAATTAAGCAAATTTAAAGTCTTAATAATAAATATTCCCTCCGTCCGCCAAAAATGGACCACTTTGGCTGGGCACGGAATTTAATAAAATTAGTGATAATTTTGATGTAGTGGCGAAAGCGTCCCACCATTTTATGAGATGTGTGGTTGAGATTGAATTTGGGGTGTTTTTTTTTATAAATAAAGAGTGTTTGTAAGGATAAAAGATTAAAGTGGATGGTGAGACCATTTCTATAAAAGAAAAGTGGTATACTTTTTGCGGACGCCTGATATAGTAAAAATGGTCCACTTTTGGCGGACGGAGGGAGTAACAAATATCATCAATCAAAAGATTTAACATTAACGACATTTGAGTTTTCCTTGTACAATTGTAATTTTTTCATCTTCTTGTGCATCTATATTACAAGATAGAAAAATACAAATATTAATAACTTAATAATAAAATTATAAGTAAAAAATAAATATGTTAATTATAAGTACAAATATTAATAGCTTAATGAGTGATTTTGATTTTTACTTATATAATTATACATTTAAAAATATTTGAAAAGAAAATTAATCAAAATCACTCATTAGGCCAAAAAGCCCAAAAACCTCCGACTTTTTAGCCTCAAAGCCCCATTAGCCCGATGGGTTGAATGGACGACCAGTTTATGCTTGAGTCTTTTTTTTAGCCTTTATTTTATCGAGCTCAGCTCTGCCCTAAACCCAAGCGCGTCGAGTTGGCCCATTGGTTGGGTTAGTTTTTGCTAGCTCTAACCATGATATAGGTTTATCCTTGTCTATCAAAGAAGATGACAACACTCTTAGTGTGTGACTGGTTTGATCCATCTAGACTTAGGGCATTAGTGATAGTTCAAGTTGGTATCTAGCTTCAGGACATCAGCAGTTGTAGCGCATTTAGAAGGCGTGACAACATGATAATGAAGCTTTCATAACTAGATTCAAAGCTTAGCAATAGACCTAGATGCAAAGAGATGAACAACGACTTTGCAAGCTCAATTAGCGTCTCAGCAACAACTCCTAGATTAGATCCTCCCACGAAAACTACTACCACCACCACCATCACCTCATTCTTGATTATTGTGTATGTGTATTGAAGATTGAAACTACCTTGTTGAATTTGATATAATACTTATTTAATGCATGATTTTTTAGAATTGTATATATGATGCTTGTGAGATTTGTACGATGATTTTGTGATTAATGATATTATGTATTGTATGAACATTTGAAAAAAAAGAAGAAGTAAGTGCAATAATTAGTTACGTAAAAAAAAGCAAAAAATTACTCCCTTGTCCACCAAATAACTTTTTAGTATGGGACGATACGAGTTTTAACGAAAAATTGTTAAGTGTATTCGTAATGGAGAAAAAAATATTATAGGGTTAATGTACAAATCCACCCCTAAACTAGACACCCCTAGAGTATATACCCCACATTCTCGATCTTAGCCCAAATACACCCCCAGAGTCCATAAAAAGGGTGCATTTTAAACCTAGCAAGTTAACGCCGTTATCTTTCCGTTAACTTTTTTTTAATTTAAATTATGAATTTTGCCACTTAAAACCTTTTCGGCCAGCCTTCGCCAGAACCCCGACCTTCACCGCCATTAAAAAAACTCTTCGCTGCAGCTCCGGTCTCAATTCCTCCAGCTTTACCTCCCGTTGTGACCGCTTTACCGGCACCAGTGCCAATGAGCTCACCCCCAGTGTCGACACCGACAGCTTCCCCCCTCTGTTATGTCATCGTCGCCGTCTCCCGGGTAAATTAAATTGTGCATTTTGTCGTTGAGGGGTGCGCCGGAGTAGAGGGACACGCCGAAGAATTTTCTTCCGTCACTGAGGATGATGTCGGCGGGGAAATCGCGGTCGATTGTGCCAGCGCCGACGGTAATGAGCCACTGCGTGAGGTGGTCACCGACATCCTGTTGGGGCTGTCGTTGCTAGTTGAGGAGGAGACGAAAATCCCCCTCGAAACGGCGCTGTATGCGCCAATTGCGATGGAACCGAGGTAGTAAGGGGAGGAGATCCCTTCTCTGCCACTGATTGGGATTGAAATCACGTCGGCGCCGCTTAGAAAAAAAAATTTAAGTTAACTTGTGCGTATACCCCCCCATTCTCGACCTTGGCCCAAATTCACCCCTAGAGTCCATAAAAATGGTGCATTTAAACCCAGCAAGTTAACGGCAAGAAACGACCGTTAACTTGCTGGGTTTAAATGCACCTTTTTATGGACTCTGGGTGTGTATTTGGGCCAAGGCCGAGAATGGGGGTATATACTCTAGGGATGTCTAGCTTAGGAGTGGATTTGTACTTTAATCCAATATTATACTCCCTCCGTCCGCCAAAAGTAGACCACTTTGGTTGGGCACGGGATTTAATAAAATTGGTGATGATTTTGATGTAGTGGAGAAAGGGTCCCATCACTTTATTAGATGTGTGGTTGAGATTGAATTTGGGGTGGGTTTTTTTGTAAATAAAGAGTGTTTGTAAGAATAAAAAATTAAAGTGAGTGGTGGGACCATTTCCATAAAAGGAAAGTGGTCTACTCTTTGCGGACGCCCAATATAGTAAAAGTGGTCTACTTTTGGCGGACGGAGGGAGTAATTAGTATTGAAAGTGGTGAAAATGTCTTATAATTAATATTGAGAATGGTGAAAGGTTGAAAAGTAAGAATAAATAAAGTATTATTAGTGGTGGAGCAATGTCCCAAAATGAATAGGAAGTTATTTGAGGGGCGTCCAAAAAAGAAAATATATGAAGTTATTTGAGGGGGGAGAGAGTATTTTTTTTAAGAATAATCATCGACAGACACATGTCCACCAGTAATTCTCGAGGGACACTCCATCAGTAAAATAATCAGTGATAGCAGAGAAATATCGCAATGGAGTGTTCGTCGTCAGTGATGCACAGATGATACATGCGACATTGTATCTTTGTCGACGACTTCACCGTCATTGTTTCCATTAATAACCGAGCGGCGAAAATATTATTTATCGGTTAATGAAATCGCGACACGTTAAAATTAAAGTCTTCATTGTAATGATAAATTCTACAAATACTTTCCTCAAATTACAAATCGAGCGTGTAATAAGATTTAGTAATCATTTATTTGTACGGACGTATCGAATGAATACTATATATGTAAAATTGACAATAATTCAACCCAATATCAACTAATTTCTGCCTCAAAAAGAAAAAAAGAAAAAGATATCAACTAATTTCAAATCAAGTTGGCTCGTTTTGCCTTCTCTGTTATTGGTGTAATGATCTGGAAGTCGGGGTTTTCCCCTTGACTGTCGGATATTGCTCTTTCTGATTTGTCGTAATATATGTTCTCTTTCTCTCAAAAAAAATTTCAAATCAAGTTGGCAACTTGAGAATTTCAAATTGCTTGCTAGCTAGGTTAGAGTGGAATCAAGTTAGCCCCAACTTAAATATAAAACAGGGGCCACTTGGAGTTTGTGGATCTTCCAATTACTTCTTTCCACTTTTCTGCCCCGCATATATACGAGAAAGTAATATACTATATGTTTGGAAAAGAGGTGGCCTCGTGAATTTCGTGTGCCTAACTTAGGTTTTTGGGAATTATATATAAATCATATTTTAAGTTATACCCTTTCAATTTGTAATTGATGTACTGTCTTAGATATTATCGACATTTATTTTATATCGTCAACTTTTACTCCAAAAATGGTATACCCGTATTTAAAAAATAAAAATAAAAATAGATAGGGATTTGTTGCACACTAAAATTTAATTAATAAAAACCCTCTCATCTTCTTAGTTCTCTATGATGATTTGCATGTTGGTACTTTACTAATTTATGTCGTGCATTAACTATCTTTTTTTTCTTCTGAAAGGTAACTGTTATTGGCAATCATTCATTTGTCACGATTTTGTAATGATAATATCTAGAAGCATTTAGCTAATCCAAAAGAGAACTCCTAATTGGTTTGAATATTATTAAAGTAAAGATAAAATAATAAAGGAATCATAATCCATATTAGGAATTTAGGATGGATATGATTAACTACTGCAGTGGAAGACCTCAATGTTTCCTCCTATTATTATTTTCTCTTTATATATGTTAGATTGGCTAACTATTCTTGCACGCACGCCACTGGTCTCATATGATAATATTTATAAGAAACATTTTCGTACAAGAGTGCGTATATTTTAATGGATAAATTTATTCATGAAAAAGAATCAATAATAAATATTTATGCTTTTAAATATCTTCTTTCTTTTCTCTCATTTTATACAACAGAAAAGTTCACCATTTTTTTCTTTTTATTTTTACTTCTGGATAATATTATCACACAAAAAATAGTGTGATAATATTATTCATCATTAAAGTAAAATAAGAAAGAAAAAATAGTGAACACAAATCATTAAAGTGAAAATAGAGAAAGAAAAATAATGAGCACTCTTATGACGCAATTGGTAGAATGCCGTACTTTCTTCCAATGATACTACGATAAAATCTTGCTTGTGCTTTACTTAGTTCTATTTTTTAAACGCTACTTATTATAGAGTATATTAAAATGCGATTTTATTAAAAAAAGAGAAAGAAGAAAAAAGAACCAAAAACCCCTGAAAGTACAAAAAAGCAGACTAAGGGCCGAGCCTCATTAAAACATTTTCATGGAAAACCCAAAGGGAAAAACCAGAAAAGGAAAAAGAGTGCTCGGCTAGAGACAAAAGACCACGACCAGAAGAGCGGAAAGGAAAGTTTCTGAAACTCCGGCCTAACCATCGTCCCAAAACAATCCCGGCTCAAACTAGTCACAACCGAAACAATAAAAAGCCAAACAAAAAAGACAATGGCCGGTGAGACGCCGTCGCCATCGTCCAGAAAAGAGAAAAAACAGGTAAACCTCAGCCGGTTATACGCCGTGGCTGAGATAACCCAGAAGGACCACAAGAAAATGAGACATAAGCCGGTAAGACGCCGTCGCCCATGTCCCAACAAACGCCAACTGAGAAGAATGTTTGGCCGGTTATACGCCGTCGCAAAAGCTTCCGCCCTCACCCAAAGCAACCCCAAGTCAGAAAACCGAGGAGTCCACGACCACCTGAAACCGAAACCGAACAGCAGCCA
This sequence comes from Salvia miltiorrhiza, assembly GCF_028751815.1. Lineage (NCBI taxonomy): Eukaryota > Viridiplantae > Streptophyta > Magnoliopsida > Lamiales > Lamiaceae > Salvia > Salvia miltiorrhiza. The sequence goes on from NC_080388.1 coordinate 37,579,262, forward strand.
GCAGCAGACCAGCTTATAGCAAACCAAATCTATCGCAAAACAAATGAGACAAAGGCCGGTAAGACGCCGTCGCCCTTGTCTTAGAAAACTCCAGGCGAGAAGAAAAATTAGCCGGTTATACGCCGTCGCCAAAGTTCCTTCCCTCGCCCAAAGCAAACCCAAATCATAAAGCCAACAGCACCCACCAGCTAACTCACACCCTCCCAACGCAAAGCCGAGAAAACAGCCGAAGCTCTCCAAAAAAACGCACCCGAGCACCAACAAGTCGAAGAACAGAGAAGCCCCAATCGAGCAGCAACCACTCAAAGAAACCAACTCAAAACAGTCCCACAACATCAAGCTTTAATACGAACGCGACTGTGAGTCGCCATATCAAGAGACACCGCAGTCTTAATATCCTCAATGGCAAAAGGCCACCACCCTTCTATCCGGTCATGATTAGCCATAATATCCGCTGCACTGTTTCCTTCTCTATAGATATGCGAGATTTGAATACGAAAATTCAAAAGCCAGCTTAAAGTCTGTTTCCAAAGCGGTAAAAAATGCCAAGGAACATTCAGAGAACGTGAATGCAGAAGCTGAACAACATAAGACGAATCCGCCTCAATCCAAAGCCAGTGCCATCCTCGAAAATTAGCAATTCTAACGGCATGTATGACCGCCAAGAGCTCAGCTTCAAAAGCAAACCCCGAGCCCCCTTTAAAGTGATAACAACCACGAACCGCGCCCCAGTTATCACGAAACACACCACCCGCCGCAATGCTTCCAGGAGTCCCAAGAGCGAAACCGTCAGTATTGACCTTAATCCACTGCCCAGCCGGCGGCCACCAGTGAACCTCAATCATCATAGGAGGAGCAGCAGCACGCATGGTAACCCCAATCTGCCTAAGCACCAAATAGTCCTGCCAAGAGTTATGAGAACGCCCAAGCTTAGGGAAATTGGAGTCCATCTCCTTAAACGTGACTTTAAGGAAGCCAAGAATCATGTTCGAGTGGAAACTAGCATCGTTAAAAGTCACTTGATTGCGACAGTCCCAGATTTTCCAAATAAGATTTATCACCCCCGCTTTCCAATAGGACCGAACCAACGGACTGAAGTCAGTATTCCAGATCGCAGCCAACACACTATGAATATCCAAGCAATCCAGAATGTGCGCCTTGGCAAACCAGTCGAGGAAAACCACCCAAATCTGCCGAATAACACTGCAATTCCAGAACAAGTGGTCAATAGACTCCTCAGCCATCCCACAAATCACACATCTATTAGGGCCGTGCATGCCCCTTTTGATAAGACCATCCAAAGTAGGCATCCTCATATGCAGAATCCGCCAGGTGACAAGAGATCTTCTGTCCAGAATAAAACACTCCCAAATCCAATTTCCCCAAAGAACTTTGGGAAAGTGCGAAGACTGCGAAACATAAGCCTGGGAGGCCGACACCTCCCCATTAACAGAATGTTTCCAGAAGCGGGTGTCACTCTCCTCCCCAATCGGTAACAAAAGAATATCCACCACAATCTCAGGGAAGTGAATAATAAAATCCGGAGTGAAATGCCAAACACCATCATAGAAGTAATCGCTCACAGCTTGCTGCAGGAAATCCCTCATAAAAGGCGGTATATGAAGCATGTCTGCCAACTTATAACCCAGCCAATCGTCATGCCAGAAATAAATGTGTTCTCCAGTGCCAATATAAGAATAAGAATCATCCACCAAGGTGCTCACGTGCTCCCTCCCTAACGCCCGTCCAGAACGGCGAAGAGGCCAAGTACCTCTTGGCATAGCCAAAATTCGACAAGTAACGCGTGGCTAGGACAGCAGGCGCAAAGTCGCGGCCTTGCACAAGCTTCCAGGCCATCTTCATCAAAAAACTTCTGTTCATAGTAGAAAATGATCTAACCCCGAGGCCCCCCTCCAACCGAGAAGCACAAACCCTAGACCAACTCACCGGACAAGAAGGGTTTTTGTCCACCTGTCCCGTCCAAATAAAGTTACGGCACTTCCTGTCAAGTTTGTAAATGAGCGATTTAGGCCATCTGTAGATCATCATAGAGTGTGTCACCGAACTTTGAATAACAGAACGAACCAAACAAATTCTGCCAGCCATGGATAAGTGTAACCCCTTCCAGCTCGAAAACTTGTTGACGATCTTATCATAAATACCAATCAGGTAAGAGGCACGCATGCGACCAGTGAAAATCGGAACTCCCAAGTATAAGACTGGCAACGAACCCATCGCAAAACCAAGCTCACTAATCACACGATTCTTCATAGTGCTAGAAACACCCCTCCCAAAGAAAACATGAGACTTAGAAGGATTACAAATCTGTCCCGAGATATCACCATAGAGATCCAAGATTTCTTTGATTTTTCGAGCATTTTTCATCGACGCCTTACAGAAAATCAAGATGTCATCAGCATAGAGCAGGTGAGAAGGAAATCTAGCCCCTCTTCTGAAATCCATAGGAGTAATATGTCGAGAAGTCACACAATTGAGGAATAAATGACTCAAAACATCCTCAGCAATGCCAAAAAGAATAGGAGAGAGAGGATCGCCCTGCCTAACTCCCCTAGAACAAGCAAAATAGCCACTCAACTGCCCATTATAAAGGATGGATATCCGGGCAGAGCTGAAGATAATGGAAATCCACTCAATGAACTTTTCGTGAAAACCATTAACTCTGAGCACATTCAAAATAAAATCCCAACGCATCGTATCAAACGCTTTGCGAATATCCACTTTGCACGCCATATTCGAGCGTTTGCCCATGCGATTCATGCAGTTAAAACCTTCAGAACCAAGCATGATACAATCATGAATCGAACGACCGCCAATAAAACCAAATTGGTTTGACGACACCCCAACAGCCGCCACTTCACCCAGTCTGGTGGCAAGAATTTTGGAAATAATTTTGAAGAGAAAATTAGACAAAATGATAGGTCTCAAGTCAGCCACCGTCTCCACCACATCCTTCTTCGGGATCAAAATTAAAATACTAGAATTGCAACCAGACGGCAGATAAGAGTTGAGAAAGAAGGCACGTACAGCAGTAAGAATATCCAAACGGATTATGCTCCAGCAGTTCTGAAAAAACTTCCCATAAAACCCATCCGGACCCGGCGAGCTATTCGCATCCAAACTAAAAACAGCGGCCATAATCTCATCATCATCAGGGATACGAGTAAGCTTCTCATTCTGAGCCTCAGACACAAAATGATCAATAATACCGTCAAGAAGAACCCAATTCACATCGCTAGAGCTTTCTTCTTTAAACAGAGAGGAGAAAAAATCAATAATATGCTGCTGAATATTCCTCCGATCATACGAAATAACCTTGCCAAACTTCAAGTGCTCGATTCTGTGGTTTTGCTTATGAAAGCGAATAGTACGATGGAAGAAAGAAGTGTTACGATCACCGTCCGTAAGCCAGTGGGCGCGACTCTTTTGTTGCAAAAGGCTGCTTTTCCGTGCAAGCAGGGTAGTCAACCGAGCTTGATTACTGACCTCCTCGTCAAAAAGAGTGTCCGTATAGCCCAGATCAGAGATCCTGTTCTGAACCTCGAGCAAAGAAGTTTGCTCCACCTGGATCTGCATATCCACCTGCCCAAACACATCCTTATTCCACGCCCTGAGGTCATTTCTAAGGCGACGGAGCTTAAACATGATTTTAAAGATAGGACAACAGACATCAGTCGCCGCATCCCAAGAAGACGCCACTCTCTCATAAAAATTGGGGTGAGTAGTCCACATAACTTGAATCTTCTCCCCTTACCAATATCATCACTGCATTGGAAAATCAAGGGAGAGTGGTCAGAAGTAAGCCTTGGAAGCGCATGGGTGTTAATCGAAGCCCACAAATTAGCAAAGCCAATAGTGAAGAACGCCCTGTCCAAACGAGACTCCACATGTCGAGGAAGTAATCTCTGACCAGACCAAGTAAAACGAATGCCAGAGGAAGGCGATTCAATCATATCCGAAGCCTCGATGAAGTCACAAAATTCATTGCAAGAGCTTCTCAAAGGCGCCACCAAACTACGGCGTTCATGAGCACCCTTGACGGCATTGAAATCGCCAATAAAAATCGTGTTCCCATCAACAAAAGAAAGAAGATCAGTCCACAAGGCACGCCTAGCAACGTGATCATTCGCACCATGCACAACCGCGACTCTAAAACAGTAAGTTTGCCAAACACAATCAGCAATAATGACCTGCGCCGAAGAGAGCAAGATCGTTGTCTGAACAGAAGGACTAGTGAGCAACCAAATATTCGACTTTCGAGGCTGTCGACAATTTTGATGACGGGGGACCAGATTGATCGAACGCCAATAACTCTGGCGAACTTTATGAAGGCTTTTTTTGGGCTCAATAATACCTACAAGTAAAGGCAAGAAGGAACGACAATGCTCCTTAAGAAGAGATTTAGATTCGTCCGAGAAGCCCCGGACGTTCCAAACCAGAAAATTCATAAGAATTATTGGTTGAATCTGGGCTGAGAAGACCCCAGCTCCGCTTCATTATCCCACCGTTTATTAACAACGTTATCCATAGCCTGCAAGCTATCCGACTCCTGATAATCAACAATATAGTCACGGGGTTGATGCCCAACATCAGCTGCCTTCCGGAGACGATTCATAATACTTTCCTGCTGAAGAAGAAGAGCCTTATTGTGATTACGTGCATTCTGATCATTTTTGGGAGGGCGCCCTCTGCCACGTTTCGGTAAGCTCGAGCTCAAGACCTCGTGCTTAAGCCTTTCCGCCTTAATATCATTTTCCAAGGCAAGAGTTTTCTTTTCCTTGTCAGATTGATCAGCCACAGGACGAGCATGAGTGTTCTGCGTAGTCTGCTGAAAAATGATCTCACAATCCCTCTCTTGTCGCTCCACCTGAATAGAATCTTGATTCAAACCTGCTGTCACCTTCTCAGTGACGTCCCCCAACTGTTCGATTCTTTGCTCCACCTGAAGAGAAGCTTGAGTCAAGCTCGCTGTCACCTTCTCCGTGACGTCCCCCAACTGTTTGATCCTATGCTCCCCAGCAATACTAGAATCTCCAGCCATCTTTAAAATGACATCCCCCAGCTGTTTGTTAAAGTTTTCCACCGAAAGAGGCTGCTGTGCATGATAAACTTCCCTCATATCGCTAGCATCTCCCAGCTGTTCGATTCTATGCTCCAAAGAGGTATGCAGAGTGACAGCGGTGTCCCTGCCCTTCTCTCGAGAATGCTGCTGAGACTTCGTTCCTTGTTCATTGTTGTTCTCATCCAAGACAGAGTTCATAGCAATATCCCCACCTTTGTTCGTTGTGATGGGATCCTGCTCATTGTTCTCCAAATCCTCATGGATCAAGGAATTCTCAAGTATGGCAAACCTGTTACCATTTGGAGACCCCGGCTGACTGTGCTTGTTCCCCGAGCTCCGATTACACAAATTTTTGAGAAGATCAGGCCCTGAAAGTTCCTTGAACTCACTCGCCTCCTTAGCCCCATCTTCCGACTCCAAATCAGAAGCCACCTCTCCATCGATAGGCTGCTTATCCCTGGCGTTATTCTCCTCCACAGGCTGCCATGCCGGGCCTTTAATAGATTTCGCCTCAAGCTCAACTTTTTTCCCTGCTTTTCCTCGCCGACACTTGTCCGGCGAGTGACCAATTATCTTACATTTAGTGCAATATAAAGGAATATATTCATAACTGAATTCAATATTGAAAAAATACTCGCCTCCATCAATCGTCATGAATTCAGGAAGAGTTTGAGAGAGGTCTATTTCCACTAAAATACGAGCAAAGTGCGCCACTTCATCATCAATGGAAGTACCATCGATCTTCAGCGGTTGTCCCAGCCATCGACCAATGCCCGATAGGACCTCCGGGTGCCAGAACTCTACCGGCAGATAGTAGACTCTCACCCAGACTTGCGCCAATGAGGACGACTCTTTATAGGGGTTGAAAAATCGAACCCAATCACGGAGACGTATCGAACCAGCCGGAAGATCCCAGATCACATGACGTTTAGCAGTAGCCTTATCTTCCTTGTTTAGAAACTTCAAAGTATAGAACCCTCTTCCCATCGGCATAAGGAACCAAGGGGATTTAATCGCCCACAACGATTGTAATTCCGCCTTAAGTTCTCTGGTGGTCCTAGGTTTTTCACCCTTGTTCATCATGAAGCGGCCAATAAGCACGTGTTGGAATTTCGACGCTTGGAAATTCTGAATTTCGCGGGGAACTTTGAGCACACCGTTTCCGTCTTGAGCAAAGGGTTGAAGCGCGCGAAATTTATGTGCCGGGAGATCCGGCTTCCTGGCCTTTTGGGGTGCCGTGACATGGGCATAAGAGGTCATCGTTCAAGCAACTTTCACGGTAGAGGAGGAAGAACCAGGCAGCGGATGTTGATTCTTCTGAATAGGCACAGCGGGCAAACTAGGGTTAGCCTTCGGATTAGTAAACACAGAGCCAGCAGCGTCCGGGTAAGCGGCTTTGGTGAAGTTGTTAGACACTTTGGGGCAGGTTAAGACCACCCCTGTCAAGCAAGGGCTGCGGGAGTTCGCCGGAAGACATGATCGGAGAAGAGTTAACGATGGAAAACTAGGGTTAGGGCACGCACGGTATAGAGAGACGACATCGATTCTGCTTATTCTTTATTTTCTTATTATAGAGTATAATAATAAGAATATGTACTTTATCAATCTTGAGATAACGTTTTTTTTTTGCTTGTGAAATGAGTTTTTTTTTAATCTACGCATATCAATCATTTTAATTTGGGGTTATAGAGTATAATAATACATTTATAAATATTTTTTTTTATTTTCTAATTAAGAGGATATGAAGAATAAAAATGGGGGTACGAATAGAATAAGGGTAATTTTAAATACAGCCACCAATTTTTTCACTATAGCCTCTTATTTTAAAAAATTATAAAAATAATTATGATTGTACTATTTTATCCTTACAGCTCCTAAATTAAATTTTTAACATAAAACTTATTATTATAGCCTCTAAAATTCACGTATTCTATTATCCGCTTTATGTTTTGGTTTCTTCCTCCACAACAGAGCACAATATTTCGACAATCAGCATAGCCCAAAAAATGAAAACAAAATAGAGACCTGATGAGAATTTTTTGCCGTATCAAACATCCACTCATATCCACAGGACAACATAGAGAACAACTTTTCAAATCATTAAAATAGGTGAGAACCAAGAACAATACCTGTTTTTTTTTTTTTTTTGTGCACAAGAATATGAGAGTTCGCCGGCATTTGATGTCTGCTAAATATAATACTAGTACTATACTCTCAAGATTTTAGATGGAAAAAGTATGCCTCATAATTCTTGAAGTTGTATTCACTAGAAAAGATGAGTAATTACATAATTGAAGAAAAAGAATAATTAAAAATCCAACATGAACACAACACTATGGAATGATGAAAAGATATCATCAAACAGAGAGAGAATTTATTTCGTAATTTGGGGAAATATGGAGATTTTATTTTGTACGTATTATTTTGGGGGCTATAAAATCATTTAATTTGGGGGCTGTAGCATGTAGGGAGAAAATAGTCCTATTATTTTATTAATAAGGAGCTACAGTGAGTAAAATAGGTAATAATATGAGTAAGTAATATGTTTGGAAAAGAGGCGGCCTCGTGAATTTCGTGTGCCTAACTTAGGTTTTTGGGAATTATATATAAATCATATTTTAAGTTATACCCTTTCAATTTGTAATTGATGTACTGTTTTAGATATTATCGACATCTATTTTATATCGTGAACTTTTACTCCAAAAATGGTATTACCAGTATTCAAAAAAAAAAAAATAGATAGGGATTTGTTGCACACTAAAATTTAATTAATAAAAACCCTCTCATCTTCTTAGTTCTCTATGATGATTTGCATGTTGGTACTTTACTAATTTATGTCGTGCATTAACTATCTTTTTTTGCCCTTTTTTTTTCTGAAGCAATCATTCATTTGTCACGATTTTGTAATGATAATATCTAGAAGCATTTAGCTAATCCAAAAGAGAACTCCTAATTGGTTTGAATATTATTAAAATAAAGATAAAATAATAAAGGAATCATAATCCATATTAAGATGGATATGATTAACTACTGCAGTGGAAGACCTCAATGTTTCCTCCTATTATTATTTTCTCTTTATATAATGTTAGATGGGCTAACTATTCTTGCACGCACGCCACTGGTCTCATAAGATAATATTTATAAGAGACATTTTCATATCGCGTATACTTTAATGGATAAATTTATTCATAAAAAAATAAATAATAAAAATTTATGTTTTTAAATATTCCCTCTGTCCCATGAAGCAAGATCTAGTTCTTTTCGACACGGAATTAAGAAATTGGTATTTTATGTGATAAATGTGGTAGGTGAAAAAGTGAAAAGGTGAATAAAGAATAATTTTTTTACTATTTTTAGAAAATGATCTTGCTTCGTGGGATAGACCAAAAAGGAAACTTAATCTTGCTTTATGGGACAGAGGGAGTATTTTCTTTCTTTTTCCCCATTTTATACAACAGAAAAGTTCACCATTTTTTCTTCCTTATTTTCACTTCAGTTATGGATACTATTATCACACTAAGAATAGTGTGATAATATTATTCATCATTAAAGTGAAAATAAGGAAGAAAAAACGGTGAAGACAAAATTTAATGTGATAATATTATTCATCCTTAAAGTGAAAATAAACAAAGAAAAATAATGAACAATCTTATTACGCAATTGGTAGAATGCCGTACTTTATTCCAATGATACTACGATCAAATCTTGCTTGTGCTTTACTTAGTTCTATTTTTTAAACGCTACTTATTATAGTATTTTTATATATATAGAGTTTATAATAATAATTACAAGGTCCGTGCTTCTAATTTTGCTAGATGTGTTATGTATATACTTTTTTATGCATTCTTTTTGTATTTTTTAAATATTTTTTATAAATAAAGTTTATAATAATAAATAATTAATAAAGTCTTTGTCCCCAATAGATAAGGTGTTGATTTATTAATTTAGAAATACTAGGTTCAATTTTTAGTTAAAGTGTTTTTATTAATATTAATATATATTTTTTATTTTTTCCACACAAACTTGTGATACTTTTCATAAAATCAAATAAGATACAACCAAAAGACTTTTATAAAATTAAATAAGACTTTTATTTAGAGAAAATGCGATTTTAAGGTATTTTATTAAACCTTTTTATTTGTAAATGAGACTTTATTTAATGTAAATCAAATAAAACTTTTTTTAATATCAAATAAAATTTTATTTTTCATATTTCTTATTAAATAATGCTATATCATACACAGTGAGATTAAGTAATATTTTCTTGCTATTATGACAAATGTTGTTTTTAATTAACACAAGTCTTACTCCCTCCGTCTCAATTCAATATGACATATTTCCTTATTTGAACGTCTCAATTCAATAAGTCACTTCATAAAATGGAAAATCAATACTTAACAAATATCCCTCATAATACGACAATCAAATTATATCTCGTCATAGATAATAGATTGTTGTTGCGTGGTGTTTCAATTTGTCTTCTGCGGGGGTACACAGCAAAACTAAAACTTCTGCGGGGCTACACAACAAAACTAAAATGATAAATGGGGTTATGAATTATAGGATAAAATAGTAAATTTATGATTAATTATTATTATTATTTTAAGAGATGGCTATAGGGAATAAAATGGAGGTTATGAATAGAATCACCCCTTTTTTATTTGGGCCACGAAGTGTAATGGATATTGGGCTTTCCAGTTCGTCCCTAACGGCTGTGCACTTGGAGAAAATAAGGGAAAGGAATAATTTTAGAAAGGGTAATTTTAAACACAGCCCCCAATTCTCTCAATATAGCCTCTTGTTTAAAAAAATAATAAAAATAATTATGAATTTACTATCTTAACCTTATAGCCCCATTTAAAATTTGTGATAAATTAGTGAGTTTATCAGAATTAATGTAAAAGAATAATGCGTATAGTGTATTAATAGATACTCGTAACCCCCATCCTGATATCCTAATTCTAATTTATATAGCCCCTCAAGATCTAAGAACATGAATGCTAAATTACTCTCTACAGTGAATTTCTCACTTGCGTCTTCTCCTTCCTCGATTAGCACCCACCGTTTCTCACTTTTTTCTCCATAGCAGATTTGAAAAAAAAAAAAAAAAAAACTTAAAATTCTCAGCACCAACAGCTCCGTCAATGGCGAGGGCCGGAGCCTGTGACGTTGGACCATATTTTCTCCGCTTTGAGTGAGACGAAGGAGGAGCAGGAATTCGGTGATGTTTATCCAAACATGTTCCTTTCTCATTTCCCACCTCGTTGTCATCCCAGAAATTTATCTGTTAAGTTAAAATAAAAAATTAAGCCAATCTTTGTCCTCGAGCAAACATGAATCTTGGGACAATTTGATATGTTTGTGGCCTCATTGTAGTTAGTATCTCGAGTTTGGTCCTCTTTGTCCTTTAAGCCAATCTTTTTGACTTGTGATGTTCTCAAGCAAGATTCTGTTGTAGTCAATGTTTGGCATCCAGAAATTATTCGGAGGAGCATGTTAAGAGAGAAAGAGAGATACATAGAGATAGAGATAAATACAGAGTTAGAGGGACTAGATAAATTTTGAGTTGGGGCTACATAAACAAATTAAGAAATATTTGAAATTGGACTATATAAATTTGAGATTGTACGTAAATGTTTTTTTAACTTATTTTTTATTTATAATTTATTAAAAAATTTAAATGGGATTATAGGGATAAAATAGTATTATTATAATTGTATTTATTATTATTTTTAAATAAGGGGCTATAGTGATAAAATTGGGGGCTATGTTTAAAATTACCCTTTTAGAAATTACTATCCAAAGTATGAAGAGCCAAAACATTGCGAGAATTCGACAAACTTTAGTCGAACATATTTAAAAGAGCACAACTAAAATCATTTGAGTTCGACTAGTACATGAAATTGGGAGAGATGTATGGGGTGAGAGAAGGGTAGGGGGAGGGTTTTTTTTGTTATGGTTAATAGTGTTTTATGTCTCGAACTTTCAGGGTTTTTTTTATAAAATATCTCGGATTTTTTCCTAAACTTTTAGTTTTTTCCATAAAATGTCCCACAATACAAAATTCGATGAAAAAAAGATGAATTATCTCGCCGAAAGAAATATTTGGGGACCACCATTGTTGGAAAACCATATTGGAAACCACCATTGTTGGAAAATGCTGAAAGTTCGGGACTTTTTATCATCTTTTCGTCATTGAATTTTGTATAGCGGGACATTTTATGGAAAAAATTGAAAGTTCAGGGTTTTTTAGAAGAAAATGAAAGTTCGAGACATTCTGTGGAAAACGCTAAGAGTTGGGGACATAAAACACTATTAACCTTTTTTCTTATACTAATTTGATACCTAGGGTGTGTTTACTTCGGTTGTACAATTTTCATTTAAAAATGATGAAAGATGAAAAGATATTATTATTTTCTCCTTTTTTATCATATATTTACTAAAGATGAGAAAATGTAAAAAAAAAATACAAAGAGATAAATCTCACCTCATCACTCTAGATTTCTGTGAATTTTTTCACATTTCTTATGTCCAGCGCGTTAAAAAGAGAAAAAAGTTGGGGCTGTAGGTAGCTACTTTTTACAACCAAATAATTTATCTATTTTGTTTATTATGAAATTAAAATTCCTCGATAAGTGTTGGGTTGTTGCCTTCCTAATTCCTGTCAAGTTGATAAAAATTCATGAAAATTAATTTAAAAAAAAATCAGTCAAACTCTGGATAGAATATATGGATTTCCTAAATTCACGAAAATTCATGAACTTTTTAAAGTCCAAAAAAATCCAACAAAATATCAAACTAATACACCACCCTCCTCCCCCCCGGGTGCGTTTACTTCGGTTGTACAATTTTCATTGAAAAATGACCGATAAGAATTTTTTTTATCATATATTTACTAGAGATGAAAAGATGAGAAAATGTTGGAAAATGTTTTCACACCCCTACCTTAGGATAATATTATCCAATATTGAAGAGAAAAAGAGTGAAAAAGGGGTTGCTGGAGAAAATATTCCACTCTGTCCGGAGAATTTTTTTTATCATAATAAACATGTGAAAATAGTGAAACATGAGTGTAAATATACTTTTTTATCTTATTTTCCATTAAAGTAAACGCACCCTTATATATGTATTTTTGTATTGGTCTTGAATTGAAATTATTTAGTTGCATTTTAGCAATTTAAGTAGTTAGGTCATATGCATAGTAGGACGGGACGTGATGATTTTATAATTGACATCTTCATAGTTATTAGTTTTCCTCTGTCCCATTGATCTTATCCTATTTTTCTTATTGGGTTGTTAATTTCATCGATTTTGCAATGTTTTTATATTTGATAATGATTTTACATTATCAATAAGCCTCACACATTTACACACTTTTACTACACTAATTATACTCTCTTTAATAATCGTGCTCCAAAAAAATCGAACAAGCCTAATGGGAGGGAGTATTACGATAATTTGGTCAATTTTTGTTCGACCTGTAATAAATAAATACACTAAGCATTGATTTTCTTTTTTTCTTTTGTGATACCCCACTTGTTTTGTTTTTATTTTTGTTGTTTTTATTGTGAAATTTATCATAATTATTCAATTCTAATAATTTATTAAGAAATAATATACTTGCATGGCTATTTTGAAGAAGGAAACACAATATTTTGCCACTAATTGAAAAAACACAAAATCTGGCCATTTTTGTATGTTTTAGGACTGTTTCACCCTTAATTAGAGCGGACCAGATTCGGGTTGGATTCGGGTTTGCACGCGGGTTAGGCACACATGTAACTATTAGTGCCATTAGTGTCATATACTCAGTGCTGCACGAATAGTGGTGCTTATGGTCATATTAGTGTCATTAATTCCATATACATGTGTGCTGATATTATTTAGAAGGGTACAATTATATGACCATTTTGAACACTTCTCTGTAGGGTTTAGATTATCCATTTAAGGTTTAAATTATCATTTAGGGTTTAGATTCTCCATTTAGGGTGCTGCACGTACGTATGACCATATTAGTATCATTAGTGTCATATACTTAGATTTATTTTATTTTATTTTTTTTGGTTGGCACATATGGCACTAATAGTGTCATATGTGGCTAACTCATGCGCAAATTCGAATTCGATTCGTCCTAATTAAGGGCAAAAAGAGTTTTAACACGTAATACATAGTCAAATTTTGTATTTTTTAAATTAATAGTTAAATATTGTATGTGCTTTTTTTAAATGACTATTTCAAACGCGCTCTTATGTATTAAGGTGAATATCATGGATTGTGTGTAATGTACACAGCCTCCAGTAACATTAAATAAAACATTAGAATTCATGGGATGGCACGCTGTGGATAAGTTATGGGTTGTGAATGATGATCCAATTGAAATTATTGCATGCTAGCTACAGCCTACAAGTAATGCTTTGAGTGTGGTACCGGTGAGGTTTTGCATGACTCTTCCATGTGGGTTTTATTGCTCGCCACTCTGTTTCGCTGGTTGAAAGAGAGAGAGAGAGAGACGGCCATCTTCTATTAATTCATTGTTTACATTTACTATACATTCACGTTCGCTCTCTTTTTTTTTTTTTTTGAACCACATGTTCGGTGTATTAATGATGATTTCTATATTATAAATAAATAAAAAATCAGTATAATTTAATCTATGTCAATTCATAATCCATTCATGTTTTGGCATTCTGTTGCAGTTTCAATTTAATTGCTGACTTCATCAGGATTTTGTGGAACTGGTCTTTTCTAAGCTACATAAAAGTGAAATCTAGTCCAAGTTTGCTACACTATATATATATACATGTTCTCAAATTTCTGAAGTTTTTTTTTTTTTCGATAACTATTTCCAGATATTGTTTATATATGACCAACCTCACCAATTAAAGACCTATTAATCATTTCATGTACTTTCCTCAAAAAAAAAATCATTTCATATACTGCCCTCGTTTATGGAATGAGATTCAGTGTACTGCTTTATATCCCACTCCGTGTCTCACTTTCAAATTTCTTCACTTTCTTACATATTTTTTCTTCAATTTCAACCTTGTATGCTTTAATTTAATTTTGTGTTTATTAACTAGGGTTTATCCCATCAATCTAGGGTATATAATTTTTTTTCCATTTAATTTCACTTTTATTAGCTAATATAAATTCAAAGTGATGGTATATACTTTTTTTAAAAATTTAATTTTTTAATATAAAAATTAAATATAATTCATAGTATTATAACAAATTTTATTTTTATAAAAAATATTTTTAAAATAATAGATATTAACATGAGACACAGTGGGACACTAAATTTCATCCCCTGGCTTATGCGCAAAAATTTTGTTTGCTATTTATAAAATTAGTGGCTAAATTTACCCATATCAATTCTGAACTTTCCAATTTTTACAAGTACCAATTAACAAATTGTAAAATAATTCAAAGTGAAACCAATTGAGTCTTCTGTATTTTGGGTTTCCATAAAGAATACACATATATGTGAATGAAATTCTAGAATGAGTTGCATGTTTGTCTAGTGTGATTATTTAACGTATGAGGCAGGTTTTAGACTTTAGTCCACCGTCATACAATCTTTAATACATGTTAACAAATTAAAAGAAAAATCTAGAAATAGCTAAACTAATTTCATATTTCAATATTGTTGCAAATTACACACAACTTACAAAATGTTTCAATAATATTCCAACTTCTTATTTTCTAGTAAATTTGCCTAACTTTGCATTATAACTAAGATTTATTTAAAAATTCAAAATTATAAAGACTTTTGAAGCTCATTTGTCAACAGGAATTCTTCCATTTATTTAATGGGAAATTGATATGGCGGAGTTAGTGCTTGTGACACTCGTAAGTATTTTTTCAGAATACAAAAAAGTACGTAGTATCCAAAACGTATTACTTAGTCAACAAGAATTGGTTAGGCTCACACTACAAACATAAGATTCTGACGCTGTGTGTACATAACATAACAACCATCTCTATATACATATGTACTATATTCATATGCAAATAATTAAGAAACTTCACGATCACGACAAATAAATTATATATCCTAATAAACTATGAATCATCCTCACCACTTTCCTATATATATATTTCATCTTTGATGACTTGATTTTCCAACTACCTCTACAATGATTGCAATACAAACAACGGTATTTCTCATTAAAAATACGAAATGGAGAATGACATATATATACTACTCCAATTTGTAGAAAGATTGCGAATCGAATCGATATTACTACATATATATATTGCTATCACTTCCTCTTTTATTCAAATATAATATCCTCATTTCCCCCCATTTTTCGCTTTCCAACAATAATCGTTGAACATCACAAAGAGAGAGAGAGCGAGAGATGGAAGCTGAACAAATTCTTGCGCTCATGGATTCTTGGTGGTTTGAACGTCGAATAATATTTCGAAATAAAGATGAATTCCCGTCTCCTGCAGCCGAATCGACGCACCAGAAAACGGCTTCTCGACGGCAGCATCTTGGAATCCGATCATACAGCGATCGTTGTTGCATAGGTGTCGGTTTCGAAGCAGATTCTCCGACATCAGTGATCATCAAACCAAAGCTGCAGAAGATTCCCTCAGGGAGAGAGATTAAGAGAGAGAGAGGGATGAATATCAGCAGAAGCTTATCAGCTCTGGAATTCGAGGAGCTCAAAGGGTTCATGGATCTAGGATTCGTGTTCAACGAAGAAGAGGAAAAGAATTGGGAGCTCGTGTCCATTGTTCCAGGCCTGCAAAAATGGAGGAGAGCCGACCAAGTTGAGAAGAAAGCTAGGGTTTCTAGACCTTATCTTTCTGAAGCATGGGGTGATATGTGTAGGAGAGGAGGAGATGCCAAAAATTTCATGAATTGGAAGATTCCGATTCCATCTCTCAAGAATGATATTCACATGAAAGACCATCTCAAGAATTGGGCTCATGTTGTTGCATCAACTGTTAGGTGATCATGATGCATGTTTAGTACTAGGGTTTTACAAGTGTATATATTTTTTTATAGTGTTCATTAAGTTCGTTGGAACCATTTAATGACATGGTTCTTTTGCCCTAAAAGAAATTTTTAGAATTGGCCCTTGAGGTATGTGAAGAGGTTCATTAATCAAGATATTTCTCTTATGTGATAATTAGATTATATCTTTGCAGATAATTACAAAATCGACCCCATACCTCTGTTTTTTTAAGGACCCCATAATTATTAGTAATACATGCATAATTAAACAATAATCCGACTGCTAGAAACATACATAGCTAGAAAGAAAAATCAGTAATCATAATTTGTTGGGTTGTGCAATACACTCTCTCCGTCCCACTATAATAAGCTCGTTTTTCTTTTTGGGACGTTCCACTAGAATAGACCCAATCTAAAATTAGAAATAATTAGGGATTTCTTAATTCCTAATTAAGGAAAGATATACCCTTTAATTTGAAAACCCTAATTTTCATTTCTCATTTTGACTTCATTCACCATTCTCTCTCTCTCTAGCTTTCACTCCCCTCTTCAACAAGCCACCCCCTTCCGTCGATTGTCCAGAATTCCAACGACATAGTCCACAGGCCGCACCTCCGTCGTTTCTTGTCAGCTGCCGCCGCCTATATCTCGAGCGACTGCACTACCGGAAGGCCGCCACCTCCGTCGCCGAGCCCTAGGTACCCAAATTCGTAGATCTCTAAATTGCAGCCACCCCCCTCCCTTCTCTTCTTAATTTCCGGTGACAACAGCCACAAGCCACCCCATTCCCCTTCTCTCCTCTCTTCTCTCCTCAATTTCCGGTGACACACAAGCCATTTGGCCGAATTTCTAGAAGTAGTAAACAATGTTCTTTTTGAGTGGAGAGGTTTCAGAAGGTCACCTGTAATTGATATGAATTTCTGGAAGCAGTAAACAAATTAGTTCTTTGTGACTGTGGATTTTGAACATCAATTTTGCTTACTATGATTTATTTTGAGGTTTGCCGAAGGCTGGCCATTGTTTGATCTCCATTACTTAAGTTTCTTAATTTAATTGTAAAGTAAATGTGTGATTAGATGTTTAATTGGTATGCAACCAACCGGCCTTTTTTTCTTTCAAAAAGTATGTTTCTTAATCTTCGTGCCGAAAAAACCTGAGTCTATTAGGCCAGGACGGAGGGAGTAATTAAGAACCATTCTATGTGTGTGTTTAGGTGCGTGTTGATGAGAAAGAGAGAGAGTGGCATCGTTGGCTAGTAGCATAGTTGCCGAAGGAGGCATCAACTGTCTCAGAGAGAGGGAGCGAGAGTTTGAGAGATGAAAGGGAGAAGAGGTAAGAGAGAATGAAGGATGGAGATAAAATGGGGAGTGAGAGGCTAAAGATTAGAGTTTAGGGTGGGGAAAGGGCTCCGGGTCGGGCATGGCGAAAGTTTCAGGTTGGGTCGTGAGCTGATTCTGTTACACGCACAACATGTTGTGCAAGACCACCTATTTATAAATTGATATATGGTTATGTTTTTGTTTAATTAGATATAGATTTTATCATGTAAATCTCGCTTTAGATAATTTGACAGAATTACAACAGTGTATGACGCTACTTAGGGGTGTGCATCGGTGCAGTTCGGTGTGAAATTGTACCAATTTTCAGAAATCGAAAACCGAACCGCACCGGTTGATGGTTTAAACAGAACCAGCTAAATCGTCGGTTTCGGTCGGTTGAACTGAACAGAACGAGAATTTAGTTTTTTTCTTTTTTGAAAGGGGGACGGGCGAAGAGGGGCACCGAAAGCTTGCTGCTGTCGCACGAGATTTCGCCGGAAGAGGGGAAAAGCCTGGCACTGGCAGAGGGGCGAGGACGAACTGTGAAGGGCAACGCGGCAGGCACCGCGCCACCTGAAGAAGCGACGACGACGACAAGGTTCAGACGCCTGAAGGGGGACAACGGAATGCCGGTGAAGAACGGCCGGAAGACATTAGAACTTGGAAGAGAATCAAAGCTTCACAATTCACAGGAGATGCCAAGATGGGACTTCAATTTCGAACTTGGAAGAGCGGCGCCTCATTTAGGATTCTCTAATTTGAAATAATTGTTGGGTATTAGGGTTTTGACTTTTAAAAATTATAATTAAAATTAGTATATATTATATAATCTAAAATATAAAGAGAGCACTTTTGAAATAGTCATTTTGAAAAATGAAACATAAAATTTGGCCACTAATTGAAAAAACACAAATTCCGGCCATTTATTACGTGTAAAGACTGTTTTGCCCTTAATTAGGGCGGACCTGATTCGGCTCGAATTCGGGTTTGTGCGCGGGTTAGGTACATATGGCATTATTAGTGCCATATGTGCCAATCGAAAAAAAAATCTAAGTATATGACACTAATATGATCATAAGTATCATTCGTGCAATACTACATAAGAAAGTATATGGCAGTAATGGCACTAATATGACCATAGGTACCATTCGTGCAGCACACTAAATGGAAAATCTAAAACCTAAATGGGGAATCTAAACCCTAAATGGATAATCTAAACCCTAGGGGGAAGTGTTCAAAATGGTTATATAACTGTATCCATCTAAATAATATCAGCACACAAGTGTATGATACTAATGGTACTAATATAGCCATAAGTATCATTCGTGCAGCACTACAAAAGACAAAGTATATGGTACTAATGGTACTAATAGTGCCATATGTGCCTAACCCGCGCGCAAACCCAGATTTGATCTGAATCTACTCCGCCCTAAGACAAAACAGTCATAAAATGTAAAAATTAAATGGCCAGAATTTGTACTTTTTCAATTAGTGGCCAAATATTGTGTTTCATTCTTCAAAATGATCATGCAAGTATATTGTTTCAAATATAAAATATAATATATATCGGTTCGGTTCGGGGCCCAATCGAAAAAAATTGGGGAAACCGAACCGACTTTTTTCGATTTTCAATTATAAAAATAGAACCGCAAACCGCATCAATTTCTACAGAACCGCACCGCATCGAAATGGTATGATTCGATTCGATTCGATTCGATTTTACAGTGCGGTTCAATTTTTGCTCGATTTTACAGTGCGGTTCAATTTTTGCTCACCCCTAACGCTACAATTATTTTAATTGTGATACATCGATTAATGCTCTAGATGGTTATAGGACTAGTTGTGAGGTTAAGCATTCTGATTGGACATATATAACTGGACTTGAATCACCCAAAACTTACACAAATCTTAGCTGACATAATAAAGAAGTCAAAGCATGGGAAAATACTTTATGCCAGCTAAGTCTAGCAAAATTCTTGGAACATGCAATAAGACGACTTGTGGCAAATTGGCAATATATGATTTTATTATTCTTTTTTTAATATTTTTATCATCTAGTATTGCAAGAGTAAGTAAGATTCATTGATTTTTTTTAATTTCAAGGCATGGGTGTCGTGACTTGTTCTTGTTTCGAAAACAAACATGGACCAAGTCTCTTATTATTGGAATAAATCAGGCCAACTTTTTCCAAGATAATTATTACTCGAAGTTTCTCATCTTCATAGTCCATTTTATACTTTTTCACACATACTAAGAAAATACAATTAATATTGTTTGAAAAATATAAATTAGATATAATTATTCAATTTTACCCTTAGTTATGCTATGTTGACTATATTTAAATAAAATTATTTTAGTAAAAAATAAATTTAATACTAATTTAATTTAAAAAGTGGACTATATATTGGAACATCTCAAAAAAAATAAGGGACTATATATAAAGGTGGGACAGAGAGAGTATTTTCAAATTATCTGAAACACGTCAGATATATTTTTTCCGTGATCAACAATTAAAAAATACTCTGTAAAAAAAACAATTAAAAATTACTCACTCCGTCCATGAAAATTATAATTTTATTATCATATTGGTACGTTCTTTGAAAATTGTGGTCTTTCCTTATTTGAAAATGACCCCACAAACATAAACTAATAAAAAACTTTTATTCCCACTCATTATTTACAAAATGTGTGAGACCCAATCTCCATCCAAAACACAACTATCACAATTTTCTTAAAACTGGTGTAATCTCAATTGCATCACAATTTTAAGGGACAGATGAAATAATATCTTTTCATTGATTTAGCTATATCACTTGTTATTCTTAATTATGGTGATTTTGACTAAATCAGGAAGACTGTATTCAACCTGTATGGTCAGAAGTCATAATCTTTAGAACCTCTCTTCTTTGTTGTTCTTTCCTCTTCCTGTAATTTGAACTGATGCCTTATCAGTTTTGTTTTTAATGAAAAGTTCTTCTCTCTTTTTGATCTCAACCTGAAAACAATAACTTTTTGTCCAGGCTCTGATTAATGTCTTTCAGTTTTGTCCTCGTTCTGTTTCTTTAAACTGTTGTGTTCTTCCTTCAAAGTGCAAGTTTTAGGTTTTATTGTTAAATGGGAATAGTATTCACCCTGTCTTTTAACTTGTAACTTTGAGTTCAGTCTTTTTCTTGCTTAGAACTGTTGTGTGGTTTTGGCATCATCAAAAAGGGGAAAATTGTTGGGAACTTAATGAAATATCATAATCCTAGTTTTGATGATACCAAAATCAACAGGTTTCAATTGTAATAGACTAGAACTGTTCCAACTCAAGTGTTAGAGTTCTTTTTCTAGTTTAGTTGTTGTTCTGAAGACTGAAGACTGAAGATGCCGACTGAAGTATCAGTCGAAGAATCAGTTTCGACTGATTACTTAACGTGCACCACGTGGATTCAGCGGACTGATACTAAAGTCAAGTATCAGTTAAACATTCTTCCTCGGACTGAACCTCCAACGTTCAAAGGAAGCCACGCACTCCAGAAGTACATCCGCATTAAATGCAGAGATCTCAGGATTGTCCTTTCTCTGCAGAGGCTATTCCTTTTCGGTGATTACATTTTCAGAGATGTCACATCTCCTGCTCTTCAAAGTAGTCGTTCTCACCAAACAAGGAAGCTCGAAGATTGAAGCCTCAGCCTAAGTTCAAATTACTCTCTAACGGAAGAAATCTTGAAGTCCATCTCCGCCAACGGATCTATTCAAGACGTCTCCAATAAATAGTGCTCGATGATCACTTCAATCTTCACCGATTCAACAACATAAGCTGAAACTCTGTCAAATTTGTTACTCAGCTAAACCAAGCCTCTCCAAAGTTTGAATCGAAGAAACGAATCACAAAGCCAAAAATCAGTTACTGCTGATTACATACATTCTCTTAGACCTTAGGCAAATATTGTTTATCCAAAGCCTAGGTAAAACTGACTGCAAAGAACTTGTTCTTTGTGGTTTAGTTGGCAAGTTTTCAAACCTCTCTTCAACCTACCGAATTGAGTGTTTGTGTCGAAAAGGAGTTCAGACCGGTGTTCTGTCTCCATAAGGTCTTAGTGCCCAGTGTGCGCTGGGAGTGAGAAATCCAACCCAGTGTGTTGGTACTGAAGATAGGATCTTCAGTCGTTTCGGTTTGTGTGCACCCGCAAGCACACGTTCAGGTTTGCTGTGCACCCGTAAGCACGAGCATCGGTTTGTTGTGCGCCCGTAAGCACGAGCATCGGTTTGCAGTGCGCCCGTAAGCACGAGCATCGGTTTGCAGTGCACCCGTAAGTACTTGCCCAATGAAGTTGTTGGTCTGATCAACCGACCGTGGATGTAGGAAGTGTTTTCCGAGGACGGACGGAGTATAATTTTTATATTTTAAATATATTTACATAACATAAATAAAATTAAAGCTCTTATCATGATCTTTAATTTGATATGCATATATCAAATATTTTATAATTAGTCGAATTTCACCGTTTTAGAAAATAAAAAAATAAAATTAAAGAAAAAAGAAAAAAAAGGATGCATACCTTATAAATAAACCTTTAATTTTATTATAATCATAAATTTGCCACTCAATTTTAAAAATTGATTTAAAATCAATTTGAAATTGAGAACTCCCTTTTTAATACAGTATAGATTAACATATGTCAAGTTTCATCTTTCCATAATAATTAAAGTTTTTTGCCATAATTAAATACTAGTTTAATTTACGAAATGACTACTTAATTTACTAATGACTATTTTTTTTAAAGAAATCATAATTTGCTACTACTGTGCGCAAGTGCATTGCTTCCTAATTTTATTTTATTTTTGAAGAAATCATAATTTGCTAAAAAATATTTAAGACTTAATTAGCAAAAGTTGGCAAAAAATAATAATAGAAGAAGAGCTACATGACTCGCTAATTTTGGCTATATTTTAATTGGATTGTTTTAATTTTTTTTACTTACTTTTATTTGATTGAAATTAAAATTTCGGGAAAACCATTAAAGAAAAATAAAATAAAGAACAACAATTACAAGTAAAGGAAAATAATAATAATAATAATAAAATGACTGTAATCTATTATATAATAGGATTAAGCCTTAACCTATGTGGCATATCTAAAATCTCACCATTTCAAAATTTACCATATATAATCTTCATCATTTATTAATTAATTAACTATTACATTCTATATAAAGATTCATTAATCATAATAAATATAATTAATAATAAATGTATATATATAATAATATTAACATTGCATATAATCTAAATTAATAAATTTTATTATTTATTTTTTCTAGATAAAAATTAGATTTACATGCTTGATAAGAAAAAAATATGATCTGTATACGATAAATTATTTTAATTGAATGTTAGTGATTAGATGTATATTTGTTATTAATTTTATATTTCTCAATAGCGTACATATTATATGTGTATGTTGCAATATTATATTGTATGAATATATATATATATATATATATAATATTTATATTCTTAATTTTCAATAAAAGTAATTTTAAATTAAGTTTGAATTGAGACATGCACGTATATGTAAATTATAAACGGGTCCGGTCATTGATTTACATGTTTGCATAATAAGGCACAAATTCTATAAACTGATTACTTTAAAATAAAATCTTATTTTATGTCTATCAAAATAATTAAAATTTTATTTTTATTTTTTATAAAATAAATCCATACATTTTATTTATATAGGGAAGAAAAATATATTTTTCATTTACGCAAACTTTATTTGTTTCTGTTCGTCCATTACTACAATAATAATAATAATAATAATAATAATAATAATAATAATAATAATAATAATAATAA
The DNA here is from genome assembly GCF_028751815.1 of Salvia miltiorrhiza. NCBI lineage: Eukaryota > Viridiplantae > Streptophyta > Magnoliopsida > Lamiales > Lamiaceae > Salvia > Salvia miltiorrhiza. The sequence goes on from NC_080388.1 coordinate 37,602,468, forward strand.
TAATAATAATAATAATAATAATAATAATAATAATAATAATAATAATAATGATAATAATAATAATAATAATAATAATAATAATAATAATAATAATAATAGATAAATTATGAAATTAGTAATGCATAAATGAAGAATTTAGATAAAGAATATGATGTTAAAATATATTAGAAATCTTTAATCATGTATCAAATTTATAATAATCTCAATCGAGTGAAGAATTCATATAAATCACCTCATTTCACATTGAGTATTTTTATAAGATTTCACCAAAATAAAACTTATACAAGAATAAGCTCTTGCTCTCCAAATTAAAAATCTACATTTAATTGGCGGAATGATTGAGACTAATACAATTTGAATTGTTTTGTCAGTTTAATTTGACCAAATTTATTTAATTAAATACATGGTCTAATTAATTTAATTTGAAAAAATAAATTGGTTTGATTAAGTAAATTATTTCTTCAATTTAATTTGATTATAAAATAATATATTTTGTATAAAATTTTAAAAATAAAATTTGGATTCAACATGGATTTTTTATGAAAATTTATCAATTAAATTACTAAATAAATTAATATAATTTGAATCTCGTGTCAACTTTCTTAAGCTACACACGAGATGATTTTCAAAACTTAGTTATGGTCTTTCAAACTTCAAATGAGATAATGTTCACGAGTCAATTTTATTCTTTCAATTTTCAGACGGAATGATGCTCAAACTCAAGATTTGAAGATAATTAATGTTCACAAGTCCATTTTATTCTTTCAAATTTCAAACGAAATGATGCTCGAAACTCAATTATGATATTTCAAGCTCCACATGAAATAATGCACAAAAAATTGTCAAGATTTTTCAAGCTGCATACAAGATGATGTTTAGAAGTTAGTTATGATCTTACAAGCTAAAGATGATAATGATCTTTAAAGCTACACACAAGATAATTCTTGTAACTTGTGGTCATTCAAAGTTCAAATGAGATGATACTCACAAGTTAAATTTATTTTTTTAAACTCCAAACGAGATGATTCTTGGAACCCAATTATAATATTTAGAACTAACAATGCATAAAAGTTTATCAAGATTTTTTCAAGTTCCATACAAAATGATGTTTACAAGTTAGTTATGATGTTAGAAGCTCCAAATCATACAATCTCACAAGTCAACTTTGATTTTTAAAGCTCCAGATAGTGATGTTAAAAAAACTTGATGCATAAAAGTTCATTTTTTGTATTTTAAGGTGTAGACGAGATGATACTCAAAAGTCTGATGTTCAAACGTTAGTTGTCGTCTTCCGAAATTTAGATTATGATATGATCCTACAAGGTTCAGACGAGATGATGCTCAGATGAAATAAAATTTTCAATATCGATACATTTTTCAATATATTATTAAATAAAAATCTACATAAAAAGAATATTTATTATTCTAACAAAAGGTTAACATTTAATTGAGAAATATGATTCAAATTAATATAATTTTAACTATATTACCTTAAATTAAATAAATTTAAAAATAATTTATATGATGTTAAAATAATTTCCCGTCGAATTTCGACGGGTTGCGCACTAGTTGGTGTTATAGGGATTTGAACTTAGAATCTTACATAAACTATGTTCCTTTGGCAATTTACCCAAACAATAAAACCACGTCATTTTATTAAAAACAAATATTCTTATATGTTTATTAACGAAATTCAACCATACTAATATTTTAATGTTTTAAAGTGTAATCAACGGGATTCGACTTTAGACCTAACAACAATCAATCTAGTCTTATTTTAATAGCTATTAAAAACGATTAGTCTAATTAAATTAAAGGTTATTGGCATATAAAATACATCAAATTTGGACAGATTTTAGTTTTTAACATGAATTTTAAAAAGTGTAAAAAAATACATTAATTTATTGATTGTAGTAATTTTAATATGAATTTTAAAAAGTGTAAAAAAATACATCAATTTATTGATTGTAGTAATTTTAAAGACATATTATGTTAGAATTATTAATACAAAAATAAATTAGTTAAATTCTTAATAATCTATATTTAACTAATTTTAATTTAAGAATTTTAAAATTATATAAAAGATTTAAACGTTTATAAACTAAAATTGTGATTTCATAAATTTACTAATTTATCAATAAAAAAATTGTCATAATGCAAATTGCATTATTTTAATCATAAAGATACAAAATACAAACTATTGTTGAAAAGAAAAATATAACTATAAAACATTAAATTATATAAAATAGTAGGAACTTAAAACTTATCCATATAGTGATATTTTAAAAAAATTATACGACAATTGAGTCCTAAAAAATCTATATAATACTACAATTTATATCTGAGTATATCAACGCTGGCAATGAACATATTTACTAATTTATACTATCATTTTTGTAAAATAGTGTTATAATATTAACATGATGCGAGGACCGTGTCAGGCGTTGGGCGTCCCTTGCGGGATGTCAAACATCAGACATTCAAATTTGTTAATTGAACAACGTATTTAATTAACACCATTCTATTATTTTCATAATTATAATTATTTTCTTTAGTTATTAATTAATTTATTTCTATTCACCAATATATATATATATATATATATATATATATATATATATATATATATATATTATAGGGTTAGTTTCTATGGAGAAGCAAAAAAAAAGTAGAGAATAGAGAAGCAAGCAAAAAAAAAGTAGAGGATAGAGAAGCATTGAACATGTCATGAACATATCAGTTGAAAAATAGAGAAACAATTGAACATGGCATGAAAACACGTTTGAGCATAGAAAAGAAAACAGAGCTGAAAAAGAAAAACGACAAAGGACTTTTACGTGGTTCGGAACAAGTTCCTACGTCCATGGTCAGTTAAACACACTGACAATCACGGATCTACGACGTCGGGAGTGTCGGGCAGAGCTAGGCTAGTAGGGGGTCTACCCACAACACGGGCACTTCATCAGCGGTGTCTCAGCAGCTTTATGAGCAGATGAGGCAGCAACAACAGGAGCAGGCTGCAGAAATGGCTGCAATACAACAACGATTGGCTGTAGAGCAAGCGGAACGTGAAGCCCTCATGTGGCGCTTTCACGAAATGGAGCAGCAAATGAGAAAGCTTAGTGGTCAGGGATCTCCATCCCCTGATGACGATGCTTGGGCTTAGGTGTCTCCCCGATGATCATGATGCTAGACTTTTATATTTATGCTTTCGAACAAAATTACATTTGCATTTTATTTTCACATTTATGTTTTGTGGAACTATATATATATTTCAAGTGTTTTATTTGAACTATGTATGTTTTATATATAAAGTACACTAATTTTAAAAAAAATTAAAAAAAATTATTAATTAATAAATAAATAAATATTTAACGACGATAAAAATAACACCGGAAACGAACCCGATCAGTAATTAACAACATCTTTGAGATAATATCTCCACATATTCTAACATTATGAATATATGATTGAGTATATAGCCTTTAAATGAAATAATAGGTATAGATATATCAGTAACACGACTGTTGTGTACTGGTGACCACTCGAAAAGAACTTCAAAGTTAAGCGTGCTTGACACAGAGAACAAGTAAGATGGGTGACCCATTGGGAAGTTGGGTGACCGACTCGGAAGTTCGTCTAACTTATGCAATACGGTATAAATACGAAAAAATTGTAGATATACGATAAATAAATACATAAATAGAATAAATAAATAGAATAAATAAATAAATAAATAAAATAAATAATACTACCGACGGCGTATTGCCGCCGGTAGCTAGCGGCAGTGTCCGCCGCCGGTAGTATTCCGGCATGGCGCCGACATAGATCGGTGGGCTACCAACGGTGTCGTTGCCGCTGTTAATCAGCGGTGGCGACCGCCGTCGGTAGCCACGGCGGTTTCCGGCGAGAGGTCCGGCAAGTATTACCGAACGCACCGTTGCCGTCGTTATCTAGCGGCGGCGCTTGCTGTCGGTGAATCTCCGGCAATGCTCCGCAGTGCTCTGACGATAATCGGCGGCGGCAATGCCGCTGTTAGTTGCTAGCGGCGTGTAATCGCCATCGGTAGGGTCGTTAACGACGACCGTTATACCGACCACCCGTTACCGGTGGCGGCGCCGTCGGTATCTCCGGATACCGACGGCCGTGTCTCGCTACCGACGGCAAATCGCCGCCGGTAATGTCCGTTATTTTTGTAGTGCTTGTGCTTGCGGGTGACCAACAAACCTTTTACTGAAACAAAGTTTCAGGGCCAATACACTGGATTGGACTTCTCGTCTCATTCTTAACTCGCAAAAGCAAAGACTACACTGTCTTGCGTGCATAGGTTAAGAACTCTTGAGTTCAGACACTGGCTGAAACTCTCTCTCTCTAACTCTCTTTTCGCTTAGTTGAAAAGGGGTTCGAAGTACCAACTAGATTACAAAGAACAGACTCTTTGTAATTGGGAACTTAGGCTTTGGATTTTACATAGGTTTTGCCTAAGTGACTAAGAGAATGAATGAAATTAGTAATCTGATTTAAGCTTTAAGTATTATCTTCTTCGATTCAAGCTTGTGACAGTAGTGAATAGGCTGAGTTGTAATTTTGGCAGAGGTTCAGCTTGTATACTTGAATCGGTGAAGATTGTGGTGTTCCTCGAGCTCTATTTATAGCCGAAGTCTTGAATAGATCCGTTGGCAAGATGGTCTTTAAGAATTCATTCGTTGTGAAAGTAATTTGAATATGGCTGAGGTCTCAATCTTCGAGGTTCCTTATTTGGTGAGAAACGGCGTCTCAGGTACATAAGGTATGGCGCCTCTGAAAAGTTTGAACCAAAAATGAATGCTGAGCAGAGAAAGGAATATCTTCAAAATCTCTGCATTTAATGAGGCTGTGTACTTTAAAGTACGTGGCTTCTTTTTATCTCTGCAGTTTCAGTCTGAGGAAGAATGTCAACTGATACTTGACTTGAGTATCAGTCCGCAAAGTCCACGAGGCCAGCATTAAAGATTAGCCATAACTGATTCTTCAACGAGAACTACGTTCAGTCAGAGCATCGGTATTTGACTTGTTCTTTTCACATCTATCTTCAGTTAAGGTCTTCAGTCTTCAGTCTTCAATCTTCAGAACATTAGTTAAATTAGAGAAACTGACTCTAACACTTGAGTTTGAAAAGTTCTAGTCTATTAAAGAGAAAACATAAGGATTTTGGTATCATCAAAACTAGGGTTTGGATATTTAATTAAGTTCCCAATATTTTTAATTAAGGTGGACCCCTATCGATAGGGGGAATTTGGTCATGGGTGCGGTGGCTGACCTCAGGTGGCGATTCCTTCTTCTTCACCGGCGACAACGACCGCCGTCGGTTGCCGCCTCTTCTCTCTCTGACCTTATTCGCCGGAGATAAATGCCGCCAGGTGTCCAGCTCCCCCCACGAATGGTGAGCCACTGCCGAATCTCCCTAACAACTCTCCCACCCTTCTCTCGACTCCGGCAACTGCAGTGGCTGGTGAGGCCAGCCACCGCACCCAGGGCTGTTTCTCCCTGTCTGGCTCAGCGACAGACACCGCCGCCCGGTTTACAGACGACGGTGCCGCCTCACTCCTGAGTTCGTGCCACTGCCGTCGAACTCCTGCGTTCGTGCCACCGCCGTCGACGCCACAACAGTTGGACGGACTGGACGGCCATCGCCAACCATTTCTCTCCCTCCGCCTGATGGACAACAAAGTCGTGCCACCGCCGGTGAAAGAGGTCAGAGAGAGAAGAAATTTTCTATTATTCGTTTATATTTTTTAAGTGTATTTTAAATAATACAATTCAAATATTCAATTTGAAATTTTCTATTATTCGATTCAATTCAAAATTTTGATAGAGAAATTTATAAAATAATATTTTAAATAATACTATTTAAAAATTTAAATAATCTTAAAAAAAATACATGACAACTGACACTAGAAAAAAAATCTTTTTTTTTGCGACGAAATTACAGACTGACTTATAACACGGGTCGTTATTTACGATGTACTTTACGACAGAAAGATGAGTTCAGTCGGCGCATGATTTTGAGACGGATTTTAAGACGAAATTTCCGTCTTAAAAGTCTAACAATGGAAAATTTTCATCTCAAAATTTAATTTAGAATTAATAATAATAAAATTTAAAAATAGCGACAAGAATATTCCGTCTGAAAATTTGATTCAAAATTAATAAATAAAAAAAATTAAAAATAAACGACTCTCAAAAAAATTAATTTAATTTCTTTCCAATTTTACCATACCTTACAAAGTATTGCACTACATTATAGTTTTTTTTTTCAATAATTAAACAATATTGTGAATGAGTGATACTATTCTTATTATTACTCCCTCCGTCCCATAAATAATGGCCTGTTTTCCTTTTTGGGCTGTCCCATATATAATGGCGGTGGTGGTGGCCGTTGCCGGAGGAAGGGTTGGGTTTGGGTGTTGGTATTGCAGCAATGGTGATGGTGATGGTGATAGTTTAAGGAACTGGTGGTTTTAGTTTAAGCTTTCTTCATCACATTTCTGTTTTTTGGGGGTGGAGGTAAGGCGGCGGCGGCGGCGGCCGTAATGCAGCAATGGTGATGGTGAGATGCCGCCGGAAGGGGAGAGAGAGTGAGGAGAGATGGGAGTATTGTATTAAAAATATTTAAAACTAATTAACAATAAATTAAACATGTGGTCCCTACAACTTTTCTCCCTAATTCAACACTCCTTAATTCCTGTGCCGAAAAGAAACGGGCCATTAATTGTGGGACGGAGGGAGTACATATTTACATCCAATTCTACTATTTTTTATTCTTTATTTTCAATTTCAATAATACCTTGTAGTTTTGTTGCAGTATACTATATTTTTATAAATTAGCCAAACAAACGTAATCAATCTATTATAATTTTGGATACTCTAGCTAATATATTATAGTCTAAATTTTTATGAATTAATAATTAGTTTTAACCTAGAAAATAGTATAATTAATTAAGAATTTTCATCATCCAAAAATTACATACGATTAGTTCATAAAAAAAATTGTTGCATATCTATTAATGTTAATTAGGTAGATATTTAAGGAATAAATCAACGGTTTATATAATTGCGTAAACAATGGAAATAGTAAAATAAAATCGTCCACTGCCATATATATTTATTTGCCAAAGATTAGGAGGGGTAAATTAGCCTTTGAGTTAGATAATTAATGCTTGAATATGTCAAAAACTAAGTCAGCGGATTTAGTGAAAATTTGAAGGGTATTAAATATATCCATTTTATGTATGGATAGATTAATTGAAAATTAAAATGCCGTAGGGCTTTTAATTTATTTCTGTTGAGAAGCCCACGTATTAGCAAATATTATATAAGTTAATTTGACGTCGCCACTTTGATTCAGAAATTTCGTACTAACAAATTTCTTTCACATCTCTCAAAAATTTTAGTTGATAGCAGCAGATTTTGTGACAGCAATGCAGCTTTTCGTAAGTTTTCAGCTTCAAATTTATGTTATAACCTTGATTTTCATTTCATGTGTTGAGTTTGCCAAATTAAATAAGCAATTTTTACTTATATATGTTCTCTGCTTCTCAACTAGTCTGATTTATTTCCATGCACACATACACTAAAACAGATTCTAACAGTAAATGCACAAAAATCATCAAATCAAAATACTCGAGGGATTGGAGAATTAATCTTTTGAGATTCTAAATAATTTGATTAAATTCTGATAGAAGTTTATTTGTTTGATTTAAATTGTAATGACAGATAATGATGATGACATTTGGTATGATAGTTTGGTGCATATCAATGGTTGTTATAGAATGTGAGGTGACAGAGTATGCAGTGTTGGTGGTTGTATTTTGGGCGTCGTTCATGTGCCACTACGTTGCGTTTTACAATTATATGTACAGAGGCCATAAAATGGGGCGGAAATACAAAAGGTGGCCTATTCTGCGGGAGATACTTAATATTGCGGTGAACATGTGGGTGACCATCGCCAGTTTTCTCGAGTTTTGGCGGCTGGTTTTTGGATGGCACTTGGTGTTTATGGCGCAGTGGATGGCGCTGCTCTGCGTCGCCTACCAACTACTTGTAATTGTCTTCCATTTTTTCTGGTCCCAGCTAATAAGCATACTCATGTGTCACACTTTGTACGATCTGCCCATCACCTCTTCTCCACAAACCACCGTCACCATCACCACCGACGCTATGCATGCTGCCGCCAACACCCCTCCGTCAGAGTAGGGAACAGAAAGAGAAAGAGATGTGCACCTGTGTGTGCGTGTGTTTATGTCGCAGCCCGATATAGCAAGAGATAGCATATATCAAGTATCTTACGACTAATAAAAGAAATGGTGAAAGAAATAGAAACACATCTTATTTTAGCGGAAGCATTTACCAACTTTACTTATTTTTGAAGAAAGATTTTGAGATCAAAACATTTTAAATACTTGAACGGAATATAACAAAGCAAGACTTCATCAAGGGTTTCAAAGGTGTTTTCCCTTAAGGGATATTACAAACATAATCAAATAGAATAACATAGTTTTATCAGAGTTATGCAGCAGAATACGTTACTATATGTGTGACATATAGCAGAGAGTTAAGTTACTTATAAAGTCAGAATTCATAAAGGGAAACAAAAGACATAAGAAAGACACGGCCAACTGACAATTCCAACCGCCTTCACCATCCTCGCGTCAAGCAAGACATGCACATTTAGAAATATATGCAGAGCTGAGTACCAAAAAGCATTCAGTCAACTCATGCCGAAAATAATTGAAATCATGCAGGGCTATATGTCAACCTTGCCCCATTTTTTATACATCAACAGGAATAAGAGAGATTAAAATACTTGTTCATGTTTTCTGTCATAAAATCATTTACATCATAAGAATATCATTAGTCTGCAGACAATATATATATTGTGTATGTGCCAACTATGAGCTATAAATAATATTCATTAGGTGAAGAGAAGGAGGCCTCCTTCAAATCACCATGACAGGCCGACTAGAGATGGCTCACGATCACTTCTGCACACAAAACATGTACTGTCATGTAAATCAGTCAAAGGCCGATGTCTTTCATCATGATTATCATAATATCATGTCTTTCATAGAGACAACATACCACATATCATTATCATCAATAATATATTTGGCAAGTTGACAATTTTCATAATTCATCAATAATACTTCAAACATGCTTCACTTTCATAATAAAGTTTGCATTTTAACTCATTATCATGGTAGCTTTCCATAATAGAGTTAGAATAAAGCCCACCTTTCTCAAGGGTCGATGATGTAGAGCTCAGAGTCGTGCTAATGTCGGTTGTCACTCGAACCTTCAGTGGCGCACGTAGTTTAGATTGTCATGTAACAAAATAAACTATAGTTAGAATTAAATCTAACTAATATCTCAACGCGTATAAAGGGTTGTATACTGAAAGCAAGACTTTATGCTTGTATACATTGATTCCTTAGTTCACTACGATTCTTCTATCTGAAATATTGTTATTGCATAATCCTATTATAGTCCAATTTATCTCACACTATAGATTATATGGTACGTTGTAGATCACAGAAGATCATATAATTGGAAAAAGTTGAGATATAAATTGAGTTCACAATCGAGGCAACTATGGACGAGTTGTTGGTTTAGATTGTAGCATAAATGGATGAATAGTTTGTCTTGGCTATTTATTTATGCTAGTATGTTCGTGTATTGAACATGATCACAATGAGATGAATTCATATATTCTGACTAATTAAGAATCAAAATCTCGGTGACTTAAATAGTCTTAACCTTAATTGATTTAATCTGTGTGAATAATTAATTGATTATTTCTTTTATTTATCATGGGTGAGAATTCTATTGAAGCTCAATATACTTGATACTTTGGGTGATAGCAATTATTATTTGACATGCGATTATATTGCAATAAGGATCTGTGTCCTGCTAATAACAGAATGATAATATCCTCTCGAGGAACTTAATAAGTTTATTGTATTAAACCATGCAGGTGGAATTAGTTCTGATACGATAATAAGTTTAAGTGGTAGCACTCAAGATGTCGTTTATAATTAAAGGACTAATTAATTAATTAATTAATCGTCAGAGGAATTAATTAATTAATGGATATTGGATATCTTAAATACGGGGATTGATAAAGTCTAATGCTAGTCCCCTGACTCACCTAAAGAATAAAGATATAATTCAGTATTAATTTTATAGTGGAATAAATTAATACTTGTGTTTCGATTTTATTCTGGACTGAATAAGACAATCGAGAACAGGGAGGCCAAACTTTATTCGAGCTAGTAGATCCCTGCTTGGCCCAATAAATGCATCATTCCATAGGGGGCGTCCTTTTCTCAATATCCATTTGGGCTCTATTTGATTTAATTAAGTTTATGGGCTTATTATTTAGGTATGGCTAATACCTAGTATAAATAATAAGGAAGCCCTAAAACCTAATTACTTCTACGCTTACGTGAGACAAGAAAAATAGAGTTATGTGAGAATAGAAAGAGAGAGAGAGGGAGACGTCAATCCTAGAGGTGGAAAGGACTTGAAGCTCGTTGCCATTCAACGTCAAGTCTTGCCGTGGGAAACAAGTCAGAAGATTCACTCTAGAGTCGCTCATCGCCGGATTTGCAAGTAAGAGGCACGAATGATTTTTGTATGTATTCGTTTGGTATCCAGAATAGGTCACGGGCACGTGAATCATACGTCAAAATATGGTTCCTTCAATTAGTATCAGAGCCAAGTTCCAGAATTTCGGCTCTACCGAATAAATAAATAGTAAAATCACTAGGTCTATCGGTTTTTAACCTGTTTTATCGTCTTATCGTGGGTGTTTACTGCTTTCGGTTTTACCGTTTTTGGTTGTTTTGCACCACGAGAAAATCTGTGGTTAGTATAGTTTTCTTTTGTATTCGTACTTTCTTTTGTAATCTATTTGTACGGGTCGAGACAACTATGATATCTTGCCGGAAAAGATGAGTGAGGCGGCGTAGATGCAACAGCAAGCAGCATGTCTCTTCCACCTACTAGGGTTCGGTCGCGGCGTGTTTTGTGACGAACGAAATCCGATTCGCTGAGGCTTTAGTCTCAGCGTCTATGGTGTTCGATCCAGCCATGCAGTTGGTTGGAGCAGTGTGTGGGCGAGGGACTGTCGCGACGACAGCATCTGCCTTTGCAGAATGCTGCTGTGCTGTTGCGTACATATGTGGTGTGGGGCTGGGGTGCGTCGCATGTGCGACGCTGAAACCCTAACCCTAGGTAAACCATAGTGCACTCTCTTCGGCAGGTAGCAACTGCGGAAGACGATTCCAAATAGCAGCAGCGGTGGTTGATCTCCACGGTGGCAACTAGACAGCAACACCAGCGGCAGCGAGACCCCCGTGACGACGAGTATTACCAAAAGACGAAGAATTCTTTTTGTAATAGATTAGAATTTCTTCTTTTGTAATAAAGTAGGCAGGGACAAACAGGTTCCAGTTTCCACGATAAGACGACACTTTTACATTTTTGTTGTTGTTAATAGCATGTCGTGGATTTAATCACCGTTAAGGTGTTTTAGAGCATGTTTTTATTTGCGTTATTTGCTTTAAATGCGCATAGTATATCATGCTAGGTGTTATCACGTTTTCACTAAGCACATTTTAGAATTCCAAGCGAGCATGTTTTATTACATGTGTTCTAGAATTGCATGCTTAGGTTTTCCGTGTCAATGTGATTTACCTTGCAAACCTTTTGAAGTAAAAGACTAAGCGGATAATTTAATTTTTAATTGATATAGACATCCACGGTTGGTTTAAGACAAAGTAGATTGATAATTGGTGTAAACGTCCACACGAATGTGGCTTGCACTCGTTCTCAATTTGCAGCTTTTGTCAGTTAAACTTCTAAATTAAAAACGCTTTCATCTTGTGAATAAGTGGGAGTTTTGCATGTAAACGTTCACACTATTGTGACTTGCATGTATTAATTCCTGCGAGTTATTCTAGGAAAGATTAAAGTAATTATTTTAACCTTGTGAATAGTGGGAGCTTCTTGTGTAAACGTCCACATGAACGTGGCTTGCACATGTTAGTTTTCATGGATTATTCTAGGAGAGGTTAAAATAAAAAATAGTCATAAAGTTGACTAAACTGTGGTCATAGCTTAGACGTTAATTTCAAGTACAACTCCCCAACGGAGTCCCTTCTTGAAGTTGCGTGGTCTAGTTGAGGTCCGTTTATTGGTCCCATTTTGTCATAAGGATAAGTTGACAATGGAATGAGACTAAAGACTGGGTGTCTGGTCAAACGAGGAGCACGTAAACGTTCACACGAACGTGGCTTGCATGTAATTCGATTGGGCTAACGGAGGTTTCAATAATATTATTTTATCAAAATGTTACAATATTATTGCTACGAATCTTTATGCAATAACGTGTTTTCTAATGTGCGCTTGTTTGTTTATATTTCAGATATGACTGTTAATTCGTTGTTGAATGTGTTATCTGTTAAGCAGCTTACCGGTCCAAAGTTTTTGGAATGGAAACGCAATCCTGGGATATGTCCTAGACGCGAAGGAGTATAAGTTTGTGCTTACTACTCCAGCTCCTGCGAACCCAACTGCTCGATCTTCCGATGAGCAAAGGGAGGTTCACAAGCGATGGCATAGTGCGAATAATATGGCGAAAGCCTACATAATGACCACTATGTCTTCCGCATTGCAGTTGCAACATCAATCGATGGAGACTGCAGCTTCAATAATGAAAAACCTTGAGGATCTCTTTGGGGAATCAGATCGGTCAGTCCGTTTTGAAATCATGAGGAAGCTCATGTCTTCAAAGATGTTAGAGGGTTCTTCTGTGCGCGAGCATGTGCTCGGAATGATTCATCATTTCAATGAGCTAGATCTTCTTGGTGGAGGTATCGCGAATGATACTAAGGTTGACATGGTCATCTACACTCTGCCCAAATTCTATGAGAACTTCTGACTCAATGCCATAATGGGCAATAAAAAGTTCACTCTAAATGAACTGCTTAATGAGTTGGTTGCGGCCGAGGGGGTTATGGGCAAGAGTCCACAAGCTCTGGCAACTGTCAAAGGTCCTAACTTTGCACCGAAAGGTGGGAAGAAGCAGAAAGAGCCCTATGGCAAGAAAGCTAGGCCCGACCGGAGGCGTTGGCAAGCCAAAGGGGAAAGAGAAATGCTTCAAGTGTCAGCGAGTAGGACATTGGAAGTCTGACTGTCCCATGATGAGGAAAGCTCAAGGTATGACTACTGCTTTAATAACAGAAACATACTCGATTTCAAGATCTTCCCATCAATGGGTTGTTGACTCGGGTGCAACTGATCATGTTTGTTACACCTTGCAGGGGTTCCTGCAGATAAGGGAGCTGAGTAGAGGCGAGCTGGCACTCTCCATGGGAAATGAAGCAAGCTTGCCTGTTGTTTCAATTGGAGATGTGAATTTGTTTATTGATGAATATGTTTTAGTTTTGAGGGATGTACTTTATGTTCCGGGTTTTCGAAAAAACTTGATCTCTACCATTCAATTACGCAAGTATGGATATTCTGTTCTTTTGGAAGACAGTGCAGTATTCATTAAAGATGGTCAAGTTTTATTTAAAAGTGCAGCTGATTCTCTCTATACTTTTATAGTCCAATTTATCTATATACATGAATGTTCAAGACACTCATATCTACACACCATATAATGTTCAAGATTTTTGGGTAACAATAACCTCATCAAAACAGTAGGAAAGAAGCTTATTTCAAATACTCTCAAATGGTTGAAAACTCTAACTTTCAATTTTAAAGTCTACTTCACATATATCATCATAGATCTACAATTTCACCACAAATCACATGCTTTCTCATATCAAGAATTCATCATGCTTCTCATATTATAACATGTAGCCATTATAATAGTGTTCAAGGTCACATATTCCACTCATATGAATCTAACATGTAGATATATATAAAAACTCATGAGTTAAGTGAAAGCTTTCGAAAATCACCCACATGAGAGGAAGGATTATCATGCATCAATATACGCATGCTTACTCATCTTATATATATATATATATATATATATATATATATATATATATATATATATATATAGACACTACAAGTCGTCTACCATCTCCAGTGGAATCCCGCATTCCGCCGCCATCGCCGTTTTTCCGATGACGAAAACAGTCAGCCACCTCTTCCCCAATACTCAGCAACACAAAGAATTTTATTTATAAATCCTTATATTTCGATTTCTCTTCATTCTTCGATTTCTGTTTCAAAAACTATCTATTGTGTGATAGTTGAAGTGAATCATAAATAGAGAATGGAGCAAGAGAATCTTGCAATTCCTCCCATCTACCGCCCCACAACAACGACCGCCTCGAAATCCCTAATTTAAGCTCCGTCCCCGTCTCGAGCATTCCTCCACCGATGCTCGGCCTATGGTGTTTTTGAGGCGGCGAGAGGAAAGAAAACATGGGGCAGGGGAAACGGCGAGAGGCAGCGCCACGGAAGTGGAGGTCGGCGGCGAGGAGGAGGAAGGGGATAAGGTGTGGCCCTTCTGGCGCAAGGGAAGGGGATGAGGTGATGTGGATTATGTTAATCTTTTTTATTAAAATATGATGAATTTTGCAATTCCAAGTGGATTAATAAGTATAGGTAATCAAACTCCGGCGTTCCATTCCGGGTGCCGAAAATTTTTTACGGGACATAATTAAAAAAATATTGATAGGTTGGGTACCAATTAGATATTATCGAAAAGTTGGGACATAATCGATAATTCGGCCAAACGATGGTACATAAAGTGACATTTACCCTAAAAATAATTAGGTCACTTAAATGAATTAAGGCCCAATTATATATATTAAATTAATCCATAAGGATAAGTTTAAACATAGCTCCCATTTCTTTCATTATAGCCCCCTTAATAAAAATAATAATTAAATAAATAATAAATTTACTATCATATCCTTATAATCCCAATTTAAATCTTTTATTAAATAATGACAAAATAAACGTTAAAACTATAATAATCATTGTAGCCCTTAAAATTACGGCGAGTAGAAGAAGATGGGAGCCTGAAGAAGAACGAAAAGAATAAAATCATATTGAAGAAGAACGAAAGGAAGAACAATCATTTCACCATAAATCTCCACGGTACAAAATTTCAATGGTGAAGAAAGGTAATTACATACAAGGAAACTTTATAGTAATACTTTAAAAGCTTTAATTATAATTACAGATAAGTTTTGATTTGTTTATGTGCAAGGAATATTAAAGCTGGTAACTTTCAGATTGAAAAACTAGAGTTAACAAATTCTACTAATATATATGTGACTGCTAAGCCTCTAAATCAGATCGATCGATTTTCTATGATGTTATTCAAATTGTAGTTATGTTCTTGATTGCATTCGTTTTAGATTTCGGGCTTCCGTGAATGAAAATAAGAACTCAATATCAATATTAACCATAATATTTAATTTGATTTTATTCTGAAATTTAATCATAATTGTTGCCCTAATTGAAGATAGGTGGGTGAAAGAACAAAGCAATACATCGCAAATAAAAACAACATAAAATGATACCGTTTTGTTTCATCGAGATACTCGTGCTTGTTAAGCATCGAGACTAAGGTTGATGAGACAAAACCTATAAAGAAGGTTTTTGGCGAGGCAAAGTTATCCATGATCAAGATCTGTAAAAATAAATTTATATATTATGCATATGAACAATTCTAGGCAAATGATACATATGAATTAAAGCCTAAACTTTACTCGGCGGCATGTGTTAATGGAGGATGAAAGGTTACTTTTACAAAACCACAATATCTCCCCACCCAAGACCTCACTGAAAGCAGTATGTACATTGATTCTGTGATACATTGAAGGGTATTCCCAGATGAAAGAGAATTCAAACCAAACCTTATACTGAAACTAGAGCTGTCAAAATGCGTCGAAAGTGGCCCGCCCGTACTTTTGGCTGGGCTGGGCTAGGATTTTTTAGGCCCAAAAAAATTCGGGCCTATCTGGCCCGACCCATGCAGCCCGTCAGGCCACGCGGCCCATTCCGTCAATTATTGGGCCTATTCTATATGTTAATGGAATTATTGACCCCAAAGAATGGTATTGGGCTTTGGCCTTTTCTATAACAAAGCCATTGGTTCAAATAAAAAGCTATTGAGCTACATAAAAAGAAAAATTGTATCTATATCTCAATTTAACTCTATATATATAGATAATAACATAATTAAGGTGGGGATACTACAATCATTTATGTATAAAATAAAACAGAGACAAATTAAGGTGGGCTACTACATCAAGCACATTTACTCTTATAAAAATTTGTGCAAATTTAACTAAAAAAACTTTAAAAAAATTACTCAAACAAACATAATTATAATCCTTCTTTTAAACTAAAGAAACGATAACAATTACAATAGCATAGTGATTCCGAAAAACTACAAAAACTATAATAAATGCTAATCTTCTGCATACTTCGCTTGCACCTCCGCTGCCACGCCTTCCATGTCAATACGTTTCATCGTAGAAGCAAATGGATGCATTATAAAGTCCACCGATGATCTCCATGCATTTGAAATCTCAACTAGATACCAATGTCGTCCACATAATATGAATGCATAGATGAAGAAAACACATGTCTCTATAAAAATAAAAACAGTCAGTTCCAAGTCGTAAAACGACTTATACAACCAAAATGCAGCGCGTCCAACCCATGTAAAGTTAACTAGTAGACCCAACCCCTAAAAAAAACTCGGACACCGAACTGGTTTGTTCAATACCCGCCCTCTCTTAAGATACTCGTACCACCACGCGTAAAAGCAATACATCGCAAATAAAAACAACATAAAATGATACCGTTTTGTTTCATCGAGATACTCGTGCTTGTTAAGCATCGAGACTAAGGTTGATGAGACAAAACCTATAAAGAAGGTTTTTGGCGAGGCAAAGTTATCCATGATCAAGATCTGTAAAAATAAATTTATATATTATGCATATGAACAATTCTAGGCAAATGATACATATGAATTAAAGCCTAAACTTTACTCGGCGGCATGTGTTAATGGAGGATGAAAGGTTACTTTTACAAAATCAGTTACTTTTAGTAAATCACAATATCTCCCCACCCAAGACCTCACTGAAAGCAGTATGTACATTGATTCTGTGATACATTGAAGGGTATTCCCAGATGAAAGAGAATTCAAACCAAACCTTATACTGAAACTAGAGCTGTCAAAATGCGTCGAAAGTGGCCCGCCCGTAGTTTTGGCTGGGCTGGGCTAGGATTTTTGAGGCCCAAAAAAAACGGGCCTATCTGGCCCGACCCATGCAGCCCGCCGGGCTTTTGGGCCAAATTAGCCCTATCGGTTAGTTTATAGAAAATAGGCGTTTTTTTCCAATATAATAACTAAAATAAGTCTAATAAGTAATAATTAGCCAATTAAAAATTTTGAATCACCATTTAATTATATTTTCCTAATATGCTAGTCTTAGACTCTTAGTCTACTAATCATTATAAAAATAGATTCTTTTCTAATTCAGCATCTTACGAATGTGATTAAGCTTTCAAACATTTTGGTGGTCCTTTTACTTTATTTCGACTTGAAAGGGAGTAATATTTTTTTTATTATTATTTTGGTGGTTGATATTTGTTTCATCGAATTTGTCTTCAATTTTTTTTCTTTAAATTTGATTTAGTTTATTAAATTTTGGAAGTAAATATATATATATATACATATATATATATATATATATATATATATATAGGGAGAGGTTCAAGAAAGAACCATAAATAAAAAAAGAACGGAGAACCATTTTCAGCCATTTGATTATCAAGATCTACGGTGGATGTATCATCTTGTTGGATGAATGCAGATCCTGGGTTCGAATCCTGAAGGGAGCAATTTTTTTTATTTTTTTGAGTGCATTAATTTTAACATCGAATGCATTAATTTTTACAGTGAATGCATTAGATTTGATGGTTCTCGCGTTCTCACAAATAATGTAGTTCTCTCTAGAACCACACCCTACATATATATATATATATATATATATATATATATATATATTAATTTATCAATTTTTTTTCCCGTTTTGGCCCGACCCGCCTGGCGGCCCGTATAGGGCTGGGTTGGGCTTCATTTTTCGAGGCTCACTGAAATTTTGGGCCGGCCCGACCCGGTCCAAAAAATTTCCTAGGCCCGTTGGGTTGGGCCGGACTGGCCCGGCCCACAAGGTTTGACAGCCCTAACTGAAATAAGTAAAACTAAAAGAGAATTAAAAAAATAGGTCGCAGGAGAAATTGCAAAAGACAAAAAAAGCCTTGCAGGCCAACTCGACGACTCAAATTCTACCGCATAAATAATAAGGCAATTTAAAACATGACTATACCTAAGGCTTTAAACAACAACCCAGCCCATACCTTCATAGATAAGTAAACAAATAAGATAACTATGGAAACAAGCTACAGAGATCACTAAAATCATCTCTAACATCTTGAAATTATTTGCCTTTTCTCAATCATCACAATATGCCAACAAGAGGTGCATTGTGATATAATGTCACTACTTTAAAACCAAATAACCTACTTCTAATGACCAAGAAAATAGAGTGTCAATGAGAAACAGGGGAATCAAGTGATCATGCCGCAAACCCAAATCCCGATAATTTATTTCTTGTAGGGGTGAAATAAGCTTCCTTAACTACTTCAAGCTCACTAGTGCAGCAAAAAACTACAGTGGTTAATAAACCCAAAAGGTATTTCTATTCGAAACAGCAAAAAAGAGAAGGCAAAAGAATTATAAGGGATTATGAAGTTTCGTCCAAGACCAAAAGGAAAAAGAAAACGTGATCCTCACAACTCCAGAAAGCAGAATGAGCACACTTTGCATCAACCAACCAATGTAAATATCTAAATAACATCAACAAGGTAAAATAGAGATAGATATCTAAATAACAACAGAATGAGCATACTTTGCAGGATTGCAGATGCAGGATTGAATCTGCACAAAAACTGATAGAAATATAGAGCTAGCAAAAAGTGAGTGATACTACTATATATACACAGCATGGATAACCGTATTCACCAGTCTTTTTTTTTTTTTTTTTGAGAGAAACAGTATTCACCAGTCTGTTGTTGTACTATTTAAGCCTTTGGCAAAGCATGCATAAGTAGGGGTGTAAACGAACCAAGCCGCTCGCGAATTATTCGGAGCTCGGCTCGAAAAAAACTCATTCAAAATTTGTTCGTTTTCTTAATGATCCGAACTCGAGCCTGTACATATTCGGCTCGTGAGCTCGCGAATATGTTCGGCTCGAACGTATTCGCGAGCCTATTCGCGAATAGGCTCGCGAACAGGTTCGTGAGTCTATTCGCGAATAGGTTCGCGAATAGGCTCGCGAATAGGTTCATTAAATTATTAATTTTATATATTTCATTTATTGAATTTATTCTGAATAATTAAGATAATTATAATAATTAAAACAAATAATTTTTAGTAAGTTTACAAAGTATCTATTTATTAAAAATAAATTAAAAATTATAACTCATCATTAATTAGAAATATAATTATAATAATATTAATTAGTTATATATACGTATATTTATAATTATTTTATTAATTCTAAAAGAAGATAACTTATAGTCTTATATTACTATTTACTTGTCACACCCCCAATTCTTGAAGGAAATAAATACAATCGAGGTGCAACCATTTTACAGAAATAACATAAGGAGAAATCCTTAGTGACCCGAATAATAAAATATTAAATCGAGCTAGTCCCCTTTGGATCACAAGTTTTATTTCATGCTTCTGACAACCGATATTCATTAGCATAAATTTAGTAATGAAGAGTCTAAGCTCGGTCAGGTATATAATTTGAAATTTAATATGGAGATCTTAAGTTGAGAAAACAAAAGACGGATACGAGTAATTGCTACAGCGGAAGTCTAAAATATGAATTTAACCCTAGCCTCAGCTCCGTCCCGTCAACACCAGCCAGCCAACCTGAAAACATTTGAAAGTATTTTTGGGCTAAGTACTAATGTACTCAGTGGGCATGCATTTTCTGAAACATTTCATATTTTCGTAAAGACAGTGTATCCAATCATAATTGACATAACTTAGAAGGTTTTAAATTGAAAGAACTTCTAAGCATGTTAAAATATTTTCTTTCATTGGTGCACACATGTCACACTCCCTTTCCGTTACTCGCTGTGATCCCGGACCTTTTAGCCACCGACGGATCCATTTTTCCCATTGCGCTTGTCCTGAGGACGTAACTCAGACAAGTTGAATTGACCTCGGGACGTTACCCAGGCCTTACATGATACATGCTCCGGAACACATCCAGCCAAGCACCCTTATAACGCCTCTTACATGAATTAGTGCCCGATGGAGATCAACCCACCGAAAACAACTAACAAGTGTACACAATTCTCAAATAACGTGTTAGGCCATAAGAGAACCTCGATCGATCCATGAATTGCGAGCCTTAAACAGAGCAGAGTGCACATAAACATTTTATTGGATAAATAGTTTGCATTTTATTGAATAAATAGTTTGCATTTCATTGAAACATTTAGAGCTTAATAACTCAATCATACTTTATACATTTGGAAAGTAAGCCCACCTGAATAGGCAAAGCCTGAAGATCATAATCACATAAATTCATCTTGGGAAAGCAGCGTTAATCCCCTTGATACACAAAGCCTACAAGAAATCTATATTTTTAATAGGTCTCCTGAATCTAATCTTAAGTAATGATGAAGTGCTTAACATTATATGATTCACTTAGCCGGGTTTTCAAAATTTAATAAATAAATAATTGAAAACTAAATTTCTTGAGTTAAGGACACCAACAATATCCTTACTTGATTTTTCTTTAATAATTGGAATTATAAATAAAACCAATTAAA
This sequence comes from Salvia miltiorrhiza, assembly GCF_028751815.1. Taxonomy (NCBI): domain Eukaryota; kingdom Viridiplantae; phylum Streptophyta; class Magnoliopsida; order Lamiales; family Lamiaceae; genus Salvia; species Salvia miltiorrhiza. The sequence goes on from NC_080388.1 coordinate 37,623,411, forward strand.
TTGTAAATACTTTTATTGCAAAATGCAAATGTACATGCACATAAAGTAATAAGGCCCAAAGACTTTAATAAAATCAGCCCAGTAGCCAAAGCCCAACACCCCCAAACCCTTCTTCCTCATTTTTTCTCTTCAAACCCACGCGCGCACACACACAAAATCTGCTCCTCCCAATTCCCACTCTCGACTCTCTCGCTCTCTCTCCACACACATACTCAACTGCAGCAGCAGCCGCCGCCGCACAGCTCCTTCTCCCTTCGCTCGTCTCTCGCCTAGCCCGCTCGGAACGACGGCAGAGCCGCCGAGTCCTAGGCTCCCAATCTGTTCTCCTCCCTCTGAAATTCGACGACGACACAGCCACCGGCGATGACTCCGCCCCTCATCTCTCTTCTCCTCCAGTTTCGGCCGCCGCCTTTCGTATTTCGAGCAGCAACGCCGCCGCCCTGCAAGCCCTAGGTTTCTCCTTTCTCAACTCCGGCGACTCAGGGCAGCGACGACGAGGCCGCCGCCGCCTGAAGCCCTAGGCCCAACTAACAGAACACACACACCATACCAAGGCTCCCTCCGAATCTCCATCTCTGTTCCGACTCAGAACAGGGCGTGAAACCGCCGCCCCTATCGCTGCCTGCTACTCTCGATCCAAGCACTACCTCATCTCCCCGATTTCTGGCGGTGACAGCGGCTCCTCGCCGCCATCGTGCCCTAAACTCAAATTCCCAGCGCCATAAACGACGCCGCCTCCGCCTGGACTCCCTCGGTTTCCGGCCGAACAGCAATAGCCGCCGACTGCTGCCCTCTCTACCACTTCTCACCAAACTCGACACTTACAGCAGCACAACCCACACACAACATAGCTCAAGATTCAAGTTCAATACATGCTTGTTTTATATATCATTGCTTGAATTCTCAATGTAAAATCAGTTCATAACATTCATGCTCGAATGTATAAATAAGGTAAAGTCCATATCTTTAAGTCTCTTTTTTTCTCTGTAAATGCATATCTATATGTGGACACGTTTATGAATGAGTGAGTCGTCTATTGCTTTTGAAATCAAAGTGAGAAAATTAGACAAGAAAGTTTGAGGTGGAACCTTGAGTTTGAATATATGGCTGACAGTTGGGGTTTGATTTTTTGCTGCGTTGCTGAATCTCAGTGGATTGAGAGTTCTTGCATTTTGAGTTGCTTGCTAGCTATAGTTATTAGTGTGTGATGGAAGGAGGACTTTGGCTGATGAGATCAAGAGTGAACCTCCTGCTTCGTGCGAGAATGGGGTGAGTGAAATTGTGGGAGAGGTGGTGAATAATGCAGGAATAGATTGGCTCATGTGTAGTTTCAGTTTGGAGGGAAGTTGGTGGCTGCCAAGTATGGCTAAAAGTTGAAAAAGCTAAATGTAGGAGCATGGCTTTTGATGGGAGTCTAGTGAGTTGAGTGATGATTTGACAACTAAAATTATCAGGGTTAAATTATCAGAATTGTAGAAGTAAAATTTATCAGGATTCGTTAAATAAATAGTTCGTGTAAATGCTTAATCGCTCAATTTAAAAACTCTATGCAATGCATATTAATTTGAATAGATAACAAATTTACAAAAGGTTTTGCAAATCATTTGTTGGAATTAAAATAAATAAATTTATTTTCTTTATCCGGCGTAAATCATCTTAATTCTAAGTTCAAAATTACTTTAAAAAGTTCAAAATTACTTTAAATTTAGCTACGAGGGAACGGGTATTACATTACTAATTATAATTTAATATTTATTATATAAGCTAAATACATCTTAATTAGTCAATTAACTTTTAAAATATTTAAATATAACTTTTTATAGTTTGAAATTTGTTATATAACATAATTTGTGTTTTATTTTATTATATAATATTAGTTTAAGTTTATCACATCATACTCACAAATTAATATGTATATATATATATATATATATATATATATATATATATATATATATAATACGTTTATATATAGATGTATTTACTTAAACAATTAACTATATGATTGAATATGATTTCAAGTTTGACGATGTTGTTTAAAGTTTGAGACGAGATTATTCTCATAACTTAATTATAGTTTCACAAATTCTAGACAAAATGATACTTACACGTAAGTTATAATCTTCAAGCTCCATACAAGATGATGCTCAAAATTCAGATGTGGTATTTCAAACTCCAAAGAATATGATTTTCAAAATTTTGACGTTCAAATGTCATATGTGATCTTTAGAGCTTAATATGATTATATGGTCTTATTAGGTCCATATGAGATGATACTCAGATGACATATGTTTAGTTAAATTATTTCTTATCCGTCAAATTTAAAGAATTTGAACAAACTTGATACTTTATCCGTCCCCCAAACATCTTTCTAAGAAAGGATGACACGAGTTTTAATAAAAGTTAATTATTTATTTGATAAGTGGAGAATCTGTCCCACAAAAAGTGAAATTATAAGAGTGATAGTTAGTGAAAGTGGAGAACGAGTCCCACAAAAAGTGAAATTGTAAGAATAATAATTAGTGAAATTGTTTCTAAAAATATGTTAGGAAGAAGTTTTGGGGACGAACCAACATAGAAGAAAAAAAAGGAAAATGTTTGAGGGATGGAGAGAGTAAATATTATCGATATATAATTAACAGCAGATGCGACACATCAATTGTACATCATATCATACTTTAAATTTACATATTTTTTTCTTGTAAAATCTTCAATTCCACATCAACTTTTTATAAACTTCATCAAATGAATGTTTATACAAAAATGTATTTCTATTATCACAACCTACATTTAATTGGCGAAAGTGATTAAGATTAATATTATTTTAAATATTGTATAACTAATTTAATTTGATATGACTATTTCATATGCTATATCAATAAAAATAACATAAAATAATTAAAAATGATGACATAAAATAATTCCTGTCGAATGTGGACGGGTTGGACGCTAGTTTAATGTAAATCAAACATGCATATATACATTATTTGAGATAAAATAATCATAGTTAGTAGTGGTGTAGTGGTAGCAATGCCCCGTTTTATTCTAAGAGGTCAGGAGTTTGAAACTTTTAACCTCCTCTAATGCGATTTTTGTGCTTTTTTTTTCCTTTTTTTCCCCTTTTTTTTAATACGTTTTTTGGGTTTTTTTTTTCTGGTTTTATTTCTTTCTTTTTTTTACGTTTTTTTTTCTTTTTCCTATTTTCTTTATTTTTTTTATACATTTTTTCTTTTTTCTTTTTTCAATATTTTTTTCTTTTTACTATTTTTCTTTTGCATTTTTTAATATATCTTGGTTTATTTATCCTTTCAGTATTTTCTATATTTATTGTTTTTCTTTTGTATTTTTGTATATATTTTTGTGAAAAATGTAATATTTTTTGAAATATTACATTTCTTCAAAAACGTTACATTTCTTCATGTCAATAATTATTTTTCGTAATAATAATAATTATTTTGAATAACGTATAAATAAATACTAGAATAAAGAAAAAATAATCAAATAATTATTCAAGTAATCATTGTCGTAAGGAAGAGTAACTATTGATATAATGTAATGTAATGTTTCTAAATTATTACATTTGTTCACGATAATTATTACTTTTATTTATGAGAATTTGTACTTTTAGTTATTTGTTCAAATAAATATTTTTGTACGTAAAAATAGTTATTGATGTGAAGAAAAGAAATGTTATTTTCACTCGTTAATACTTTTATTCTTAACTATTTGGTCAAATAATTATTGTCGTAACAAAAAGTAATTATTGTTACAATGAAATATAATGTTTCTAAATTATTACATTTGTTCACGATAATTGTTAATTTATTCATGAGAATTTATACTTTTAGTTATTTGATCAAATAATTATTATTGTAAAAAAAAAAGTAATTATTGATATGTATAAAAGTAATGTTAGTTTTACTCGTTAGAACTTATAATTTTGTATATTTGGTCAAATAATCATTGTCATGAGGAAAAGTAACTATTGATATGATGTAATGTAATGTTTCTATATTGTTACATTTGTTCACGATAATTGTTACTTTTATTTATAATAACATTTACTTTAAGTTATTTGCTCAAAAAAATATAGTAATATTTTATATTGAATGAATGTAAATACTTAAATGAACATAAGTATACATTAATTTGTTCAAACAAATATACTCCCTCCGTCCACCAAATATATGCCACAATTTCCTTTTTCGTCCGTCCACAAAAAATATGCCACATCCATTTTTAGTAGTAGGGTCCACACCATTCCACTCACATTTAAAGTGAGACCCTTACTCCACTACCAACTTCACTCACATTTTATTAAAACTCGTGCCGAAAGTAAAGTGGCATATCTTTGGTGGACGGAGGGAGTATATCTTATGCTTATTAAAAATAAATATTTCTTTTAGGGTTTAGGGTTTCACAAAAATTGTTTTTTTCTCACGAAAACTTGTAATTTTAATTATTATTTGGTCAAGTAATTATAGTCGTAAGAAAAATAACCATTGATATGAATAAATGTAATATTAAAAAAAAATAGAAGTAAATGGAAAACATAGAAAAAAGTAATTATTATCTCAATAAAGTAATTATTCATATAAAAAAATGTAATATTTCAAAATTAATAACAATTGATATGAATAAAGTAATGTTTTTAAAAACAATACATTCTTTATGTTGATAATTACTTTTTATCATAATAACAATTACTTTGAAATCAATAAAATACCAAAAAATAAAATAAAAAATATTGTCAAAAGAAACAGCATAAAACAAAAAGAAAGAAAAAACTGAAATAAAAAGAATGAAAAACAAACATCCAAAAAAAAAACAGTAAAAAAGGCAAAGAAAGGAAAATCAAGAGAAACAACTGAAATAAAAAAATGAAAAAAAAAATGAGAGAAAAAAACGCAGGTAAGAAGAAGAGGAAAAAAGGGAAAAAAAAATGAGGCAAAAAATGAAAGGAAAACTGGGGGAAAAAAAACAAAAAAAAAGAAACGAAAAAAGGGGGGAAAAAAACATGAAAAACAAAGAAAGAAATGGGGCAAAGCAATTTCGAATCCCTCCCCTTCAAGATAAGTGTTGAAGGCGCGATTGTAGCCACTACACCATATTGCAGTTTTGCTTTTATTTACCAAATTTTACAATATACTTCATGTTAGTTCTCGTCGGGGTTAACCGCGGTCAACCGCACCAGAGACCAACTCTTACACCTCATATGTAATGATTTATTAAAGTTTTACGTAACAAATGTAATGTAAATCAATATATAAAGTTTTACAACTTAATATTGATTTTATCAGACCTTAATAAATAGACATACCATTTACTAATTTTATATAAAATCTTACGAAACAAATTTGTTCTCCTATAAAATATTTGTTTTATTTATTTATTATTGAATATAGCAAGTAGGAAAGATATGGCAATGAGTTAGGTTAATATTTCATAGGTCTTGGGATCAATTCCTTTTAGAAGCATTCGTTTTTTTCCAGATTTTTTCATTTTTATTTTCTTGTTATGTATCTGTAATTAATTTAATATTCTTCTAATACTTAATACTAATTTATTTTTATTAATTTTATTTTATATATCCAATATGCGACACTCTTCATTTATATTTTATATATCTATTCATATTGAATTTTGAGTTTTAGAATCCAATTTTTACTAATGTGTTGTTGTTCTACTACATTATAGTTTTATGTAGTAATTAAATAATGTGGTTAATGATGATTTATTTTTAAAACAAATCAATGTCAAGATTTTATTTGTATTTAAGTACAAAATTGTAATTTGTAATATAAATTTATCTACTTTCATATTAATTAATTTTATACAAGAAATGATGATTTTATTTGTAGTATGGTCCCCAAGGGGACACCAAGCGGTGCGACTTCCTGTGTGTGAATAGTGGGGTCCTGGATTCAAACCCCACTACTCCCCCTCCCCAACTCCCCCAAATAAAATAAAAAAAAGATTGTAGTATGCATTGCATGATGAAATAACTTGTAACATAAATACTAGTACACTACACATATAATCAATGTCAATATGAATTTTTAGTCAGATTAGCACTCTAAAATAAATAACACTCTATATGTAATTTGAAAAAAGTTATATGTAACTTTAAGTATTTATTGAAACATATATATTCATTATTCAAGAGTAAATGATGTTTTAAAGATTAAATAAGTTTTTTTTTCTTCTAAAGATTGAATAAAATTTTTACTAATAACAAATGTGAACGTTATTTGAGAGTAAATTATATTTTAAATAAAATTTAATACGAAACTTATTAATAACTATTTTGTAGTACAATGGATAAGATGTTACTTTTAAAATCAAAGGTCATGTGTTCAATTTTTATTTAAAACAGCCCCTGTAAACAAAGAAAAAAAAAATGGAAAGCTGCCATTAATGATATTTGAACCCACAACCTTAAGTAATAATAAAGAGAAGGTCGCAACCATCACACCACACCATTGTTCTAGCTTTTATTTCTATTTTTTTTTTTATATGCGTCCATTGCATGTTCTCTTCTTCCATCTAACTCATCACAACTTTGATCAACAATATTAGCATTAGCTCCGACATTTATCATATCGATCGAATCATGACATCAGGTTCATGTGAATGATTAGAACCAGAACTCATTTTTGATGAAATAGTGAGTGTAGCTCTTTGTTTTTTTTAAAAAGAAATCAGTACATGTATGGTTCATATATTTTGTATAAATGACTACTTTTCTACAGTGCAATTGAAATCCAAAAATAATAAAGAATAAAAAGGAAACGAGTGGAATATGAATTGGGCAATTGATTTAAAATGGAATGAATCTGCCATTGATTACAATTTGATGTCTTGCATGTTCCATTTCGTTAAATACAAAATTTAAAAAAAAAATCAAGATTAAATACAAATACTTACATCCATTATTAAAAAAAGTTAAATATTCATTCTTTTCGTTTTAAATAAAAAAAATATACTCCATCATAGATCAATATTAGTAAATAATTTTTTATAAATTAACATTTAAAAATTCATTATTATTATTTTTATTAAAATATATATATACTGACTAATTAACTTTTTATATTTGGAATAAGTATGAAAATATATACATAAGTTAAGAATTAATAAAAATGAAATTAAATATTTATTCCATAAATAATTTTAGATTTTCTACCTATAATTTGAAACAAAATCTACTAGGAAAAGATCTAGGGGTTTACATGATTGGCGGCTACCATGTCTATTTTAGAATTAAACAACCGTGTATTTGTTTAGGGGTAATTTAGGTTTAGCAAAAAATTAAACTTTCCTATTTAAATTACAAGGGTATTATGTTTATACATATTATGTATGAATAGCATTACCCATTTAAAATTAGCCTTAAATCAAGGGTGATTCTATTCATAGCTCCCATTTTATTATTTATAGCTCCTTATTTATAATAATACTCCCTCCGTCTATGAAAGAACTTCCTAGGAGGGAGTGGCATGGGTTTTAAGAAAAAATATTGTTGAGTGTATTGAGAGTGGATAAAAGGTAGTTGAATGTATTGAGAGTGGTGAAAATGTGTTATAATTAATATTGGGAGTTGTGAAAAGTAAGAGAATTATAAGTGGTGGGGTATAGTCCAAAAATAGGTAGGAAGTTCTTTTGTGGAAATCCCAAAAAGAAAAGTGTTGGGAACCCCATGGAATATCTTGTTTTGTTTTGATGATACCAAAATTCTTAGGTTTAATATGTAACAGACTAGAACAAGTTTGAACCCAAGTGTTAGAGTTCGTTTCTAGTTTAGTTTGAAGTTCTGAAGACTGAAGACTGAAGACTGAAGAGTGAAGTTACCAACTGAAGTATCAGTTGAAGAATCAGTTCGGAACTGATTACTTAATACGTGCCCCGTGGACTCAGCGGACTGATTCTAAAGTCAAGTATCAGTTAAACATTCTTCCTCGGACTGAACTTCCAACGTTCAAAGGAAGCCACGTGCTCACACAGTACAGCCGCATTAAATGCAGAGATCTCAGGATCATCCCTCTCTGCAGAGGTCATTCCTATTTGGTGGCTACTTTATTAGAGACGTCGCATCTCCTGCTCTTCAACATAGCCGTTCCTACCAAACAAGGAACCTAGAAGATTGAAGCCTCAGCCCAAATTCAAAAAGCTCTCCAACGGAAGAAATCTTGAAAACGTTCTCCGCCAACGGATCTATTCAAGATCTCTCCTATAAGTAGTGCTCGAGGATCACTTCAATCTTCACCGATTCAACGGCATAAGCTGAAGCTCTGCCAAAATTGCTACTCAGCCCAAAGCTTAACCTCCCCAAAGCTTGAATCGAAGAAGAGAATTCCAAAGCCAAAATCAGTCACTGCTGATTACACACATTCTCTTAGACCTTAGGCAAATATCCGTTTACCCAGAAGCCTAGGTCAAACTTGCTCCAAAGAACTTGTTCTTTGAAGTTTAGTTGGCAAGTTTTCAAACCTCCTTTCGAGAGATAGAATCGAGTGTTTGAGTGGTAAAGGAGTTCAGGAAGGTACTCTGACTCCGTGAGATCCTAGTGCAAGGTCGTGCTAGGAGCGAGAAATCCAACGCGAGTGAAGTGTTGGTACTGAAGAGTGGAATCTTCAGTGGAACGGTTGTGTGCACCCGACAAGCACACGGTTCGGTTTGCAGTGCACCAGTTAAGCACTTGCGGAGTGGATTGTTGGTCTGATCAACCGACCGTGGATGTAGGAAGTATTTTCTGAACCACGTAAAAGTCTCTGTGTTATTTACAACTTTCAGTTTTACTTTCTTACTTGTGTTTTTACTTTTGATAAACTGAATTCTGATTAACTGCAAAGAGAAACCTAAGACTAACAACGTGCTCAACCGAGGCTATTACGAAACAAAGTTATTTCCGCTGCGTATGATATCAGTCTGACTGATCTATCCTTTGATAGTCAGGAAGATTTATATCATCTCTGTTTTAGCAAACTCGACTGAAGCCTTAACGTGCATCAGTTAAGTTCCAGTAACTTAACTGATAACTCCTTACTGAAAAGTTTTTCAGTATCAGTCGTCAACCCTGTTTGGTCAAAACTCCTTTCAGTTAACAGGTGTCTTAGTTTGCTTGTAAAGTTTCGTTTTGATCTTTATCTTGAGATCCCTCTGTTTTAGAGGAAAGAAAAATAGCCCATAGGTGTATTCCCCCTCCCTCATACACCTATTCGAGATCCTCCGGACCTAACAGAAAGATAGGAAGTTCTTTCGTGGACGGAGGGAGTATATATATATATATATATATATATATATATATATATACATATATATATATATATATATAGGCAAAAGTTCAATGAAGAAGGCCTAAATGTAAGAAAGAAGAGAGAAGAAATCTTGGCCCTTCATCTTACTTAATCTGATGGTCTATATTTGTCATTAATTCGGCAGCCTCTAATGAATTAGAGGATATGATAGTAAATTACACATAATCTATATAAGTTAATTGCCATAATCAGGAATGAGAAAACCGTGCTAATCTTTATATATATGTCAAAAGATTCAGTTAATGTGGCCTATTTTTTTATATTTAATATATTTTCCTTTTTTTCATGAATACAATTACACGAAATCCCTTTCGTTAGTGCGGCCGTGGGTCGTTTCATTATATTCAACAAATCTTTTAACTAATTAAAATACTAATAACAAGGCAAGCAATGATTACTATGAATAATAAAATTATACTATTACAAATTCAGAAAAAGGAAACTAAAAAAAAATAGTTACATAATCAAACGAACACATCAATTGCAATATTAAACTAAATAAAGAAAATAGTTATATCCTTTAAACTTTAATGAACAAATCTCATTTTTTAGATGAACATAACTCAATTTTTTCAATGAGTAGTGTAGTAACGATAATGAACATATTTTATTAATTTGATGAACATATATTTATTAATTTGAACATAATTTGTTGAACAAATAGTTATATCATTTTAAATTATATTTTCGTTTAGTATAATGAATTTTTAATACGTTTTATATGAACAAATAGTTATATCCTTTGAACTTTAATAAACAAATCTCATTTTCTAAATGAACATACCTCGATTTTTCCAATGAATAATTTATTAATTAAGATGAACATATTTTATTGATTTGATGAACATATTTTACTAATTTGAACGTAATTTGTCGAACAAATAGTTATATTATTTTAATTTTGTCACGACCGGACTTAACTAAGGATAGGTAAGCCGGGAAACCGTGACTAGGGAAGGGAAATTAGGAGAGGGGACAGAAAGGGGTGATAAATAATTATAAATGAATTAAATTAAGATTTAGACATCATATGAGAATAAGTCACACATATATATAGATAATAACGAGTAATCGGTCATGAGTATCCGATTTAAGTGTTTATACAATAACTTGATTTGACAATTCAACATAATAGGATAAACTGCATCATAACTGAGTGTTCGCAGCGGAAATGAGAACGTGATACATGTATGAAGACATGTATCGCCAAGAGTTTATTTAGTAAATATGACAAAGCTCCGCACGACACCCCATCATCACTCATCACTGCTCAACCTGCACATTTAGAAATACATGCAGGGCTGAGTACAAAGTACTCAGTAGACATATGCCGAAAATCATATACATACTTAATAAATGTAAATTGTCATGCCATTTCAATAGTATAACCAAGGGTTTTTACTTAAAAAGGCCCTAAGCATACTAAATTCATTTGTGATTCTAAAGTTCGTCTGATCAGACTAAGTTCTTTTGTAATCTATCATATCTGAATCTGTGTGCCGGAGAGGTGGCCACCTCTCACGGTCACTTGACCGGCCAACCCGCTAGATGACTCACGGTCACTGGTGTACACTAGCCAAGGCAGGATAGCTATCAACTGCTCAAGACCCGAATTCGATTACATGATAACTGGCAAAGCCATATCAGATAGATATCATACTGAAATTAAAACATTTTATGGCAAGACAATACTTGAAATAACTTTAATTCAAAGATTTTGTCATGAAATAACTTGCTTGAACGTAACAGTTAAACTCATTTGATATATATGAAAGTAATGCCTACCTGGTTGCAGTGTTTCGCTACTAAGGCAGTGATTCTTTCGATAGCACTGACTCCCACGCTTGACCTTTTATTATGAGAATTCAAGGTAAGACATTCAGGAATCTTCAATTAATGAGAATGCATTTTTACTATGAAGTCCTTATTAATGGAGAACTTATTATTCTAAGGTACTAACCAAAGTAGTTTTATTAATAATCCAGAAGATTAAATAATGAAACTAAGTTAAAGACTTTGATTAATGAGCTGGATTTAAAATTCTCATTAATCATACCAACTTAGGATATTTAATACCTTCGTAGATAATTTAGAGTTAATCCAATTAACTCCAAAAGCTAAGTTAATAAATTAAATTAATAACTCAATATATTCAATCCAAATAAATACTAATTTGATTTATTCATAAAATCCATTTAAGAAAATAGTTAATGAGCTAAGAAATTTGATTTAAGAAAATGATTTCATTTATAAATAATTCTCATCTAGATTAATCCATAATAAAGACAATAAGTCTCATTAATGGATTAATCCATTCTAATTAACACCATAATTCAGATTAACAGTTTAATCAATTAAAACTTGTCTAATTAAAAACTTGAGCCCATTTCATTTTTTTTTTTAAATCGGCCCAAATCAGTTTTTGTTTTAAAAAAAATACTAGCCCAAAGTTGGGGGCCCAATTAGCAATTAAACTCTTCTCTCTCTTATACCTCACGCCTCTCTCTCATTTCTCCTCACAAACTCACGCACACACACAAAAAAACGCACACATCTCTCTCTCTCTTTCAAGATCTGCCGCCTCTGTATGCGGCCGGCGAAGGATCCGGCGCAACCGCCGTCGTCCTGCTCCTCCCTTCCCTCCAACTCTCTCTTCTCCTTCATCCCTGAAACGCACACACCCATCTCATCCCTCTCTCGCTCTCGTTCTTGATTCCGGCGTCGCGCCGCCGCGCTGCTCCGCCGGCAGTTGCCAGTGAAGCCGCCGCCGCCTGGAGTTGTTGCTTCTTCGCCTGAGGTCGACGGATCTGGCCTTTAGCCGTTCGTCTCGCTCGGAGCTCCCGCCGCCGTTGGCTTGCCCGGAGTCGCCGCCGACTGCAGCTGCTTCGCCGGAGTCGCGGCCTGGAGTTGCTGCAGGCTCGTCCGGTGGTCAGTGGCTCGCTGGAGGAGCGCCGCCGCCGGCCGCTGCTGTTGGCAGCAAGAGCCCGGCAGCCGCCTCTCCCGGAGCCGCCGTCGCCGTGAGTCGCAGAGCTCCGACAATCCACCATCCTTTCTCTCTCGTTTTATCACTCACGATAGGTTCGTAAATTTGAATAATTTTCAGAAAACTCAACTGTAAAGACTTGATTTTGAAATGAAAACTTGGTTTTCTGTATTCCTAGTGAGATACAAATTCTAATTCTGATTTCTTGTGAAAGCTTTGATGCGTATACAAATTCTGTAAACTGTAAACAAAATCATATGTGATCTCATTCTTGTTGAATTTCTGGATAATGCTATGTATGAAAAGGAAGAAAGTTGCAAATAATACCTTCACCGAATCTTGTCAAAAGAAAACTCTGCGTTTAAGAATTTGCTTGTTTTAGAGCTGAAGTGTTTGGATGAATTTATAGATGGGTCTCTGCGACAATGAAATTTATGACTATGGAAAATTTTGTAGGAGTAGGTGAGTGAACGTCGGCTGATTTTGAAAATGTAGGATTTGCTGCGGCTAGATTGAAAATGTAAGATTTGCTGCGGCTAGATTGAAAATGTAAGATTTGCTGAAATCTTCACTTTAGAAAAAACATCTTCTGCGGTAATGGTGAGTTGGAGGGAAAGGTGGAATAGTGTAGGATTTTGATGTGACTATACATCGTGTTCTAATTTTTTTATAGTTCGTCTGTAGTAATTATCCAGTTCTCGCTAATTAAATACTCGTCGTATAAATTAAACCCTTAACTTGAGATTTAATACATGAAAGTCGGAATTAATTCGCGACTTAATACTAAACACATATAGCGTGAAATAATAAAATTATTATGCATATGATCTCAAATTAAAATTCTAGCAATTTGATTTAAATAACATGATTTATAAAATCGGTTATAAATCTAAAATTCTAACATTATTGATTAAATCAATAAACTGGTAAAACAAAGTCTCAAACGTATAGTAAAACCAATAAATTTAATTATTGGTTTCATTCATGACTGAATATTAAATCGCAACTCTGTATCTCTTATACAGGTTTTTGCTGAAATAATATTATCTAGATAAAATTATCTCCATTAATAATTATATATGCACAAGAAATATAGTAATTATGCACATATTTAATTTAATATGTATTTAAAAGAGCGGGGCATCACATACTACCCCCCTTAAAATAAATTTCGTCCCGAAATTTGCATACCTTCGTTAAACAACTCTGGATATTTTTCTTTCATCTTGTCTTCGAGTTCCCACGTAGCTTCTTCTTGTCCATGGTGCCTCCAAAGAACCTTCACTGAGGTGATTGATTTATTTCGGAGTTGTTGCACCTTTCTATCTAAAATTGCTTCAGGTTTTTCTTCATAGCTCAGGTCTGGATTAAGGATCATCTCATTTTGGTGTATCACGTGCTTTGGGTCGAATACGTACTTCCTAAGTTGTGATACGTGGAAAACATTATGGACATTTCCTAGGCTTGGCGGTAATGCCAGCCTGTAAGCCACTGGGCCTATTCTTTCTAGGATCTCATAGGGTCCTATAAATCGGGGTCTAAGTTTCCCTTTAACTCCGAACCTATTGATCCCTTTTGATGGAGAAACTTTCAGAAAGACTTTTTCTCCATTCTCAAATTGTAAGTCAGTTCGGCGTTTATCAGCATATGACTTTTGTCTATCCTGGGCCTCCTTAATCCTCTGTCGGATTTGGCGAACGATTTCAATCATTTCACCTATTGTGTCTGGCCCTAGGATTTTTTTCTCGCCCACTTCATCCCAATAAAGTGGCGATCTACACTTTCTCCCATGCAGTGCTTCGTAGGGTGCCATAGCGATAGTCGCTTGGTGACTATTATTATATGCAAACTCGATGAGTGGCAAAATGTGCTCCCAGTTTTCACCCTGGTCTAGCACTACTGTCCTCAGCATATCCTCCAATGTTTGAATCGTTCTTTCAGACTGACCATCTGTCTGTGGGTGAAAAGCTGTACTAAAATTCAATCTTGTGCCCAGTTCTTTTTGTAAACTGATCCAGAATCTGGATGTGAACTTGGAATCTCTGTCCGATGTAATTGACTTTGGCACTCCGTGCAAACGCACAATTTCTCTAACATAAAGTTGAGCTAACTTGTCGGATCCATGGGTGATTGGGATTGGTATAAAGTGCGCACACTTCGTAAGTCTGTCCACAATGACCATATAGCCGTGTTACCTCGCTTGGATCTTGGCAATCCTGTGACGAAGTCCATTGCTATATCATCCCATTTCCATTCTGGTATCTCCAAGGGTTGTAGTTCCCCGTAAGGCCTTTGGTGTAAGGCTTTCATTTGCTGGCAAGCAAGACATCGTTCAACAAACGAGGCTACATCTTGTTTCATTCCTTCCCACCAGAAATTCTCTTTTTGATCTTGATACATCTTAGTACTTCCCGGGTGGGCAGTATAAGGGGTATCATGGGCTTCGCTCAAGATTTTATTCTTAAGTTCTTCATCTTGAGGAATGCATATCCTTCCTTCAAAGAGTATGGCATTGTCTGGTGCTTCTTGGAAATCTTTGAGATCTCCTAATCTTATCTTTTCCCGTAATTTTTCCATCTTCTCATCCTTTCTTTGTGCTTCTACCACCATTTTTCTTAAACTAGGTATTGTCTCAACAACGCCTGCTATAGTTCCAGGTGGTTTGCTGAAATGGAAGTTTAATATAAAAAGAAGAAATAAAAACCCTTGAATGCACAAGACGCAAGCAAGGAACAGAGACTCTAAAAGAGTCCGATAAAAAAAACAAAACGCTCAGAAAAGTCTAAACGTTACCGCAAAAACCAACAATCAAAAATTAAAATCCATATTGGAATGATAATCATCCTTGTTGCGTTCATTTTCCATGGCAATTACATCCGACCAACGGACGTTCGCAATATTGTTCATAGTACGCATCGTGTTGCTGCTACTATGATCAACAACGAAGTTGCTCGGTTGAAATCCAAGACCCTCCGCATTTCTGAGGCGGTTTTTAATGCTATCAGTCGGAACTGCATGACCAAGCTCACTTCCTTTTCCCGAGCCTTTTGGACGGCCACGTCCGCGCTTCGGCTCCGAGAGCAATAACATCCCTTGATTAACCTGCTCCTCTAACCGACTTATACGACCAGCAATATCTTCCGGAGTAGGATTGGACTGCTTATCTCCAACAACCTCCTTTTGAATCGGAGAATGAACCTGCTCACTCACAAAACCATCTGTCCCAACCTCCGACTGCTTCTCCGCCACTGCATCCTTAAGCGCCAAAGTTTCATTCCGCAAGCTATTGCCCTCCTCTGCAGCAGCTGCCACATTCTTCGCAAGATTCACGACTCCATTCGGTGTCTCCATCTCTATATCCTCATCCACATCCTCATCGTTGCCATCCAGTTGATGCTCCGAAGTTACCGGGACTAGCACAACTTCCAACGAATCAGGCCCTGACAAAATACGGTCATCCCTCTCGTTCACATCCTCATGGGACGTCACAACCTGCTCACTCGACTCTAAAGCAGCAAAACTATTCTCAATAAGGGTTGCAGCGCATGATGAGACCTTCTGCTGCACCGCATGCTATTCCTCGACAACCTCTTGTCGTATCAAGTTATTTCCATGTGCTGGTGAAGCCCGCACCTGTTCAGATTGTAGCCCCACCGGAATCGATTCACCCCCAGAAATCCCTGGCTCAGAAACCTCCTGCCATTGTTTCGCTATTGCTTGTTGTTTTCCAGACGGCTTCATAGTAGCCTCCACTGGCAGATTAGCTTTACGACACTTATCGGGAAAATGCCCCGTGATCTTACACTTGGAACAATAATACGGTAAGTACTCGTAAGTAAACTCAACATGAAAAGAATAGTCACCCCCATCAAATAGAAGCGTAGTAGGGAGAGATTTGGACATATCTAACTCCACAAGAACACGAGCGAACTGTCCGAAATCTCGAGTAATCGAAGCACCATCAATCTTCAGCGGATGGCCCACGAAACGTGCAATTCCAGCCAGCACCTCCGCATGCCAATATTCGATAGGCAAATAATGTATACGAATCCAAACGTTTGCCAACGATGAGAGTTCTTTAAACGGATCAAAGTTCTTCGCCCACTCGCGAAGGCGGAGATGTCCATTAAAAACTTCCCAAATCAACTTGGCTTTAGCTCTTTGTTTATCCTCTGCGTTCTGGAAGACTATGGTATAGTATCCTTTACCCAAAGGAATGAGTTGCCGAGGCGAACTGATATTCCACATGTTCTGAAGCTCCTTTTTAATCATCAACGCAGGCTTGGGCGTCTCCCCTTTGTTTAACAACAACCTTCCCGTCAAAGCATGATTAAGGTCAGAAATCTGCTTCAAATGAAGCTCTGTAGGCATCTTGAAACAGTAGTGATCACCTTCTTTTGTAGGGCGCAGAGCATGATAATGATGTGCAGCAACATCCGGACGACGCGGCGTCCGATTCGCAGTAATATCGACATATGATTTGAGAAGAGGTGTGTTAGCCGTCTTCTGTTGGGAGCGGTTATTTGCTGGAACAATATTAGAATTCTTCCCTGGAAGATTGGCATTAGGAGCCATGTTTCGACTGCGCTGATCGGCAGACGAGCCATCCACACGAAACTGGTGTGACGTAGGCTGAACAGATGCCGCCAACCCCACAGGCGGGGTTGGGTTCCGGTGCAGCTGAGATGCCTCTAGCAGAACAGAGCTTGACACATTAGCAATTCCCCCCGATGGGTTATGATTTTTCTTGTGTGGCAGGGAAGAATTATGAATAAAATTGTTGGAGACAACCGGTAGGTTAAGCCCACCCGTCGACATGATTGCAGAAGCGGCGACGGCGGCAAGAGGCGAGCAGCGTCTGAGGATCTGGAGTCTCCCCAGAGAGGGGATCTAGATCGGGTTGTTGAACTGTGAACGGCGACAAGTAGCTAGGAGCTCCTGCCGGAGTGGTCGACGCTCCGCTCCGACGCAGCTTTGAGCCGCGACCGGCGAGGATCTTTCCAGAGATCTCGCGCGGTGGTGGAGAAGGCACCAGATCTGCCGGATCTCGGAGGAGGCGCAACGGGATTCTGGAGAAGAGACCGGAGGTGGCCACTGTTGCGGGGCACGAGGCTGCGGCTGGCCGGTGGCTTCTGGACTGGCTGCTATCTGGAATGGACAGGGGCAGGGAGCAGGCTCGCGGCTCCGGCCCTCTAAACATGAACGACGCCGGCGGCCTTGCTGGAGCAGCTCGCGGTGGAGCTCGCGAGGAAGAAGATCGGGCGAGAGAGAGAGATCGCGGTCAACGCTCCGATTCGACGAAAGCAACGGCGTTGAGCGACGTCGGCGGTCTTGTCGGAGCAGCTCGCGGTGGAGCTCGTGAGGAAGACAGATCGGGCGTTTCCCTACGGTCAACTCTTGTCAAATTCTTTTATAAGCTCAACTTCTCTCGTGAGAAGATGTCCTAATTTTGACGAGACTTTTCGGCTTAATGCGTCGGCTACTACATTAGCCTTGCCTGGGTGGTAGTTAATACCACAGTCATAGTCCTTTACTAATTCGAGCCATCTCCTTTGTCTCATGTTTAGATCTTTTTGCTCGAAAAAGTACTTCAGACTTTTGTGATCAGTAAAAATCTCACACCTAACTCCATATAGGTGATGTCTCCAGATTTTTAATGCATGTACTACTGCAGCTAGTTCCAGATCATGAGTCGGATAATTCAACTCATGAGGTCTAAGTTGTCGTGATGCATATGCTATTACCTTGCCATCTTGCATCAACACGCAACCTAGTCCATTTTTGGACGCATCTGTGTAGATTACATATTCTTTGTCTGGTTCGGGGACTGCTAAAACCGGCGCAGTAGTTAGCATCTTCTTGAGTTTTTGGAAACTCTCCTCACACTCGTCCGTCCAAGTATACTTGATCCCCTTCTTGAGCAGTTGCGTCATTGGCCTTGCTATTTTCGAAAATCCTTCAATAAACCTTCGATAATAGCCAGCCAATCCTAAGAAACTCCTGATCTCGTTTGGATTTGTTGGCGACTTCCATTCTTGTACTGCTTCCACTTTAGCAGGATCTACCTTGATTCCTTCTGATGATACGATGTGTCCTAGAAATGTGACTTCTCTCAGCCAAAACTCGCATTTGCTGAATTTGGCGTAGAGTCGTTCATTCCTTAGCGTTTGTAGAGTGGTCCTCAAATGCTCTTTATGTTCTTCTTCATTTTTGGAGTAGATGAGGACGTCATCAATGAACACTAAGACGAACTTGTCCAAGTAGGGGTGAAAAACCCTATTCATGAGATCCATGAATACAGCTGGTGCATTTGTTAGCCCGAATGGCACAACTACGAACTCGTAGTGGCCATACCTTGTTCGAAAAGCTGTTTTGGGTATATCTTCTTGTCTGACCTTCAGTTGATGATAGCCAGATCTCAAGTCGATTTTTGAAAATACACTCGCACCCCTAAGTTGGTCAAACAAATCATCTATCCTTGGCAAAGGATATTTGTTCTTGAGTGTTAGCTTGTTCAGCTCTCTATAGTCAATGCACATTCTCAAGGTGCCATCTTTCTTTTTGACAAACAAAACTGGTGCTCCCCATGGGGATACACTAGGTCTGATGAAACCTAGGTCCAGTAGTTCCTGCAATTGAATTTTTAGTTCCTCCAATTCTTTTGGAGCCATCCTATACGGTGCCTTTGATACTGGCGCCGCTCCCGGTTCTAAGTCTATGGTAAATTCCATTTGCCTATTAGGTGGCAATCCTGGCAAGTCTTCTGGAAACACATCACGGAATTCTCGTACGATATCCACATCTTCAATTGCTCTTTTTGTCTCAGCTTTCCCGTTTAGGTACACGAGGAATGCCTGAGAGTCCTTCTTATTCATCATCTTTCTTGCTGGTAGGGTGGATATAATTGGTATTCTCCTACCCATTCTTATCCCGTGAAATTCCCAAGCATTTTTTTCTGGAAATTTGAAAGAGATCTTCCGCTCCTTGCATAAGATTGTAGCGTAGTTTTCAGCTAGCCAATCCATTCCTAGGATTATATCTACGTCCGACATCGGTATAACATATACGTTGTTTGCTATGACCTCTAGTAATCCTATGTTCAATTCTAAGTTCGAGCAAACATGCGTTACTGTCATTGTTCCTCCTATTGGTGAAGAGATACTCATGTCCTGATTAGATCTTTCTATTTTGAGTCCTAGGGTGTCCACACATGCACTTGCAATGAAAGAATGTGAAGCACCCGTATCAAACAGAAGTACAACAGGTGTGTTGAGTAGCATGCCCATACCTGCCAGGTTTCCCTGGTTTTTCTCGGGCTGGTTCTGTTTGATAGCATAGGCTCTTGCGTGATACGGTTGCATCTTTTGTTGCTGCTGACGTGGCTGTGGTTGTGGCAGCTATGGTTGATGTGATTGTTGAGGCTGCGGCAATTGCAGATGACGTGGCTGGGGTAGCGCTTGGATAGCTCTCAGATGTGGGGCTTGGAATGGTGGGTTTGGCCTTAAGCTCATCTCGTGTTGCTTATTTGGGCAACGATTTGCATAATGCCCCTTCTGGTTACAGATGTAACAACTATCACTGCCAGCCTTGCAGATTCCACCATGGTTTTTGTTGCACCTTGGGCAGGGTGAAGTTTTCTGTTGGTTGTTCCCCGCCTGATTAGGAGCAACTTGCCTTCCAAAGCCCTGTTGCTGGGGTGGTTGTCCCTGCCATGGTTTCTTCTCAGTTTGGCCATTGTAATTGCCTTCCCATTTTCGTTTCCCTTTGTAGTTCTGGGATTGGGCTTGTGGGGGTGGTGGCATAGGTGTTGCCACTGGTCTTTCCCATGGCATTGCTGCCTCAATGTCTAGAGCTCTACTGAGGGATTCAGTATACGACAACCCTCCATGACTAGCCAAAGCCATCCTGATTTCATGCCTCAGACCGGAACAAAATTTTTCAGCCATTTTCTCGTCTGTATCAACTAGTTCTGGGGCATATCTGGACATGTCGCAAAACATCCTATCATACTGTGTAACCGTCATCCTCCCCTGTTTCAGGTTATAGAATTCCATCTCTTTCTTCTTTCGGTAACTTTTGGGTATATATTTATCATATATCCCAATCTTGAACTGCTCCCAGGTGAGGTTTTCTAGTTGATCAGCTGTCATTGTCTTCATTCTGGCTTCCCACCAGAAGTCAGCCGATCCCGTCAGTTGGAAAGATACACAGGTTAAACGTTCCTGGTCGGTGCAGCGCAGAAAGTTGAAGATGCGTTCGATTGCACGCACCCAAGTTTCAGCCTCAGCTGGATCTCCTGTACCGCTGAATACAGGTGGGTTTTGACGTAAAAACAATTCCTCTATTCTACGTTCTGGCCGTATTGGTTGTGGAGCTATTTCTGGTTCTGGACCTCTTTCATCATTTTGTGGGATTCTTCTCCCACCTCTTGGACGTCCTCTCTTTGGTGGCATTCTGATAAGTCAATATAATATGTTTATTAGTACATGGTAGATGTATTCTAACACTCGTTCATTGCTTCTTCAATTCCTTGTACTAGCTATATCGTATGCAAAACTTTTAAATCAACAAAATATAATAAGTACTTAACACACGAATTTACTGAAGGCGTGAATTTATATATAAGTACTTAAAGATTCTGCCTCCTAGAGGCCTCTTCGAATAATATGGAGTTATAGAACGGTCCATAGGTAGTTACCGTTCCTGTAGTAACAACTTCCTAGATAGATGAATATTACAACCCACGAGTTCGAGATACATCATACAAGCAAATACAACTGCCCTAGACTATCGATCCATGGGAGCTAGCAGACTTGCCCTTCTCCGGATCCTCTTCTGGGTCTTCCTCCGGATCCTCTTCTGGGTCTTCCTCCGGATCCTCTTCGGAGTCGATATCCAGGTAGTAGTCCTCTGTTTCCTCACCCTCTGCCCCGAGCTGAACACGACCACCGAGAAGTCGGATTTTCACCACATCCTTGCAGGGCGTTCCTGCATCGGAGGTCGTAGCACCCTTCTTAAGGGAAAGAGGCTGAGCAGGTAGTGGCTTCCAACTCGCCTTGCCTGGAGTTTTCTTCCTACTTCCCCCAGTGTCATCGTGGGCTGGAGCTTTCCCCTTTTCAGCAGTCTTGAGTGCCTGGCGCAAGATCTCACCTTCATCGTTATCAGTGCATGCCAGGGCTTTGCCCTTATCAATAAGTTCGCGTGCTTGACGCAAGACTTCTTCTAATTGTTTCATGGCCGCACTGTAAATGGGGTCCTCTTCCCCTGGTGGAGGTGGCTGTATCGGGGGTGTACCGACTGGTGATTGGGGTGGTGGCGTCTCTTTCCTTTGGGTTTTTGGACGTGATGTCCCGGCCTCGAAGTCGTTTCGGCATCGACGACCGAGAACAGACAGTTGTGGGGAAACACCCTGCACTGGGATGGGTGGATCTGCTGTTATAGGAGCTTGAGTAGGCATAAGTGGGGTCCTTTCTTCCGGACGAACTCCAACAGGAGCAAGGTCTCCTGGCCTCATATATGGTCCCCTGAATGCTCTGCCAAAGGCATCATAGGTGTAGTGAATTGCTGCGATGAACCGTGGAAAATCGCCTTCTGGATCAAACGACTCTTCTGCAGTGTGTACGTAGTCACCTGCGAGCTCTGTAGCCCATCCCTGCCAGTCTGGTGGAAGTAATAAGATCAAGCGCATGATCCCGTCATAACCAGTGGCTCCATGGGGATGTGCAGCTTTCCACAGTCGATAATAATGGGCGAGGAACTCTCCTAGGTTATCTCTCCAACA
The DNA here is from genome assembly GCF_028751815.1 of Salvia miltiorrhiza. NCBI lineage: Eukaryota > Viridiplantae > Streptophyta > Magnoliopsida > Lamiales > Lamiaceae > Salvia > Salvia miltiorrhiza. The sequence continues at coordinate 37,645,492 of NC_080388.1, forward strand.
ACGTGTGTAGGTTCGGTATTCCCTGAGGATACTTTCAGGACTTGGTCGCCTCGTCATTTGCTTTCTAGCGGTGCGTCGTGTTCTTGCCATCTTTGAAAGAATGACGTTCTATAATTAAACTCATAATAAGTTATTATAGCAGTAGGTTTCTAATTACTCTCATGTATTAACAACACAAGTCGTGATCATATCATAAGTAATATTGGTCTTAATCTCTGACTTATGCATAATTAATAATTCACAAGTCCTAGATCGTGCAGTCATAATCCCAATACTTACATATGTATTGAAATTTTAAGGGTTGAAAGAGATTCAACTCATTGCACAAATAGTAAATCATTCAATGCACTTTTGTCACTACGAGCTATATAATAAATAAATTTATTGGGTAAGGCAATAGTTGATATGTTTGAACAATTCGAACTATGCCTGTATCATCATGAGTGACACGCTCCGTCATGTCTCTATCTTTATACATCCTCGAGTGACGCCTGATTTTCTTTCTTCTATTGTGTTTTTCACTTCAACTGTAGTGAATGATAACTAAACTCATGTATATGTTTTGCTTCTATGTTCTTTGTAAGAGTGATCAAACATTTCTAACGCATCTAAGTTCATCAAGGAATCTACTCAATCATATAGCATGAGATTTAAGCACTTGTACAAACATTTGAAAATACAACTTTCTCAACATTTAATAAATATTTACCTCTGTTTCTCTGTTGAGCAGGATGTTGTGATGAGGTGCTGAGCTTTTGTCAACTGACCTTTCTAACACTAGTATTCAGTAAAGAATAAATTTTGGGATAACTCTTGGGTTCAGAGCAAACGAACCTGGCTCTGATACCATTCTGTCACGACCGGACTTAACTAAGGATAGGTAAGCCGGGAAATCGTGACTAGGGAAGGGAAATTAGGAGAGGGGACAGAAAGGGGTGATAAATAATTATAAATGAATTAAATTAAGATTTAGACATCATATGAGAATAAGTCACACATATATATAGATAATAACGAGTAATCGGTCATGAGTATCCGATTTAAGTGTTTATACAATAACTTGATTTGACAATTCAACATAATAGGATAAACTGCATCATAACTGAGTGTTCGCAGCGGAAATGAGAACGTGATACATGTATGAAGACATGTATCGCCAAGAGTTTATTTAGTAAATATGACAAAGCTCCGCACGACACCCCATCATCACTCATCACTGCTCAACCTGCACATTTAGAAATACATGCAGGGCTGAGTACAAAGTACTCAGTAGACATATGCCGAAAATCATATACATACTTAATAAATGTAAATTGTCATGCCATTTCAATAGTATAACCAAGGGTTTTTACTTAAAAAGGCCCTAAGCATACTAAATTCATTTGTGATTCTAAAGTTCGTCTGATCAGACTAAGTTCTTTTGTAATCTATCATATCTGAATCTGTGTGCCGGAGAGGTGGCCACCTCTCACGGTCACTTGACCGGCCAACCCGCTAGATGACTCACGGTCACTGGTGTACACTAGCCAAGGCAGGATAGCTATCAACTGCTCAAGACCCGAATTCGATTACATGATAACTGGCAAAGCCATATCAGATAGATATCATACTGAAATTAAAACATTTTATGGCAAGACAATACTTGAAATAACTTTAATTCAAAGATTTTGTCATGAAATAACTTGCTTGAACGTAACAGTTAAACTCATTTGATATATATGAAAGTAATGCCTACCTGGTTGCAGTGTTTCGCTACTAAGGCAGTGATTCTTTCGATAGCACTGACTCCCACGCTTGACCTTTTATTATGAGAATTCAAGGTAAGACATTCAGGAATCTTCAATTAATGAGAATGCATTTTTACTATGAAGTCCTTATTAATGGAGAACTTATTATTCTAAGGTACTAACCAAAGTAGTTTTATTAATAATCCAGAAGATTAAATAATGAAACTAAGTTAAAGACTTTGATTAATGAGCTGGATTTAAAATTCTCATTAATCATACCAACTTAGGATATTTAATACCTTCGTAGATAATTTAGAGTTAATCCAATTAACTCCAAAAGCTAAGTTAATAAATTAAATTAATAACTCAATATATTCAATCCAAATAAATACTAATTTGATTTATTCATAAAATCCATTTAAGAAAATAGTTAATGAGCTAAGAAATTTGATTTAAGAAAATGATTTCATTTATAAATAATTCTCATCTAGATTAATCCATAATAAAGACAATAAGTCTCATTAATGGATTAATCCATTCTAATTAACACCATAATTCAGATTAACAGTTTAATCAATTAAAACTTGTCTAATTAAAAACTTGAGCCCATTTCATTTTTTTTTTTAAATCGGCCCAAATCAGTTTTTGTTTTAAAAAAAATACTAGCCCAAAGTTGGGGGCCCAATTAGCAATTAAACTCTTCTCTCTCTTATACCTCACGCCTCTCTCTCATTTCTCCTCACAAACTCACGCACACACACAAAAAAACGCACACATCTCTCTCTCTCTTTCAAGATCTGCCGCCTCTGTATGCGGCCGGCGAAGGATCCGGCGCAACCGCCGTCGTCCTGCTCCTCCCTTCCCTCCAACTCTCTCTTCTCCTTCATCCCTGAAACGCACACACCCATCTCATCCCTCTCTCGCTCTCGTTCTTGATTCCGGCGTCGCGCCGCCGCGCTGCTCCGCCGGCAGTTGCCAGTGAAGCCGCCGCCGCCTGGAGTTGTTGCTTCTTCGCCTGAGGTCGACGGATCTGACCTTCAGCCGTTCGTCTCGCTCGGAGCTCCCGCCGCCGTTGGCTTGCCCGGAGTCGCCGCCGACTGCAGCTGCTTCGCCGGAGTCGCGGCCTGGAGTTGCTGCAGGCTCGTCCGGTGGTCAGTGGCTCGCTGGAGGAGCGCCGCCGCCGGCCGCTGCTGTTGGCAGCAAGAGCCCGGCAGCCGCCTCTCCCGGAGCCGCCGTCGCCGTGAGTCGCAGAGCTCCGACAATCCACCATCCTTTCTCTCTCGTTTTATCACTCACGATAGGTTCGTAAATTTGAATAATTTTCAGAAAACTCAACTGTAAAGACTTGATTTTGAAATGAAAACTTGGTTTTCTGTATTCCTAGTGAGATACAAATTCTAATTCTGATTTCTTGTGAAAGCTTTGATGCGTATACAAATTCTGTAAACTGTAAACAAAATCATATGTGATCTCATTCTTGTTGAATTTCTGGATAATGCTATGTATGAAAAGGAAGAAAGTTGCGAGTAATACCTTCACCGAATCTTGTCAAAAGAAAACTTTGCGTTTAAGAATTTGCTTGTTTTAGAGCTGAAGTGTTTGGATGAATTTATAGATGGGTCTCTGCGACAATGAAATTTATGACTATGGAAAATTTTGTAGGAGTAGGTGAGTGAACGTCGACTGATTTTGAAAATGTAGGATTTGCTGCGGCTAGATTGAAAATGTAAGATTTGCTGCGGCTAGATTGAAAATGTAAGATTTGCTGAAATCTTCACTTTAGAAAAAACATCTTCTGCGGTAATGGTGAGTTGGAGGGAAAGGTGGAATAGTGTAGGATTTTGATGTGACTATACATCGTGTTCTAATTTTTTTATAGTTCGTCTGTAGTAATTATCCAGTTCTCTCTAATTAAATACTCGTCGTATAAATTAAACCCTTAACTTGAGATTTAATATATGAAAGTCGGAATTAATTCGCGACTTAATACTAAACACATATAGCGTGAAATAATAAAATTATTATGCATATGATCTCAAATTAAAATTCTAGCAATTTGATTTAAATAACACGATTTATAAAATCGGTTATAAATCTAAAATTCTAACATTATTGATTAAATCAATAAACTGGTAAAACAAAGTCTCAAACGTATAGTAAAACCAATAAATTTAATTATTGGTTTCATTCATGACTGAATATTAAATCGCAACTCTGTATCTCTTATACAGGTTTTTGCTGAAATAATATTATCTAGATAAAATTATCTCCATTAATAATTATATATGCACAAGAAATATAGTAATTATGCACATATTTAATTTAATATGTATTTAAAAGAGCGGGGCATCACAAATTTTGCTAGATTTTTCCCGAAATGATGAAATTATATTTTCGTTTAGTATAATGAATTTTTAATATGTTTTGCATGAACAAATAGTTATATCCTTTTAACTTTAATGAACAAATCTCATTTTTTAAATGAACATAACTCGATTTTTTCAATGAATAGTTTATTAATTACGATGAACATTTTTACTGATTCGATGAACATATTTTACTAATTTGAACGTAATTTGTTGAACAAATAGTTATATTATTTTAACTTTGCTATATTTTTTCCGGATTGATGAAATTATATTTTCGTTTAGTATAATGAATTTTTAATATGTTTAGTATGAACAAATTGTTATATCCTTTGAACTTTAATGAACAAATCTCATTTTCTAAATGAACATAACCAATGAATAGTTTATTAATTACGATGAACATAATTTAGTGATTCGATGAACATATTTTACTAATTTGAACGTAATTTGTTGAACAAATAGTTATATCATTTGAACTTTGCTAGAGTTTCCCGAATTGATGAAATTATAATAATTTTTGATGTGTTACCTAAAAGATAGTTCAATTATAAAACGTTCGAACATAAATCACTCTTCAAAAACAAAAACAAAAAACCAACAGAACGAGTTCAGATTGGAAGAATTGTAGCACAACATGTTACTGCAAAGTAATTACTTTTTTAATACTATATTTATCTGTAGGAGAAAAATACGTGAAAAGGAAGGTTCTTATTACCCATGTGATCAGTTTTCATGTACTTGTTGAAAAAACATTTTTAGCAGAAAAGTGTGCACCTAAATACTAAAGCTGAAGCCATATTTTGATAACAAGAGATTAAGCCATGAAATGTCAAAGATATTTACCAAGAGAAATTAAGTAAAGGTATGACGAGGGGATTTATAAGGGGGAAATGAATGAGGGGCTGTCGTCGTCGACGAGCAGATCGGTGGGAACCAAGGGGGTCGGGGAGAAGCAACAGCGGTGGGGGAGGGGGTGGCAGCGGCATCGTCACCACCACAGCCATAAAACCGGCGCACCAAGGCCAGCAGCCACCGCGTGAAATCAAAGAAGATGAAATGGGATTTGAGTTGGTGGAGCAGATGCTATAATCTTAATACTCCAAACTGATCCAACCAAAATTCAAACACAATTTCACCACCCAAACTATTAAGCACAAACCAAATCATCAAAGCAAAGAAAACAAAAAAAATAAAAAAATATTGACCAAACAAGGGAGGGGGTCCGGGGGGCGGCGGTCGGCGACTGTGGGCGAAGAGTAGAGGAGACAGAGAGAGATCCGTGATTGTATTCGTCCGAACAGGGGATGACGATGAAAAGCCAGATGATTGAAAAAATAAATCTGAACAAAGGAATGATACAAATTCGTTGAAAACCCCATACCATTGGGATCAAGAAGGGAGATGAGAAAATCATGGGATTTGATTTGATTTTCCATAAATCCGACGAACTACAATTGACAAATATAACCCTAACGAATTTACAACTAATTTTCAGCACTTTTATTAATTACTTAAATGATTTTGATTAGAAAAGCTGAACCATTAGATTCAATGAAATTGAGGGACCAGATTAGTTCCTTATTCTTAATCTAAGAGTCCTTTTCTATAGAGTGGAACCCTATATATATATATATATATATGGAGAGGGTTAGAATAAGAACACATTTTTTTGTAAATAGGAATCCATTTTCAGCTCTTAGATCATCAGGATCTCCGGTTGATTCATCACCTTGTTGGATGAATTCAAGTCCTGAGTTCGAATCCCAAAAGTAGCGAAAAATTTATTTTTTGCAATTCATACCTTTATTCAGTGAATTCATACGTGTTCAATATAAAATTCATACATTTTAATGCGTTTTTATTTTATACAAAAAAATGTGTTTTTATTCTAGTCCACTCCTATATATATATACATGTATGATTATTTGCAAAGCCGGAAAAACAAATCTTTTCCTTTTTATGAGTTCTTGATCATTATTTTTATGAAAGATATATAAGGTTCCACTGATATGATGGAATAGGTCTATAGACAGAATTCTAATAACGATATTGATGATAATATAGAAGCCACATTAGACTCGGGTCTAGATGATTTTGGTGCATCATTATCCTAGAAATGAAGGGGTTCATATTTAGAAAAGGAAAAGAAGAAGTGCAAGTTCTGATAGTTTGTTGTCGTTTCAAATAACTGAAGCAGCTTCTTTAGAGAGAGAGAGATAGAGAAATCATCATCCAAATAGCGCAAACGAAGAAGAGACCGTAAATAATGTCGACGAGTAAAGGGTAAATCGAACTTTTGAAAAAAAAAAGTCATTTATTGCGATTCATTACCATTACTAGCCATAAGAATAGAATTAATTAATGATTTGTTATTCCATTCTTTATGAATACCAATCATAAGAATTTTATTACTCAGTCATTCTCATTCTGAATACCAGTCGCCCACTTAAAATAGGACAGAGGAAGTATAACCATTATCATTGTCAAAAGTTAACACAAAGTGACCGACCGAGCCCCATAAATATATATAATTTTTAAATAAATAATCTAGGATAGGTTGATGCCAATTATACAACTGGACGAGAAATAATCTAGGATAGGTTGATGCCAATTATACAAGTGGACGAGCACAAAGAAATGGAGAAATAGGCACATATATTGTCAAGTATTATCATAAATAAATAAAATTAAAATTGTAAAAGACACAAAATCCTGTTTTATGAATTATGAGGAGTAGTATTTGAAGAGTGTATAGATCTACGTATGACAGTGAGGATTACTACTATGTCGACAGTGTGCAACAAAAAGCCTCGTATAAAGCCACACCATTAGACACGATAAAGATAAGACGAGAAGCAGACTAATTAGTAATAATATTTTATTTTGCGCAGCCGCAGCCGCAGCGCCACGCCTCTCACTCCCCGCGGCCGACGTCGTTTCTATGTTGCCACTGTTGACGATGATAATATTTCGCGCCGTCTTTCCACAAACCTCACATACACTGCCACACAACATCAAATATAAGTGGATTAATTTAATTTAAACAGAAATTAATTTAATTAATGCATGAAAACCTACTTGTTTCCCTTAAGCGAGAACCAGGCTGCGGCGCAGTATTGATGCAAGAAGCCAATATCTGTTTTGCAATCACACCCTAGTTTCATAAGTGGAGAGATTTCTGAGGATTCTAGGCAAATTCTGCACACTGTCCTTGAATTTGATGAGCCTTCTCTGTTTCTTGATCTATCACCATCATCGTCTATATCCATCACAACCTCACCCATCGCCTTATTTACATTCATCCAATATGTATATGTCGTAAAATAGCAATGCCGAAGATCAAATTTACAAACAATCACAAAACCTATTTATCTATATATAAAGTAAAATAATCATAACAAACGTAGTCTCCTAATTCTAATACAATTCTGAGTCCATAACTTATAGTCATCAAATCTAATTAAAGTATTACTTTTAAACTTCATCTAGATATATCGTATATATATATGCACCAATACAAGGCGTAGGGTTTTACAAATTATAATATATATCAAAGTGGATTTCCATGAACTTATAATTTTGGACTATCTTGTGTAGGGATGTCAATCAGCCCAAGCCGCTCGGCTTTGAGCTAGTCCTATCGGTTATAGGTCATTTGTGTTGTAATGTTTTTGGACTATAAATTCTCGATCTTAATCTTAATCATTCGATTTTCGGGCTAATTCGGCTCAAAAAATTATAGTATAAAAAATTAATTATAGTATACTTATCTTAATAATTCTCTAATAGTAACAAACAAATACCCACATTGTATAAGTATCATTTTCAAAATCCATTTACATAATTCGTAACTTTTAGATAGACAAAAATATGCATATTTTTCTATTTTTTACATCTTAATTATATTTAAATTTTAATTTTAAAAATAAAAACATAAATAATAAGTGTAACTTTTGAATTTCCGCTAAGATTGACATCCGTAATTTTAAGATTCATGAGGAGAGTCCATATGCGTGTGTACGACTTATAATCTTATTTTAAAATTATTAGTAGTTGTTGCTTCCAATTATTAATTATTGTTAATCCGTGCTCGAGATGGCTTGGGGGCGATGGTTAGGCCGGAGCTCCCGAAGCTTTCCCACATCTGGATGGTTAGTTGGAGTTCGTTGTTTTTGTTTTTGTTTGACGAGTACTCTTTTTCCCCATTACGGTTTTTCCTTTTTGGGTTTTACGTAAAGGGGTTTTAACGAGGCTCGGCCCTTAGTCCGCGTCGCTGTGCTGTCAAGGGTTCTCTTGGTTCGTTTTTTCTTTTTTCTTCAATAAATAACCGTATTTTAATAAGTTAATCCGTTCCACAGGTGTTGTCTCCAATTGGTGAAGGAGTTGGTCTCGAATGATTTTGTTACGGAGGTCTCTCCACTCTTTTCTCCAATAAATTTCTTAATATCTTTTTATCATTTAAAAAAAAGAATATGTTTTATATTTTTTGAAATTTTAAATAGTCATATCATATTTATTTTAAATTTATTTTTACACTAAATTAAAGATATTATTATGATTTTTAATAATAAGATACCTATTGAATATTGTTTTATGCATAAAAGAAATACGTGTAATATAAATATCTTACATAGAATAAGACTATCTCCCAAAAGAATGTTGTTTTATCATTAATTTTAAAAATTCGTCAAATTTAATTCATTGAAAAAATATTTAATATGCATCTCAAATGAAGATCATAAAAAAAATCTTTAATTTGATGTAAATATAATCCAAAATAAATGTGAAATTAATTAATAAGTTATGATTATTTAAATTTTCAAAGTAAATTTTTTTCTCTCTTTTCTTTGATTTTTTTTTTATTAATTTTGTTCTATTTTATTTTCTATATTTTTGTTAGAAAATTAATAAAGCATGTGTTGTAACACCCCAGTTTCCAAGTGAATTAGAAAAAAAAAAAAGAAATAATGAAATAATCTGACCGAACAAGATGAATATGTCAATATACCCTAAAAAAAAGTATTCATATTTTGAAGAGTAAAATGGGCGGGCATCGAGCGATATCAATCAATTAACAATTTTTTAAACTCTTAAAATCGCATAACTTTAGTTTCATGACTCTGATCTTAAATATAAAAATAATCATTAATATAAATCAATATAAATAGAAGTTATGAGTCTAACTCGGCAAAATAATGCCGCATCATAGTATAAACTTCTCGAGTTTAAGGATGTGTTTGCTTTGAGGTATAAAGAAGAGATAAGTTTCATTTACTATCTTATACTATTTTATTTGCTTTGATGTAATATAAAATTCAGGCATGCCATACAAAATTATGGACAGCAGATTTTTCCTTGGGCAAAGTATAATTTTATGCCTAAGGGTAAGATATAAAACATGTGATCCCAACTCTAATTGATAAATTTATACCTCATTATATCATCCCTCTATTTAGGGGATAATTAAAAAGCAAACACGCCATAATACCTAAATTTCTTAAAATTTGTGATAATATATTCAATACGCCTCACATACTCCCTCCGTTGCATTAATGGCTCATTTTTCTTTTTCATTTGTCTCTTTAATAGTGGCTCATTTCAAAAAAGAAACTTCTTTCGGGCACAAAAAATTGTAGGTTCATCACTTTTATCGTTTAATCACTCTTTTTCTTAATAATTGTACCTAAAAGTATGAAGTCATACTTAGTGGGACTAAGAGAGTACTATCTCCGTCCATAATATATTTGCCACATTTTGGATGGCACGGGTTTTAATAAACTGTGAGGAAAGTTGTTAGTGGAGTGATGGTCCCACTTTAAATGTGAGTGGAGACGTGTGGACCTTACTACCATAAATGAAAGTGGTAAATATTTTGTGGACGGATGAAGTATTATTTAGCTATTGAAGAGAAAAAAGGGAGAATATCCTGTTTTGATAATATAACCCCTAAATACTCTCTCCGTCCCACCGAAGATGATACGTATTCTTTTTCGTGTCGTCCCAACGAAATTGCTACGTTTCTATATTTGGTAAAAATTAGGGATATTAAGCATTTGATTAGAAATGATTTAATTATCCTTTATTTTACTTAAAATTCAGTTTAGTTTTAATTATTAGGGGTTGAAATTAAATATAATCAGATTATAATTTTTAAAAATTTTAGTTAAAAATAATTTATAATTATTAATTATATAGGTATTGACTTAATTAATCACAAATCCACTAAACATACTTATACTACTAAACACTAACTCCTTAAATTCCGTGTCGAAAAGAAATGCATCATCTTCGACGGGACAGATGGAGTAATATTTTTAAAAAGGGAAAAGGTGCAGATTGGCCCCCGAAGTAGTAGCCCTTGTAGCGTATAACCCCTCTTACTCACTGTGTGTGCAACTAAACCCCTGAACTCCGAGAAAATGGTGCAAATTCCCCCCTCTGACCTAACGCCGTTAAGTGTCCGTTAACGTTTGGGTTTAATTGCACCCTCTACTTCAGGGGTGGATCTGTACCTTAAGTTTTTTTTTTTATATAATTTCAGCAACCCACCTCCGGCATCAACTTAACCGCCCCCATACTCATTGATTCTGACTTGCACCTTGTCAGCTTGCACGTGCCTAATCTATTGGTTGTCGACTGCCCACCGCTTACATGCAGCAACGCCACCAACTTCTTCACCGCCCCGCACAACAGCATCTCCTCCAATACCTTAACCTTTTAGGCTTATCTTATGATATTAAAATTGTATATATTTATCAATATAATATATATTTAAATTTTATTTATTTATTTTTGAATAATTATTAAAACTCTAGATAATAATTATGATTTTATTTTTGGTTAATTTACTATTTGTAAATTTATTTTAAAAGAGAAAAAAGAATGGATACGGGTCAGGACTCGAGACCCTGTGAATCTAATGGATCTTGACATGAATCTCGTTTTTTTGGACCTAATGGATTTGGACCGGATCCTGACCTAAGTAAAAAAATACGGATATGGATTTGGACCAAGCAGGATTCGATCTAGGTCCACATCTGGAGTTGGTGATGTTGCTGCATGTCGGCGATAAGCAGTCGACGATCAAGAGATTGTGCGCGTGCGAGCTGACAAAGTGTAAGTTGGAGCCGATGAGTACGGGGGGGCGGTTAAGTTGATGTCGGAGGTGGGTTGCTGAAATTATAAAAATATATAATAATAATAATAATAATAATAATAATAATAATAATAATAATAATAATAATAATAATAATAATAATAATAATAATAATAAGGTGCAGATCCACCCCTGAAGTAGAGGGTGCAATTAAACCCAAACGTCAACGGAAACTTAACGGCGTTAGGTCAAAGGGGAGATTTTGCACCCTTTTCTCGGAGTTCAGGGATTTAGTTGCACACACAGTGAGTGAGAGGGGTTATACGCTATAGGGGCTACTACTTCGGGGGCCAATCTGCACCTTTTCCCTTTTAAAAATATATAGAGTTGCTAGTGTTTCATTATGCAAATATTAGATTACATGATGGCGCAAATTAAGTTCGGCATGAACAACGATTGTATTCCAAAGAATGATGAATCTGGAGCCCTAATCCGAAATGGCGTGTGGTTAGCCATAAAGAAGGAAGTATCAGAGCATGTCGATTCCTCGAAAAAACCATGGCAGAAGGAATGCAAGAAGAAGGCAAGCCAGCAAGAAATTGCAGAAAGACATCTTACAACGTCGGCTGCTCTCATTCGAGCTGTCTATGGCTTCTATTACCATCCGGATCTCATTCATCTCCATCCTCAACATTGCGTTCTCCACTGCTTCGCTGTTGCTCAGATTTATATTTTTCGCGCTTTTCCCACATATTTCACATACTCTGATAATTAACAATTAAAATTGGATTTAGTATATATTCATATGATGCAAAAGTGTGCTTCAGAAGCAAAAAAATTAATTCTATCCTCCAATTTGGTTAAAGATTTATTCTTAATTTTAGACTAATTGATAGTTGATACCTTAGTTATTCGAATTCTTGTGTAGAATATTTGTTACATTCTTGTTAGAAGTTATGTGATATAGCAATACTTATATAGAATAAGTGTCTAGTGACATGAAATGATCCTTAATGTCTAACATCAAAAAAAGTTGTTTGACAAAGTCGACGCCCCCATCAAATTCGATAGTAAAGTTGTAATAAGAGTATGAAATTTATATTTTTTTTTTTGAGAGAGAAGAATGAAGACGAACCCGTTTCCCTTGCGCGAAAACCAGAGGGCGGCGCAGTTAGGATGCGAAACACCGAGCTCTCCTCTGCAATCACAGCCTAGCGTCATAAGTTGAGACTCACCTGAAGATTCATCATCGCTGAAATGGCAAATTCTGCACAATTTCTCTCTCTTGCTACCACTATCCTCCTTTATCGCCACCAAAACGTCGTCGTTCCACTTCTTTCCTCCCTCCTCACATATTTTGTTTTCTTCTCCTCCATGCTCCTCCATTTCTTCTCACTTCATCACAATCTCATCTCATCATTAAATTCAAAAATGAGATTTCAGTTTCAGAAATCCAACCTACTAAAACCAACAAATTAAATCCTCAACACATTTATAAGAAATAGCATCAGTTTAATTAATCTCAACAAGTAAAACGCACCTGAAAGATAGCGACGGCAAGTTCCCGACGTTTGCACACACGTGGGCAATAGATGAAGTGATGTACCAGTTTTCGATCTGCAAAAAATCTTGAAACACCAGATATTTATGAAAACTATCTTCAATTTTAGTGCAAGATTTCTATCTTTCTTTACCGGAAAATTAGAGGAAATTTGGCGTAAATGAACAGGTGAAATTGTTTTAAGTAGACCTCTGAAAAAGCAGGTTGACTTGATTTGATATTTGTGTAAAATTTGAGGCCTTGAATTTGTCTGCAACAACCAAACAAAAACATAGTCAGAATTCTTTGATTGGAAGAAAGGTACAACTACGACACTATGACAAGAAATCTTTATATAATAGTACAACCTTTTAACAAAATACTACTCCCTCCGTCCGCCAAAAGTATTCCACTTTGGCCGGGCACGGAGTTTAATAAAATGTGTGATGATGTTGATGTAGTGGAGAAAGGGCCACACCACTTTATGAGATGTGTGGTTGAGATTGAATTTGGAGTGGGTTTTTTGTAAATAAAGAGTGTTTGTAAGGATAAAATATAAAGGTGGATGGTGGGACCATGGCTTAAAAAGGAAAGTGGAATACTTTTTGCGGACGCCAAATATAGTAATTGTGGAATACTTTTGGCGGACGGAGGGAGTACTTATTTATTTAATTTGCTTGCTTTGCACTTTATTAGACTTTAGCGGATCGCATCAACTTTGGGAAATCCTTATAAAAGTCAAGCCATAAATACAATTCTCCCCTCATTTAGTCAGACAAATAAAATACGAGATTATGACTTGTACCAAATTTATGTAATCTGATAGTTATTGTGAAATTTGGTTCCGCAAATTTTGACATTTCATGAGAATTTGATAAATATTTCAGAACAAGTTTGGTTAAGATAATTAACTTCAAAAAAATTCAAATTCATGAAATTATGTGTTGACAAACAACTAAAGCACATGATATGTTGTCTTGCAGCCTAACCCTTCGTTGCGATAGGCTTATAAAAGATGACTACTAAATCTTTTGTTGTTGCACATATATGTATTTGTCCATGATTCTCTGTTCTCACAAAAAAATGCGGTTCTCACAGGATCCTCTCTCTCTCTATATATATATATATATATATAATTTTTTTACACGCATCCACACATAGAATTTAACTAGTAGTACTATATTATAAGAGTGACATGTAAATATGAGTATTAATTGATACAAAAAACCTTGGTTATGGGGTTATGCATTCAAATCAAATTGGGTACACTACATAGTAATCTAAACATTTACCAATTCTTTTGGTAATGCTTTTTCATATTTCATCAAGATATAATAGACCATTGAATTTATTTTTTCCAGTTTTGTATTTGGAAAAAAACAATAAATTATTTTAGTAGTAATATACAATCAATTCTCCTACAATAGTGTTGAAATATAAACGAGAGAGAGAGAGTTTTGAGATTCTGAAATTATGTGAAGGAAGATTAAGCTTCCAGATCTCTTCATTGATGTATTTATATGGAGTCTACAATCTGTGTGTACACTATACGCTGCATGCACTTGCATGTATACAATAATTACCTCTAACTTCTTTCTTAACAGCTTTTCAGCCTAACTAACAAACTAGCTAACAGCTTTAAGAGCATTACTCGAGTAAGGCAATTTCTTTGTGTATGGCGTTGCAATGGCTGTTTCCTCGAGCATTACTCGAGTGCTCGGGTAGCCTCAAATAAAAAAAAATTTATTTTAATTTCCAATGGCTGTTTTTTTTTTTTTTAAGTTTTATGTAATATTTAGGATTTTATAATTAATGCAATTTAAATTTGAAATAAATTGTGTTATTTAAATTTGAGCAATTAAATTTAAATAAAAAACATAAAATCAAAACTAATGTTATCAAGTAGGCTATCAAGTAACCCCAATGCAGCACTACCTACTCAATAACACAACCACTATCAAGTAGGCTATCAAGTAATCCCGTTGCGGATGCTCTAACTAAGCTTTAACTAGATACAATTCAATAAATAGGCTCCATGCAGTTTAATCTATACAGCTAATTAAGAATGTATCACGTCTCAAGAAAATGTACTACCACTTATTCAAATGTGTCGCACAATTATTTTATAGGTTCTAAAATTGTAGTCTTCTTTTCATGTTAAACATAACTGATATGATTTAATAATCTTAATTCAATATTTGATCAATCTGAAGAGTGGAAGATGATTGGTTCCACCAAATGGACAGAGCACCAACAAGGGGATCCTCAAATGCTTGTAATTTTTTTAACATTGCCAACAATGAAAACGGTAGGGATGTGCAGCGGGTCGGACCCGGACCGATCCGCCGGGTTTGTAGACCCGATTTTTTAAAAAAAACGGACCGACCCGGACCGAAAGTTTCGAGCGGGCCGACACGGGACCGGACCGAACCGAGCAACGGGTCCGGTTCGGTCCGGGTCAGACCCGCTAAAAACCTAAATTTTTTTGAGTGAGGCCGAGGGGTGGTCGCAAGTCGGCGTCTGGGCAGCAGGGCAGGGGAACACCGCGTCTGGGGCGTGGTCGGACCGGTGCTGGACGTCAGGGGCGTGGTCGGACCGGTAGGCGGGGCGACGGGTTCGAGTGAGGCCGAGGCGTTTGGACTCTGGGCGTGGGCGCGCAGGGGGGAGACCGCGTCTGCGCGTCAGGCGCAGGCTCGCAGCGGTGCTGGCCTGCTGGGCGTCAGGGCGTGGGCGGTCCAGTTGGTGGGGCGGCGGGTTTGAGTGGAGAGGATGGGTGTGCAGCGGAGGGGAGGGGGTTAGGGTTAGATTGAGGAGTGGAATCAGTGGATGATGGGTGTGCAGCGCAGCAGACAGCATATTGATGTTTAGAATTTAGGGTTAGATTCATAAGTTAGAAATATTATATTATTATTATAAATATTAATTATTAAATATAAATATTAAATTTTAAATTTTAAATAGGACGGGTCGGTTCCGGGTTCGCCGGGTTTCGACCGGGTTCGACCCGGGCCGACCCGGAAAACTTTCGGTCCTCAAAATAAGACCCAACCCGGACCAAACACCTATAGTGGGCCGGTTCGGTCCGGACCGAACCCGTCGGTCCGGGCGGGTTCGGCGGGTTCGGGTTGGGTTTGCACACCCCTAGAAAACGGAACAAAATATTTAAAACTAAATTAAATATTAGTATATTCCTATGAAGCAGACAACAATTTAATTGTAGTTTAATATGACGGAGAATGATAGCGGACAAATGAAACATATATTTAAATGACGAAGCAATAAGTTTTCTTATAATTATTGTTGTGCAAATATTCTTCCCACATATGCTATTCTTATATTCGAAACTTTTTGTTTTCGAATAAAATAACGGAAAATGTAACCACTAAATAAGTGATCCAAAAATGAAAGTAACTGGATTTAAGATTCTCACGGTGAAATGTGGGATTTTTTTATTTATAGATTTACAATGTCGAATCTATTATCACCGCCGACCACTTGAAAAGGACGAGAATATAAATTAATATGGATTTATGTGTGAACATAAATAATTAAGAATATAAAAAATTTAATAAGAGAAGATCTTGGCGGTGTTCAATTGAATTTATGTTATGAATAGAAGATACAGTCGAGTCGAGCCAATTAAGATATTTATTGATTCGCTAATTGATGGTTGCATTATTCAGAGTTGAAGGAGACGCTAAGTTGCTACCAATACCAAATTAGGAGGCCTAGGTGTTTGTTGATCTAACAGTAAATTAATTAATGTGTAAGGTCAAAGATTTTAAGTTTGAATTCATCGTGATACAATTTTTAAATTTATTTATTTAATTATTAATTTATCAAGAAAATTATCAGACCGAGGTATTTAATTTGGCCTCTTAAAATTTTGTGATTGGAGTTTGACATTATTCATTCTTCTCATGTCAAAAGTAGAAAAAATCATTGAATTATAATATAAATATATAATCGGTATGATTAATGTTAAGACCTGAAGTTTTGGGCTTGAGTCCACCGTGGTGAGATCTTTAAATTTTTTTTATTTACTTATATAATTTATCAAATAATATATATAATTTAATTAAATGACCTAAGCTTTACACATCTTTTATTCACACAAAATTATGATAATTCGAAGATCTTAGAGAATACATGAACTAAAAAAACTCAGCCTTCATCGGGAATTTTTCCGATTCTGTAGCTTACCAAGTCTAAATCTTTATCCATTAAAACAAGAATAGTATTATTTATCCAAATAAAACAAACATTTTAGATTAAACACATAAACTAATTCTGTAGTATGTCTTCTCGATTTACTAAACTATAACAATGGACGTATATGAATGCAGAATACTCACGTATCTACAAATCCAAAAAAAATGGTAAACAAAAAACCCAGAAAGTTAACAACTGAATTACCCATAAGGCCCTCACTATTTGGTGTAAAACAGTGAATAGAGTGGGGTGAATGACGTAAATCCAGATCCGCAGCCATTAACATCGGCGATTTTGTCCAACTAAAAGATTGCGCATTTCTAGACAAAATCAACAATAAAATAATTGTCGAGCACTCCGCCGAGTCGCTCGCATCGCATCTCCCATTTCAGCTACCTGCACTCCATCTCCAATGGCGCACCTCGTTCGGGCCGGGTCATCGGGTTGTCTCGCCAAATCCGCCTTCGTCGGAGCTGCGCGATCCATGTCCACGGCGTGGTGGCGCCACGTGGAGCCTGCTGCCAAGGATCCCATCCTCGGCGTTACCGAAGCTTTCCTCGCCGATCCTAGTCCCCAAAAAGTCAATGTCGGCGTCGTGAGTATTCCATCACCTTGCTCTGGAAGATTTTAGGATGCATCTCTGTTTGTTTTTGCCTGGATTTTGTTGCCGTGTTTCTTAGCTTCTTTTTTCTTTTTATCTCCTTTTGTGTTGTGTTTTGATTTGATGTTATGTTCGCCTGATCGAACTACGGTGGTACCGTGGTAGGACTAGGTCAGTGGTTTTTGCTGAATTCTGTTGACTTCTGAACACGGAAGTTGTTGTTTTTCAAAAAAACAAATTCTGGTGAATATTGATTGCTATCTTCTTCATTTTATCCTAATTCTGTATTTGCATAATTTTTCCGGTGAAAAGGGTGCGTATCGTGATGATAACGGGAAGCCGGTGGTGCTGGAGTGCGTCAGAGAAGCCGAGAGGAGAATCGCCGGCAATTTGAACATGTAATTTTTTTTTTCTTGTTAAAAATTTACTATTAATTTTTATTTTGTTAATATTTAAGTATATCTTTAAAAAAAACAGTAAATAACTCATAATAAGTGTGATTTATGCTGATTTGTACCATAATCGGGTTCTTTAGTACAAAATGACGCCTCGTCTCTGCATAATTAATTCATGTTTATCATGAATTGATACAATGGAACAGTTCATGAAACACTGTTACAACAGAGAATTCAAAGTGATAGTTTGGATGATCTGTTGAAATATACTGTTACAATCTTGACGACTCACAGATCCAACGGTGCTGAGGAGGGTGTTAGCCCTTTCCTTAAGAAAATTTCACATTAAAGTCAGGTGGTTGTTAGGTGATAAAGTAGAGGGGCATTATATAAGATTATTAGTGTACATGTCAATGCATTTCTTTTCAAGTTGTAGCTGTGCAGTGGTCCCCTGTTTCAAACTTTACTCCATGCCCATTTTGATTCCTTTTTAGCTCAAGGATAAGTATTCCTCATTCGTTCTCCACTTTTTTTCCGGACCATCATATCTTAATCAGGACCTAACAAATAATCCTGCCTATTCAAAATAAATGTGGTTGGACAATTTTAATTTTTCAAATAAATGTCATTCTAGTTTTGTTCCTCTCCTGATTCCATTGTTACCCCTAGTAGCTCAGCTCATAACTCACATTCTTCACTCTTCATTAATTACGAATTCATAAGGTTAGGGGTAACCTTTGGGAGAAAGAAATTTCCTTAAATCTTTGCACACAAGGCTAGAAGGACATATACTTTGAATAGGAGAGAGTAATATTTAAGCTTGAGGAAACGAAATGAAACCCACAATGAAATGGTGAAATTAGTAAACAAAAATAGTGGTAGTATGTTAAGATGCTTCATATCATATATTGGGATCACGTTGAACTTAGATGTGCGCTCATAATGTCGTTCTATATCATGAAGTGTTTTAATGGAATGCCTTATTCTAAAACATAACTGATTCATACATTAGTTTTTTTTTTTTTTTTTATCAGAAAAACCCAAATAGATTAAAAAAACAGAAGGTACCAGAGGTACCACAAACCGTTAGGTACATTAGTGCAGTGTCAAAAAGATTCTTAAGTCTAATCATATTGGAGAAATAAATCTAAATTATGTCAATAAGACAAATGGCTTCTAATTTTAATTTCTTTGTTAGTAAAATGATTCTAAATCTGACTGTTTTAATTTACCTAGGATTTAGAATTAACTGCTTTTGCTTCAGGGAATATCTTCCCATGGGTGGAAGTATTAACATGGTTGAGGAGACTCTAAAGCTGGCTTATGGGGAAAACTCCGACTTGATTAAAGATAAGAGAATTGCTGCAGTACAAGCTCTTTCAGGAACTGGTGCATGCAGGCTCTTTGCGGACTTCCAAAAGCGCTTTTCCCCTGACTCGCATATTTACATTCCAGTTCCCACATGGTCCAAGTTAGTATTAGAGTTCATAATCCGTCACGAGTCTCCACAAAATTCTACTATTATCTTTTACACAAGTGGTTCTGCTCTCACTTCAATCTATTTTCTCTTTGACATACTATGATTTTCTGGCAGTCATCACAATATCTGGAGAGATGCGCATGTCCCTCAGAGAACATTCCATTACTATCATCCAGAATCTAAGGGCTTGGACTTTGCTGGATTGATGGATGACGTGAAGGTGCAAATATTTTTTTTTACACCTAGAACCGAGTCAGTGTGCTGACTTGTTCTATAGCTAAACGTACTTTGATTATTAATTTCCTTTTCATTTTGGGAACAGAATGCGCCAAATGGGTCTTTCTTTCTCCTTCATGCTTGTGCTCATAATCCAACTGGAGTGGATCCTACGGAAGAACAGTGGAAAGAGATCTCATACCAATTTAAGGTCACATTCCTTGGTTATTGTTTTTCGTTGCTAGTTTACTTATTTATATTCTTTTTTTATTGATTATACAACAGTATGTGTTAATTTACTAATGAGGTGAAATTTATTATCTTCAGGTTAAAGGACATTTAGCCTTCTTCGACATGGCATATCAAGGTTTTGCCAGTGGTGATCCAGAAAGGGATGCCAAGTCGATTCGGATCTTTCTTGAGGACGGCCATCTAATAGGATGTGCACAATCATACGCTAAAAATATGGGACTTTATGGTCAGAGAGTGGGTTGTCTCAGGTAAATTCTCTAACTACGTAATCTTACCTTGAAATCCTACTGCAATTTAATGTTCATTGGTTGGTCCCAGCTGGCCCAGTTCTTCAATTAACATGATGAAATGAGACTTAACCGTCCTCCTACTATGTGCTGTTTTCTTGGCTATAGTGTGGTTTGTGAGGATGAGAAACAAGCTGTGGCAGTGAAAAGTCAGTTGCAGCAGCTCGCAAGACCCATGTACAGTAATCCCCCAGTTCACGGGGCCCTCATCGTTTCCACCATTCTAAGTGATCCAGATTTGAAAAAATTGTGGCTGAAAGAAGTAAAGGTAATATACCGACATCTTTTGCAGTATTAATTCACTTCTGTCAGACACGTGATTTGGTTGTTCAGCTAATCTTAGGTATTCAAATGGACTTTGATCGAAAAGTACTTCCAACACCCATGTTTGGGGCGATGTGATTTTTTTATGTTAAATAGTGACAAAAAAATGTTTTTCTTTCACGAAAACCTTCATTTAATATGATATTTGGAATCATTTAGTGTCGGCCTGGGACAAAATGCTCTCTTGATACATGACTGGAATTGACCAATGTCTGCTTAAACATATTACTACTACTCGAACATTAGGAGTTACTTTTTTCTTCCCAGGGGATGGCTGATCGAATCATTGGAATGAGAACTGCTCTACGAGAAAATCTTGAAAAGTTGGGTTCGCCTCTTACGTGGGAGCACATAACCAAGCAGGTCATTGCAATCGATTTTCTTCTTTCATTCTGTTATTAATTTGTTAACGTTTCTATCATTTTCATATCCTTACAAGGATTTATATTACTACAGATTGGCATGTTCTGTTATAGTGGCATGACACCTGAGCAAGTAGATCGCTTGACAAATGAATTTCACATTTACATGACTCGCAATGGGCGTATTAGGTATAACCTCGTTCTCTCATGTTAGTTTAAAATAGTGGATCTTGTGTGCTACTTGTAATCGTATCAACTCCCATACAGTATGGCTGGAGTCACTACTGGCAACGTCGGTTACTTGGCTAATGCTATACATGAGGTCACCAAGTCAGGTTAGGACTGCAATTTTGTTCTTGGATGCTTCATATGTATAAATATATACATAATGGAGGCATAATTTAATGCGATTCTTGGAAAATAAATTAGATCTGTGAGCATACAAAATTTTGATTTGGGTACAAGTACTGAAGGATATTAGACCCCCAATAACGCTGAGAGATGGAAACTCTCTGGTTAGTCAGCAAATATTCATATTCCTGTTAGTGTAATTTAACGGATTTATTGCAAGATTTGTTGAAAATTCTTACACTGTGTTGTATTAATTGACATTTGAGATGTGGCAACGATTTAGCTAATTTATGCCAAAATCTGTTGTATTATTATTTTTGTTTATTTTTACGTTGGCCTATATTAATATGACATGGGATTGGAATGACATCAAATTGATGGGTAAATTGAAAGAGAGAAGTTACAACGTTATATTTCATTTCTGATGGTATATTTGTCGCATCTTTACTACGAGTATATTTTTCAAGCGAATGGAGAAATTGCCTTAGTAAATACTCCCTCCGTCCACGAAAGAACTTCCTGTCTTTCCTTTTTGGGACGTCCACAAAAGAACTTCCTACCTATTTTTGGACTATACTGCACCACTTATAACCCTCTTACTTTTCACTTTTTACAACTCCCAATATTAATTACTCCCTCCGTCCATGAAAAAAAGTCCCATTTGGGGTTCGGCACGGGTTTTAAGAAAGTTGTTAAAGTAGGCGTAAGTGGAGAGAGAAGTAAATTTATAGGGGTAGTGTTAATGACAATTCTAATTGCTTAATCCTTCATATTAATGGGTTAATATTTTAAATAAATTTAAGGCATTATTTAGCAAACAAATTCAGCAAATTTCAAATAAATTCGTGGCATTAAGAAATCAATTGAGCAAACAAATTCACCAAATTTCAAACAAATTCAGTAGATGGGAAAAGAAATCAACAAATTCAGCAAATTTCAATCAAATTCAGCAAATGGATAAAGAAATTCAACAAATTTAGAAAATCTGGCAACAAATTTCAAACCACATTTAGGAGCTCCTCTTGGAGTTCTTCTGCGAGCCGGCGCCGATGGGGATGTTTCGCAAGGCGCCGACTTTGGTCCAGTAGCGTTTGCAGCTCCGGCAGAAATGGATCTAGCAGCGCAAGATTCGATTTTTTTTTTTGCACCAAGCTCCGCGATTTTCTAATTTGGGCTAGTATTGAAATGATGGGAAGGGCGACGGTGGCGGCAGCAGGTCCTCTTGCGGCTGCTGATTGTTGCGTCGCAGAGAGAGGTAGTCGGCGGCGGCGTTCCTCGCAAGGGAAAAGAAGTGGCGCCGTCGCAGAGAGAGGTAGGGCGAGAGCGAGTTCCTGTGGTGCGGAGCGGAACGCGTCGACTGGGAGCGGAGCGGAGCGCGTCGTGCTCAGAAGAAGGCGGTGAAAAAGAAGGAGAGAGACGCAGCCCCGAGATCTAGAGAGATCTAGAAGATAGGGTTTGAAGAGTTGATGGGGGCGGTGAGCCGAGGCACGGTGGCGGCGGCGACGACCTAGCTGCTGCCGGAGAGGTGAAGGGGAAGAGGAGCGTAGGTCGGGTTCGAGCCTCGCCGGAGGAGGAACCACGCCGGGGAAGAGGGGAAGGGGAAGGGGAAGAAGGGCGTAGGTTTGATGAGAGAGAAGAGAGAGAATCTTATGGTTAATTGTCTTTAATTAAGTTTAAAGTGAGGAGAGTTTTTAATTATTGAGGTGGGTCCTCAATGGCAAATGAAGTAAATACATAAAATTATAAAGGGTATAATTATATAAAAAGTGAAACAGGACTCTTTTTTGTGGACAAAAAAAAGAGGGGAAATAGGACTCTTTTCGTGGACGGAGGCAGTATAACACATTTCATCACTCCCAATACACTCAACTACCTTTTATCCACTCTCAATAAACTCAATAATATTTTTTCTTAAAACCTGTGTCACTCCCTCCTAGGAAGTTCTTTCATGGACGGAGGGAGTAATTATTATAACAAGAGACGAGATTTGCAAGAGCGAGCTGATCCACGCCAGAGAATGTATCCCTCCTAACCCCAGCTATAGCCAAAACCAACCACCTTCATCTTCATAATTTCTTCAAGGAGAAGTTTGGAATGTAAGCTTTGATGTTACCGTCATGAGTCTGCAAATTAGTGCCAAAATCAAAAGTATCTAACTAGTTTGGATTATGAATTTGGCCACCGAATGGTCCCAATATAAATAGATTGGACTTCCAACTAACTAGGTTGATTTAAATTATGTATCTAACTGAATTATTTTTGTAAAATTAAAAACTTATAGCACCACACCCTAAGTAGTAAATTAAAAGTGCGCGTGTGTTGACCTAGCGGTAGGAGGATAATGCCCAAGACCTGAGGTCCTGAGTTCAAGTCTTCTATCGTGCGGTCTTTAAATTTTCTTTATTTACTTATGTAATTTATTTATAAAACAAAAAGTAGTAAATCAAAAATTGAGTATCAGTATGAGTGTGTGTGTGTGTTATTTCAAAGCATCCAGTATTTTATGGGGTTAATTGTAGTTTATACAGCTCAACCTTACAAAAATACAATAAAAATAGCACAAACTTTTAAAAAAATATAAAAAATGGGTTGAACTTTCATAAAAGTCAAAAACATTGCATGAGGTTATAATTTTTCATACTCAAACTATGACCACGTGAAAGCCTGAAATTGATATGAAAATTACGTGAAAATTTTAAAATTCGCTTGGAATATTGCTAATAAAATATAAGAATTCTCTTTTGCTACGAATTCTAATCTTATACAAACAAATTTTGTCTGGCAAAATATTATTGACAACATCCACAAGTATGACAATACGAATTTTTTGAATTGAAGACATTCCTTAACAAGAAGATCAGCCAGTATTTCATAAATTATTCATTGGATTCTCAAGAGCATGACAGCACAAATTTTTTGAGAGTAAATAAAATTCTGTATGAGATTAGGGTTTATAGGGTTTAAAAATTTTATATTTTGTTGAAATGCACCAAGTGAATGTAAATTTTGAAGGAATTTTCATATCAACTTTCAAGCTTCCGCGTCATCATAATTCATGCCACTTTTTATATTAATGAAAATACATCCTCATCATACCAGTTCAAACCATTTTTCGTATATATGAGAGTTCGAGCCAAATTTTAGATCTCTATAAGATTAGGCTATTATATAAATAAATTCAAAGTTCGAGCTATTGTTTTTTTTTTTTTAATTTTTATCATTTTTACAAATAACTTCAAAGATCAATTTATTCTTTTATATATTTTTTAAAAGCAGACTATTTTTACAACTGACTAAAATTCAGACCATAAATTAGAAATAACTCTATTTTATTGGGCTCCGACATATAGCGTGGACGAAAGATAGAAGGAAAACAGATATCAAAGTTCTCGAAAATGCCCTTGAATACTTGGTTGCAAAATAGTCAAACCCCAAAGAAACAACCAATTGTAGTGCTGTTGGAGGCATGATTTTAGAACAATTTTGCTCTATTTACTGAAAGATTTGTACTATTTCTTGATCATGATTCATGAGGTATTCTTCTATTAAAAGAGGGTTTGATCATAAGGTGTTTTTCCATTAAAAAAGAAAACAAGACAATAATGATTTGAGATACCTTTCTTGTCCTAGTTTA
The DNA here is from genome assembly GCF_028751815.1 of Salvia miltiorrhiza. NCBI lineage: Eukaryota > Viridiplantae > Streptophyta > Magnoliopsida > Lamiales > Lamiaceae > Salvia > Salvia miltiorrhiza. Next base: position 37,670,338 of record NC_080388.1, read on the forward strand.
TGGCCGACTTGTTAGAACCAATGCAAGATTCTTTACTTTGGACAATATCTAACATGCATCTCGTACTTCATTTTACAGTCTCTTGTGTATAAGGTTCATAGATCTTAACTACTATAAAAAAATAATAATAATAATAATGTATTCGTTCATAATTATATATGCTACCACGATCCAGATTGGTTTGTGCTTTTCGGAATGTAGAGGAAAACAATAACTCCAAAATAAGGCTTTTAAGTATTTGACAGTTACAGGTTGTAAAAGGAAAAAAGAAAAGGATGTGAAAACAGAGAGAAATACAGTTACTATGCCTGGGATCGACACTAATAATACCAACACAATCATACCTGCTCCCTACATATCATAATCTTGAGTTTAAACCAAAATGGATGTACAGAAGAAGTAGCCAATATGTGCATAATATATTCAGTATATCACTGGGAGACCTCAAAAACCACCAACTTGGGACGACGCCTGACAACGTCGCCAACAGACCTTTTAGCTACTTATCCATCAAATAAACAAACATACCGTCTGATTTGATTTGGATCACGTCCCAGCAGGATGAGGAACGGGAAAATTCAGACCAGCTTGCCGCCTGATATGCTCTGGTATCAACTTGTTCATCAACTCAGGTGAAGCTCCGTTCAACTATAAATTAAAGAGAATCCCAGGTTAAATAAGAAATACGGCAAGGAAGAATAGGAACAAGACGAGACGAAAAGAGAGAACTCAGAAAACATACTTCCTGCTTAAAGTTAAAAAGAGGGGGGAAAGAGCGACCATTTGGGAGGCGGGCATTGGGCTCCCGAAGCTCATCAAAGAAAGGATGGGCACATGCTTCTAGCTGCACAAAGAAACATAAAATTCTTTATTCCTCTTACTGAAGATTTTTATCTCTGATTTTAGATTCTAGAGGCGCTAAAATAAGCTAAACATACTGCTGTGCAGCGAAGATTAGGCGAGTACTGTAGTAGCCTAGAAGCAAGATCAATGGCCTCAGGAGGCATCCGTTTATGGAAAACCTGGCAAAACAATTTGTCGATCAGATACAAAGAAAACTTTTGCTAACAGAATATAAGCAACAAACACATACCTTGTGCCAAGGATGGGCCTTGATCTGGGGAAACCTGAAATCGGTGTAATTTGGATTCATGCATCGGATTTCTTCTCGGGTTGGAGTACCAAGAACCTGTTAGAGAAAGTTGTGATAGTTAGCAGTATAGAGCTATAGCATTACTCTTATTTCTGATCCATCAAAATGTAATATGTGAAGTTAAAGCACACCTTGATAATCTCTACAAGTTGATCGACTGCATTTTCTCCTGGAAAGAGAGGCTGTAACAGAAAAAAAGTAGAGTTTCCGTAAATAGAGCATAAGAAGAAATATTAAAGTTCTTCATGCTCCACAACAGCAATGACACAAACCTGGCCCAAAAGTAGCTCAGCAAGGACACAACCAGCTGACCAGATATCAATTGATGACGTATATTCAGTTGCACCGAATATAAGTTCTGGAGCACGATAATAACGAGAACAAATGTAGGATATATTGGCTTCGCCCTTCACCTGACCATTATAACTTATAGGATAAGGAAGAAGGAATTCATGTCCATCAATGATATCAATAGCTTATAATGATGAAAATAATATTCATAGTATTAACCCCAGGCATGTCGAGAAAAGTAATATAACCACAGTAGGTCAGTTATCCCCAAAAAGGGGATGGAATATGTATGTATGCATGGCATATATACAGTGTCATGTCAATCTCTTATCTGCTAGAAGACAAGGAAACAGTCTAATTGTCCACACATAAGAAAAGGTGCCTTTCCTATATGTGAGGAAACATCAAACTCTCATTTGGTGAAAGTAGCAGCCAACTTAAGCTGTTTTGTTACTCATGCTTTCTATCTAATTCAAAAGAACAATCAACTCTTCCTTTTGCATTTTCTTCTTCTATGTGTATGGCTCATATCTAAAGATTATTAGACCATTTCATCTAATGCTTTGAACACCTCACAAGATCATTATGTGCACCATTCTTTCAAAATATTTGGTTAGGTTTTGAACCCAAATGTAGCATTTTGCATCTTAACAAGCACATGCAAACCAAAGAGGGAAACAATAAAAGATGCATCCACCCATTGAAGTCTACACACTTTATGAATGGGCAGGTTTAAGATCAAGCAACAAAATCAAATGACTTACAAGAACTTTAGCACTTCCAAAATCACAAATCTTGACCTGGTGAGTTAGTGGATCAACCTGCAACGCAAACACAGCACACTCAATCACTTCCATATACCAAAATAGAAGATTACTTGATAAAGGACAGCATACATGATTAAGAATTGAAGTATATAAGGAAAAGAAATCTAGAGTGGCTTACCAATATGTTTTGAGGCTTTATATCCCTGTGGGAAACCCCGGCAACTGAATGCATATATCCTAACCCTCTGAATAACTGAAACAGATGTTGAAATTTTTAAGTTATAGATAATTTAACTGTAATTGTTTTCTGAGAAACGACAAAACACAAATGAGATCAACCAATACCTGATAGGTATAGAGTTTGACATAAATCAGTGGCATCCTTTGATTAGAATTGGTGTAATGCTTTAGGACCTTGTACATAGTTTCAGGGACATAATCCATGACCAAATTAAGGAAAAGCTCATCTCTGGTTGTCGTAGAAAAGAAACAGTGCTTAAGAGAAATCACGTTTGCATGATCCATCAACCGCATTAACTGCAGCTCACGATTTTTATACCGCTTATCCTGAAGGACCTTTTTTATGGCCACTGTTTCTCCAGTTTCCAAGCATTTTGCCTGCAGAAAAATAGCTGCAATTGATTAACACTAAAAAATGCCTCAACATGACCACATTTTTTGCCATTTTAGAAACTCACCTGAAAAACTATTCCAAAAGATCCTGTACCCACAACACGCTCTGCCATGTAACTAATTGTCTGCACAAAGCCACCAAAAGTCAGTGTTTCCTTCCCTCTAAAGGATGACCAAATAAAGCAACAAACTACTTAGAAACATCACCCAACCAATCAATCAGCGGTTCCCTCCAGTACCAAATAGTATCTCGGAAAGAAAACATGAGCTATACATTCTTAAGATATCAAATCTTTCCTAATAGTTAAAAGGTTGCAGTAAATGGAATCTCAAAAGAAGGACTCAACACCTACCCGTTTGGGCTCGCCATTTTTTCCTCCAATAGTAGTAGAAATGATGTGACCGGTGAGTGGATCATTCCCCTCCACCAGCGGCCCTGCCATTTCCTGCAACAGAAACCAAGCCAGTGTCTTAATACTTCAACAGAAATGAATATCTACAGGCAACAACCAAATTTGTTCATACCACCTGAAATTATGACCGCACAAATTCGGAAAAAAGATAAATGAATTGGAGCATCATAAAGTGCTTAAGGAAAAAGGGAATGCAAACCGGACAAGGATCTAAAGAGATATGCTAAGCTTAGAGCCGAAAAAAGCGTTGTCTGATACCTACTATAGCTTTGAAGAAAGCATCACATGCCACAAAACTTGAGAAGGAAAGAAACAAAAAATATTATTCTAAGGAAAACAAGCCGTCAGAAGATAGAACAAGCAAACCTCTACCTCACAAAATGAAGACTTCATCCGCAGTCAAAGAAAAGCAATTAAAGTTGAACGAAGCAACTAAAGCTTCAGAAGTTGTTTTTCGTCAAAAATTGAGTACAATGAGACCACAGAAACCTAAAGTTCACACCGATACACATTATTCAGCATTTACATTTGTGTAAATACATAAGCATAAAACAGAGAAGAAAAAAAAATCAACGGAACGGATACTTCTCACCAACTACAAAGCCAAAGAGGACAATTTCGACATTTTTTTTTTTTTGCTTTCTAAAACGATGCACAAAAATAAAAGTAACAAAACAAGCAAAAGAGCGCAAAGTGTCAGATCGCGGCGGAAACACTTGGTCCGATCGATTAAGAAGAGAAGATCGAGAAGGAAGTGAAGGTAGTGAGCTAGATCGAGCTGGAAAAGAGAGGTAGCTAGGGTTTGGGGGGAAAATGGGGGCAGGTGTACCTTGTCGGTGTCCATATTACGGTTGAGGGCGGCGGAAAGCTTCACGGCGGCGGGAGGATGAGGAGGAGCTTGGTCAATAACATTATTATGATGATAGTGATGGTCGGGTGGTGGATTATGGTGATGTTGCTCAGGTCCCAGCGGCAACGACGCCATGTGATCTCTCTCTCCACCTTTTAACCACTATTTAATGTTTTATCGCTTTTCTTTCACTTGCTACAATAAATACGCCTATAATTACAATCACCAATATTTCTATTTATAATTATATGTCTAATTATCCACTTAATTTTCATTTTGCAAATTAGAAAACATCCCACTTATCTCAAATGATGCAAAGCTTGACGTCATTTGGGGTTTTTGGTATGTGATAGATTGTTCAAAATTACCATTTTAATATTTTAATTAGTTGTTTAGTGTAGCACTGTATTTGTTTTCTCGTCATTTTAAGATTCTAATTTTTGTTTAAGTATGATTTGTTTTTAGGCCTATAAAAACCTCTTTTATGATGTATTATTATGATTTATGAGGCATGCTTTGATAATTTTCAAAAATAAAATTATAGGAGTATTTTTTCTTACACATAAAAGTTATCTACATTTATAATGTAATGGTTTTAAATTACATTCAAATTTTGTGTCAACACATATCATACTTCATTCGTCTCATTACAAATGTTTCACTTTTCATAATGAGATGTCACATAACAAATGTCTCATTTCATTTTTTGCAATATATTATATCTCTATACCTAATATTTAAATAATTTCTATCAATTCACTTTATCTATTTTATACATATTTTTTAATCTTCGTGCCAAAAAATAGTAAGATATTTGTAATGGGAGGGAGGGAGTAGTATTTGATTGTAATTGAATAAGCTCATGCAATCCTTCTAATATCTAGACACGTGAACGCTTAACTCTTCCATTCGAGTCTACTAACGAAAATGATAATATTAGGAATAAATTAAGTTATGTTCTTGCCATAGTTAAATTTCATAATTCAAATTGATAGAACATTTTTCTTTTGAGGGGGACACATTGATAAAGCATTGCTAATTGATTTTAGTGAAAGAGATTTTTCACAAAGCAACATAAAATTTCCTTTTTAAGTTTGATTTGAGATTAATGTCAAATTTCATTAATAAATTTACACAAACATTAACTTTTTCAGGGAAGCGAAGAACAGTATTTTTAAGGAATGGAATAACACTTAAATTTCTACAGGAGTTGTTACATATTTGAATTTGAACCGTCAAACATTAAAGAAAACACAGACTTTTATGGCATGAAGAACTCAAACATACACATTCTCCCTATTTGATTCCGAATTATTGGTCAAACGTCAAAACCCACAAATAATAATAATAATAATAAGTCCCCTTGGGATGGCCTAGTGGTTGGGGTGGTTGCCTGTTCTCTAAGAGGTCACATGTTCGAATACTCTCGGCCACAATAACCACTAGGTGGGGTGTGTGTGTTATTTGTATTATTTATAATGTAATTTCATCAAAATAATAATAATAATAATAATAATAATAATAGCGGGAAAGAAGTTTTGGCGCAGTATTTTATATTTGAGTAGTGCTATCTTTGTAAGTAATTTTTGTATATAAAAATACTAATAAATTAAAAAATTATAAAAATAACGATAATGTGAATAAAAAAATAAAACTAACCAAATCTTTTTTTATTTTGAATCAGAAATTTAAATAAATCTATTTTTTATATATTTAATCATTTTATATCTGGACATATTATATTCAAATAGCATATTATTACTCCCTCTTTCCATACGAAATGAGCACCCATTTAAGGTGGCACGAAATTTAAAAAATTGATTGAGTGGAATAAGGGGTTTATTTTTATTGAGACTGAGTTGTGTGAAGTACACTTACCAAAAAAAAAGAAATAAATATTCATTTGATGAACTAATAAAAAAATATGAATACTTATTTCGTGAATAAATGGAGTATTATATTTGACAGTATATTAGTTAAACTTCTTCAAACTTCAGCGCGTTTGCTCGAGCATTAAAAGCTTTGGAAGTTGAGAAATTGTTTTCGTAATTAGTAGAAGTTATTGTTTGCTTTAAAGCTTAGGGAAAATAACTTTCAATATTAAAGTTTAAATTACCAATTTCCTTAGTATACGAATTTTGACCATTGAAAACATATCTAGAGAAAGGGTTAATTAAAACTAGAATCTTTCATAATTTTCCAATAAAAACATAATATATTTCTAAAAAAAAAACATAATATAAAATCACATCTCTAAAGTCACACATTTTCGCGTTTTTTCTTTCAAATCCAACGAATTCAATAATTTTAATAAATTCGTTTAAAAATTCTTAATTTATACGTTTGACTCGACTCGAGTACTATGAAAATACCTTTTTAGTCCACTTTTGTGTGCGACATAGATAATAAATCCATTTTATTTAATCCGTAAAATACGAGTGGGATGTACTTGTAATGTACCAGAAAATAATACACAAATAGGAGTAATAGATAGACATTATTTGTATTAACAGAAAATGTAAGAAGACGACAAAAACAGTGGGGAATGAGCCACGCGACCAACGGGTGATGTGGGGCCGGTCTAATTTTGGATCAAAGATTTTTATTTATGAATGTGGGCTCAAAAATACACACACAAACACACACCGCCAACAATTTGGATGTGTGTCCAAATTCTTCTTCCAATAATGTAACCTCTAAAGTTGTCAATTTGATTAAAATAATTTGATTTAAGCATATATTATGATTCGTCATGCCATGACAGGAAAATGATAAAAGGGATTATTAATCATTAAGACGGAATTTTTCAAAGATGGAAAATTTTATCATTATTGTCATACTGCTAGCTAGCCACGAGACGGGACCCATAACAAATTTAATAATTTTCATCACCTTAGTTAATTTGCATTTAAACTTGCTTATTGATGGAGTAATTCTTTTAGTTAATTTACATTTAAACTTGCTTATTGAATAAAATAAATACTAATTCTCTCCGTCATAGATATAACACTTTAGCTAGACACAAATTTTAATAAAATAATTATTAATTATGTTTTTAATAGATAAAGGGTTCCAACATGTATAAAATAAATTGTTAGGATAACATGTATGGTTAGGATTGAATTAAGCGTAAACAGGATTGCTCTTTTTGCAAATAATGATATTTTTAAAGTAAAGTATAAGGATAAATGTTAGATAGGGTTATGTTTTAAAAATGAAAGATCTGTACTACACGAAAGTAAGAAATTATACAAGTGCAATACTTTTAAGGCTGCCTTTACTTTAATTGATAAATTTATCCATGGAAAATGATGGATAACACAAACTTATGCTTTTAAATGTCTCCTTCCTTTTTCAATATTTGACACAAAAGAGATGCTCATCATTTTTTCTTGCTTATTTTCACTTCATAATACTCCCTCCGTCCACGAAAGAACTTCCTATCTTTTCTTTTTGGGACGTCCACAAAAGAACTTCCTATCTATTTTTGGACTATACCCCACCACTTATAATCCTCTTACTTTTCACTTTTCACGACTCCCAATATTAATTATAACACCTTTTCACCACACTCAATACACTCAACTACCTTTTATCCATTCTCAATACACTCAACAATATTTTTTCTTAAAACCCGTGTCACTCCCTCCTAAGAAGTTCTTTCATGGACGGAGGGAGTATTATCATACCAAAAATGGAGGGATAATATTATCCATCTTTGAAGTGAAAATAAGGAAGAAAAAATGATAAGCATCTCTTTTGTGTCAAATGTTGAAAAATGAAGGAAACATTCAAAGACATAAATTTGTGTTATCCATCATTTCTCATGAATAAATTTATCCATCAAAGTAAACGCAGCAGCATTAGTAAACATAGAGAGTAGATAATAATAAAGTTAAGTGAGTAGTGGATAAGCTTTAATTTTGGATGTTACACAAAGTTTGGCTCCTTTTCACAAATAGATAAAACTTTTGATATAGACGTAATAGTATTTAAAAAATTACTTTATTACAAATAATTCGATTAAATCCGTTTTTTCGATATAGAATAATGAGAGAAAATGTAGATGCAATTAGTGAATACTGATACTATTTTGAAAATGTACATATGAATTAAAAACAAGTTAGTTTATATTTAGTGAAGAAAATGAGGAGGTAGAAGAGAAAATATTTGACAGTGGGCGATAAGAGCACCTCCCAGCAGAAATCCCAAAATTATGCTCCTATATTCCTCCCTAAAGCTTCCCTATTTAATTTTAGGATCTCGATTTTATAAATGCATACACCAGATCTCCTATTTTTTACATAAAAACAATAATTATGTGTGGGCCCTACTAATTATAAGCTTAAAATAAATTTAGGGTGGGTGTAAATTTAAGATTGAATTTAGGTAGGTGTAAGATTATTTATGGGCCCCATCCAATTTAGGGGATATGCTGAATGCATTTTTTATCTCATTTTCAATTATTTTAGCCTAAATTTAGAGTTAGTGATGCATTTAGGTGATCTGCTGAGAGTGCTCTAAGAAAGTGGTTATAAAATTGGTGAAGGGATATTGAGGGAGAAAGAGCAGGGACGTGAAGGGTGGGTTGGGCTTTGGAAATGTTATTGGCGAGATTGAAACGTATTCTGCCACACATCACTTCCTTCCTTTTGAGATGAATTCAGTGGATAATTATAAACGATATATGGAAGTTTTGGGAGGAGCTTTGTTGGAACATGGAATGAAGAAATGGACACTCATCTCTTTATCTTTCATCTCTTTGTTCCTCATCTCTTTATCTTTCAATAAATCATTCTTCTACCTGCAAAATACCACTACCTACACACACTCCTTGCTACCCCTGCACAACCAAACAAGACAATATTGTTTCAGAATTTAAGTTATTCAAGCTTTGGTTTTCCTCCCAATTTCGTTTTATTTAATTTCGCACAAAGCCAAACCTATAATTTTTTTTTTAAAAAAAAAATTATGTTTATATGTGAGATTATTAATTCTATTTAATTGATTGAGTTCAATTAAAATTTTATTTTGAACTTAATTAAAATTGGAGTTCTATTATTGTATAAATTTGATCTTAAAATATATTTTTAACTATAATTTTTTTTATCTATAAAACATATATTATTTTGATGTAAATCAACTAAATAAGATGTCACGGACTCAGGAAATAACAATTTAAATTTTGAAAAGTTTAGAGTTTTCTTTAAATTATTTTATTTTGATAGATGAAGATATTATTTTTATCAAATTTGAGGAGAAAAGAAAAATAAATGGATAGTAATACATCAAAATAACATCTTTTAATTAAAAAATAAGATAAAAAGAATTCATAGAAACGACATTGATTTACTAAAAAGCCTAAGAAAGTCAAAATGTAGCCACATCTTTTTCAATATTATTCTGACGCAGCATACACCACACAAGAAATCTTGGCTCCGCCCATCATTCCACATGGATCTTCGATTGGCAACAGTACAAAAACAAAGGGTCAAATCTTGATTTGAAAACAAAAATAATCGAAACAACATTTGTTCTAAACAGTCACTCGTTTAAAGCAGATCAATATTCTGTCAACTTTTAAATCATAATCAACTAGTTCAAATATCAATCTACCCTATTCTTCAACTAATTCATGGATCATTAATTTACTGAAAAAACAAACCTACTTATTTCTCATCTATAAAAATGTTCAATTTGATAGACAACTCAAAAACTTGCCTCTCAAACATGGCAGAAACTAGTTGATATAACATTCTATAACCTATCCGTGCATTGCAAATGTGAAAACAAAGAGCAAAAATACCTTTAGCTACAACAAAGGATTTGGTTAAATTGGATTCTTTTATAACGTCATGCACCTTCTCACTTCACTTGCGTTTTGCTGAACTGGTCTGCAGCCATAGACAAGGATTGAATCGAAATGGGGTAAGAACGACCCATCTGCATGTTTCACCAACACATTCGATCAGGTCAGAGAAAACAGTTTTGAACGGCAAGGTGCAAGGTGACGCATAGGTATGACGGGAACTCCAAGAAAAACTGAACTGAATCTAACACATTTTCGTGAATATGGTTTGGTTAATTTAGTTTTGGTTCGGTCATTTAACTGAAAATTCGATTTTCAGTTGGTTTGGCATTTCTTTGACAGAAAAATACGATATAGAATTAACAATTTGGTTATTCCGGTTCAGTAGTTTTTCCTAGCAAAACCAACCGATACTCACCCCTACAAGTATTTCTACCTCGTAAAGCGGTAGCAGCAATGTTTAGTTTATAGTATGTTTCAGAATCTCCATCTAAACCAAGGAATTTCAAGATTATAGCTTTTCACACTACACCTTTTAGATTGAATGATGCAATCTTAGTTATGATTAACCGTATGTAACAAGCAGAAGAAAATAAAGGCTTACCGTGCTGGTAATGTGGAAGGCGTCTACATACCCAGCGAATTTAGAACCTGCAAAACCAACACCACGAAACTTGATTAAGAACTATGAAGAATTATAAAGCCCAATTGTATTCTCTCAAACATTAATCAGAGCAGCACAAGGAGCTACAAATTCATCATAAAAATGCCCAATTATAAAAATTCATCGTAAAGCTATTAGCATTGAGGCCATTTTTTAATTAGATAAGAGTGTATTTTAGAATTTAATTCTGTGGAAGGGCCTCCTATCCTAAGTAGAAATAGAGCACAGATGAAATAACAAATGCTTGATGAAGTCACACTTACTCTTTTTTAAACCCGCAGGCTTTGCAAGCAAAAGAGCATGCACAAAAGCACCAATATTTTCTTTCAAATTATTTTCTGGAAATTTAACCTGAAAAACAACGGTTAAAAGCAAAGAAAATAATTAGAGCTATGATACGAACAAATGTGTCAAAAGAACTGGTTGTAAAAAGAAAAGCACTGAAGCAACAACTATACCTTCCCCAGGGGCACATGGACAATTGCAGTTTTGTCTTTCTCGAAAGGAACACGCTCCTTCGCCTCTTTGACAGCCCGAGATATGTCATTGGTTAGAGTACCTTTCTGCACTTAAGATCATAGTGAGACATAATTGTCACCTACATGTAAAATGACAAGATGCTGATCAAACTTACCTTGGTATCTGGCATTAATTTCTTCAGATATTTTGCTATCTGCATTTAAATGACAATAAGATACAGATATTAGATAAAGATAGGTGCTAACAACACATTTTTTAGAAATTCAAAATTTATACCTTTTTCAAATGTTTGATCATGGCCGGAGTAGCAATACACTTGTCGAAATCTATTTTTGCTTTACCTGCATGTACCCAAACGTCAATTCTAACCGACATTTGAAATAAAAACATCATTTCATGATGGCGACAACAATAAAATCATCAAAATTTGAATGATTTCATGAAGGTCTATGGACCAAATTAACAGTTTCCTTTATGTATTTCTCCTTTTAAATCTCAGTGTATCTATTTATAGCGATTTTTAGGGGGGAGGAGTTGATCAGCATTATATAGGAACTAACAGCAGAGATATAGATCATAAAGTCAGCGAATCCACTTTAAGGGCTGACTTGTTGTATGCAATATAAATACTCAGAAAGAGCTAATGATCACCAGCAACGATACTATCCACCAGCTCAGGGCCGCCGACGACATCGGCTCCAGCATCTCGGGCTTCATCTGCAGATGTTCCTTCCGCAAAGACAGCCACCCGATACGTCTGATGAGGATCAAAATTTATTAGACACGAGAACTATAGCAGCAAGAACAAAGCAGATGAACTTTGAATTAAATTAAACAATCAGTTGTACCTTGCCAGCACCATGTGGAAGGCGCACAGAACCATCCAGCTTCTGCATTTTACAATAGGAGAAGTGTAAAGACCAACCTCTTCACAGGTATAGTTGTATCAATAGATTACAATGTGTGAGCTTCAGACTTGAGTTGGTCTTGACTCTTGAGTCAATTCATTTACGAAAACAATTCTTCATTTTTACTTGGTCAGCTCTTCTGATATTATTAGAGAAATATAGAAAGATCTTTTGCCAAGTCATTTAAATTGTTTTCACTTTTCAGATGATCTCCGATTCTCTTTTATTAATCTTCTAAAAATCAATCATCAGATGACAGTCTACTGCAGATAACATGAATTGACTAATAAAACCATGGCTTCGTGACAAGAATGCATAACTCGGAGAATTTCAGATAACAAAACCAAGATTCAGTTTTTCATATTTCTAACAATACCTAAAGGAGGTGTTTACTAAGATGCATTGGAACTTTGGGATATTCCAAGGCCTTGATAATTTCCATCATACAAACTGATTTTGCTTGATTTATATCATTTGAAAGGGTAGGATAAAGAAATCCTTGTAATGAGTATAAAAATACTTAATCATGCATCTTATCAATCATGAAAGTAGACGCCCAAACACTAACAAAACAGAACCTTCCCCTTATCAGCTATCAAAATAAAATCTTGTTTTAAAGTTTTTCATATAACTTCTCTTCATTATACCTTCACTGAATTGAAGTAGCAAATGATATCGTCATACATGTAACCATGATATTGCATGTGACACTGTCCTCGAAACTAGTAAAGAAAGAAAAAAAGAGTGCCTCACATACCAGATCAGTTCGAACCAAGTCGCGAGTCATTCTTACATGAGCCTCTAAAGTTTCTTCAAAAGTTTTCCTGGCATTAGCCTGAACCATTGCTAAAACGGTAACACACAAAATCAGAATTAGCATAAATACATTGAAGGGAAAGAAAAAAAAATGGGGCAAAACCATTTTAAGAATTGTATACAATGAACGAAAAGAAGAAAAAGTGCACAAATTATAAACATGAAAGGAATTATTAGATTGACATTTATGATATGAAAAATAAGGAATAAGAAATGTATTTCACATACTCAAACTGTCAAACATATGAGACATGAATTACCAGATGCAAGGTACAATGAAATTGGCAAAAATAATTAGGCGGAGAGTGGCTTAAATTTTAGTTTTTGTTTTTAAGACCAGAGTAGTTTATTATAATTGATCAAAGCAAATTTACGAGACCTTATTTTAACCAGAGAACAACTATGTTAAGGTATTTAAACCACATCAGCCCTTAAAATCATTTATCTCACACAGTGAGGCCATGATGAGGCAAATTTAACTTCTATCGCTGAACATAGTATAAAATCATTCGTTTAGCTTTCAGATTTAGAAGCAACGCGTTTCTCACTGCAAAAACAACCCAATGAAAAGATAACAGTATATATCTAGCTCGAAACATAGTTAAGACTGTCAAACACAATACAATAGATTCTTTATTGCTATGTTCTACTGGCAAGAACTATGAAAACACAAAATAGCATTTACGACAGTGAAATCCGACGAATTATCTAACAACCACAGTCCCCAAAACAATTAAGGACATTAAATCTCTTCCAACTAAATCAAGATCGAATTCTCTTCCCATTTTTTCCCTATAGAGGTCATGAACCTTGAGTAATAGACCACATTCTTGTTGAACAAAATACTAGTGACAAATCCATAACCTTGCCAAATGATGAAACACCAATTCATCTCAACAAATCAAGATAACAGAGCACGCAAAAAAACAAACAGTCGAAATAACCGACCTTTACAAGGCGAATAGCCTCCTTGACATCATACACCTTGCCTTTCTCCTCACTTTTCTTATCACCCTTCTCCACCTTAATCAGCTTAGGGAAAGGCAAATCCACCTCCTCCCTCGCCACCTCCATTCTACCATACCTCAAACCCCCCATCCTCCTATACTCCTCAATCTTCATCCTCTCCTTCATCATCTCATCAAACCTACCCCCCTTCTCTTCCTCCTCCACATTCGCCCGATCCTCGGGCAGCGGGGCAACCCGGGCAGCGTAAGAAACCGGAGATATCGCTGGTCCATCCTTCATATACCGCATTTCGTCCCGACTCCACGACCGCCTCTCCACATTCTGTATTTCGCTCTCTTGCGGCGTTCCATCCTTTTCTTCTGACTGGTTGAATTGCCTTTCCGGTGGATATTCCGGCTGGTTTTCTTCGGGCAGCGGAGCTTTGGGTTTGGTGGGGTAGGATACGGGTTGGATAGGAACGGGATTGCGGAAATTGTCGTTGGGTTGGGAGCTAGGATTGGGGAGGGGGGTTGGTTGGGGCTCGGAGGAGAAGTGGCGGCGGAGGAGAGACACGAGATGGCGAGGGGGCGGCGGATTGGGGAGGCGGTGGCCGTGGGAGAGAAGGTGTTTGAAGGCCGCCATTTTTGTGGGTGTTTTCTAAGGGAGTGAAGTGACAGAGGAAAGGGGCTGGGGTTTTAGTGAAGGGTTTTTTTTCATTTTCAATTTACTAATTTCTAAAGGAGTATTTCTCAGTCTGGGGCACCTCCCTTTTCTTTATTTTCTCTTTTTTTGGAATTAAGAAAAATGAAATTAAGCACTGTGCTATGGGTTTTAATGTTTTTTTTTTTTTTTAAAGCACTCTGATGAATATTTACTTAGATGGTCATTGTACGCAATTTTTGTGTTTTCGGATGATAAACAGATTGAAATTATTAGGTTGTTTTCAAGGAATCACAAGTTGAAGTTAATAGAAAAATACTTCGAGATTAATTACTATAGTTGGTTCAAAATCAATTATATTTGAGTTATTAATTTGGTAGGCTAATTTAAGTAACATGATATTCAAGGAATGGAGAAGTGTTTGTTATGGATTTGCATATGTAGTAACTTAACAAAAAAAAAAAACATAACATTTGCACACAAAAATAAATAAATATTGTGCACAAAAATGTATTGCATTGTGTGATCGATCAAGTACGTCTCCCCGGTGACCCTAATTTGAATCATGCAAAAAATACATGCATGTTTGTGTGTAATGTTATGCATGTTTGTGTATAAATTTATGTATGAAAATCATGTCAATTTCACAAATATATATATATATATATATATATATATGGAGAGGTTCAAGAAAGAACCATAAATAAAAAAAGACCGGAGAACCATTTTCAGCCATTCGATCATCAAGATCTACGGTGGATGCATCATCTTATTGGATGAATGCAGATCCTAGGTTCGAATCCTGAAGGGAGCATTTTATTTTTATTTTTTTAGTGCATTAATTTTAACAGCGAATGCATTAATTTTTACAGTGGATGCATTAGATTTGATGGTTCTCCCGTTCTCACAAATAATGTAGTTCTCTCTAGAACCACACCCTATATATATATATATATATATATATAGAGGGGTGAGCTAGAATAAAAACACATTTTTTGTATAAAATAAAAAGTGTTAATATATAAATATAGCCACTTTCATATAGTAAAATTAAATTTTGGCCTATGAAATAAAAACATAAAAAATTGGCCAATTTTTGTGTAAAAGTACAAAATTACCCTTCACTTTAAAATTTAAAAAAATGGCCAGTCAAAAATACTCCCTCACTTCTCTCGCTCGCTCTCTCTCTCCTTTCATCTCCCAATCCACAGTTGCATTTCTTCTCTCTCTCGACAGTCGCCGGTCACCGCCTCCGCCTCCGTCGTCGTCGCCTCTGCCGCTGCCGCCTGAAATTCCTGGCGAGGCAGCTTCTCCGGCGAAGTTGCCGCTGCAGCCTGAAATCTCCTCTCTTTCTCTCTGCCAACAATTTCACCTTCTCCGTCAAAACCTCCTCATCAGGCGGAGTTCGTTCCCTACTTCACAGTGGCCGCGTTCGAGCTCAGCCGTGATTAACGGTGTGATTCAACTGCGGATCCTCCATCGCCGTCCAAGTAGGGTAGATCTGAGCTTTCTTTTTCGGCGGCTGATTTGGTCGAGCGCCAGGATGGCCTCGATGGCCA
Source organism: Salvia miltiorrhiza (assembly GCF_028751815.1). Taxonomy (NCBI): domain Eukaryota; kingdom Viridiplantae; phylum Streptophyta; class Magnoliopsida; order Lamiales; family Lamiaceae; genus Salvia; species Salvia miltiorrhiza. The sequence continues at coordinate 37,686,289 of NC_080388.1, forward strand.
ACGCCGCCATGTCGAATGCGGCGAGGCGATACTAAAGCTTGGCGGTAGGGAGGACGAAATAAATCTGAGCGGCGTTGAGTAGGTCGTCATGGGGAGGGATGGGATGAAATCGTCGAAGTAGATGCTAAGTTGCAGAGAAAGAAGGAATTTGGGGATAAATTTAGGGATTGGAGTGCTTGGGAAGCGGTTATGGGAAGAGAGAAGAGGCGCAATTCACTGGTGCCTTTTTCCTTTTCCTTGTGTAACTTTTCCTTGATTCCTTTTTCCTTGATTCCTTGCTGCAATAATGAGTTTATGGGGGAGATGTGCATTTCACAATCGTGGAGCTGTTGTTGTCATTTTCTGCCAATTTTGGGGAATGTCCTTTAGAGATATGTAGAATTTATGTAGCTTAGATCTCTCTCTTATGCTCATTGGTTGAATTTTTTTATGAGAAACATACTAAATTTCTTGTATTTTTTTTATTGTTCTTGAATTCACAACAGAATTTATAAATTCACAACTTAATTTTCTTGAATTCACGACCACGTCTATGAATTCACAACTGAATATTCTTGAATTCACAACCACAACTATGAATTCACAACTAAAACTCGAATTCACAATCAAAATAAATTTTAGTTTTATTGTGAATTCAAACTTTAAAAACTCCAAATTCACAACTTAATATTTTTGAATTTACAACCAAAACAAATTCTAATTTTAATTGTGAATTCAAACTTTAAAAACCCAAAATTCACAACTACTTGAATTCACAACCAAAATAAATTCTGGTTGTGAATTCGTTTGTTGTGAATTCACAACCAAAAAATTCTAATTGTGAATTAATTTTTGGTTGTGAATTCGACTGGTTGTGAATTAAATTTTGGCTGTGAATTCGACTAGTTGTGAATTCACAAACAAAAAATTCTGGTTGAGAATTCGACTGGTTGTGAATTCTCAATTCACAACCAGTGTGAATTCACAACCAAAAATTTTTGGTTGTGAATTCACACTGGTTGTGAATTGCGGGATTTTTTAAAGGGGTGATGTAAAGTGGCCATTTTTTTAATTTTTAATGTGGAAGGGTATTTTGGTAACAGTGGCCATTTTTTTATATTTTTATTTTAGTGGACAATTTTTAAGTTTACTATTTCAAAGTGACCATTTTAAAAATTCACTCAAATAAAAACGCATTAAAATGTATGAATTTTATGTTGCACACGTATGAATTGACTGCATAAAGATATAAATTGCGAAAAATAAATTTTTCACTACCTTTGAGATTCGAACTCGGAACCTAAATTCATCCTACAATGTGATGAATCAACCGTAGATCTGGATGATCCAATGGCTGAAAATGGTTCATATTTTATACAAATATATATATATATATATATATATATATATATATATATATATATATATATATAGGGGAAGGCTAAAATAAGAACGCTTCTTAAAATATAAATTAGGAACCATTTTCAGCCCTTAGATCATCAAGATCTACGGTTGATTCATCACCTTGTTGGATAAATTCATGGTCCTGAGTTCGAATCCCAAAGGTAGCAAAAAATTATTTTTCACAATTCGTACATTTATACAGTTTATTCATGCATGTTATGCATAAAATTCATGCAGTTTTGTTGGTTCACAATTCTTAAAATAAGAGTGGTTTATTGAATAACCGCTCCATATATATATATATAGGTTTTATTGAGAAACTAGAGATGAGATTAATGAACATATAATTAAATTCATTGAACATACCAATGTAACTGATGAACATACGAATCTATTTAATTTGTTAAAAAACATGCTATCGCCGGGGATCGAACCCCAAACCAAACACTCGTTCATAAAAATTAATTGACATGTTCATCAACATATACTAACTTGTTCACACCTGTTTAGATTGCTTCTCACTTCTCAACACATTTGTGCTTCTCAATAGAGTTCAATGGAGAACATTAAATATTCAAAGAACAGAGAACATTGATCATGTCAGTAATTCTATTTGAACATTAACGTTCGTAACAGTCATTTCATTGAATATGAGCGTGAATAAACATTGAATTTTTGGAGGTTATGAGATTCGACCCCTATATGTTCAACGTCATGTTCAATGAAATAACTGTTGCGAACGTTACGTTCAAGGAGAATTACTGACAGTTCAATGTTCTATGTTCTTTGAATATTTGTTGTTCTCCATAGAATGCGACCTTATATATATATATATATATATATATATATATATATATATATATATATATATATATATATAACCAGGTGAGTGGGTGGGGGTGGTCAGCAAAGAGAAATACCTGATCGATTGGAAAATGCAATGCATTTTTGTGTGCAAACTTATGCATGAAAAACATGTCAGTTTCAAAAAAATAAATATATATATATATATATATATATATATATATATAGGGTGCGGTTATTGTGAGAACCACACTTATCGTGAGAACATAAAAACCATTAAAATCAATGCATCTACTATATAAATTAATGCATTCGCTATTAAATTTAATGCATCCGAAAATAATAAAAATTTTGCTCCCTTCAGGATTCGAACCCAGGATCTGCATTCATCCACCAAGATGATGCATCCACCGTAGATCTTGATGATCGAATGGTTTGAAATGGTTCTCTGTTCTAATTTTATTTAGTGGTTCTTATTTGAACCTCTCCCTATATATATATATATATTTAAAAAAAAATTATCCCGAATTTACCCGCACCTATTTTGTCTTGGAAGGCTTTGAAAGCTCTCAGCCACGTGTCGTGTTCTTAATGTGTCACATGCACAAAATGTGCGGTCTATATTTAGTACTACATGGAGTACTACTTAAGGACATGGTACTACCCGAACTCAACCCTATATACACATATATAACACCTATAAAATATTCAAGAAATAAAAATAAACTAGTACAATCAATTATAGTGCTATGATTATATTATGATCAATTTGGTGGGATTATAATTGATACACAATTATAGTGATTTTTATTAATCTTAATGTCTAAAATTTCTCTTACAGTTACTAACTAAATGTTCATAAAAGAATAAATAAATAAATATTTTAAAAATTCATGTATAATCATAAATATTATAAATATTAATTTAAATCATTTTATTTACGTTTATTGAATATTTTATGCATATTTTACTAGACATTCGTGACCGTTTTATATATATCCGTATAACTAACACCTATCATATATTCAAGAGATTAAAAAAAAAATTAACTAATACTTTAATTGGACAAATAGAAAAAAAAATTAAAATGCATAATATGAAGTAGACGAAATAAAAGATAAAACAAAATAATAATAATAATAATAATAATAATAATAATAATAAATTATTTCCAAAAATATTAAGACGATTTTGTCGGAAAATATAATTTGGAATACTATTTATGGATATGAATCTCCTTTTACATATATATATATATAGGTGTCGAGCTGTTACGAATACTTAATTAAGTGGATTAAAGTACGATTTTTATTTTGAATAGCAAATTTATTCCTCAATAGAGCTTGTTTTAATTTACGATATTGGATATCCATCTCACTCCTTTGCACTTATGTGATTTTGTTGTTTACTCATTAAGCTTAAAATTTCATAAGCTAGGTTTCAAAATTTGAAGTAAAACTAGTGCGGTTACTCACCATATCATTATTTCGACAAAAAAAGTTCTTACACATTTCAATCAATAATTATTAAGTTGGTAGGAAGGTTTAATGAATTTTCTTTAATGACTCTAGGACGTAGAAACGTATCCCTAAAAGTAGAGTCAATTGTGTGAGTGTATTGGCTTAATGGTAGAAGGTTAATGTCTAAAACTTAAGCTCTTGGGTTCGACTTCTTCGTTGCGTGGTCTTTAAAATTTCTTTATTTACTTATTTAGTTTATCAACAAAAAAAAAAAGTAGAGCCCAACTGTTGAAGCAAGTTCAAGTTCAGTTGTTTCCAAATTCTTGGTTCCTCAGTCACTGCCCAATTAGATTTAGGAGTAGTGACTACTGATTTCTTCATGTCTTAACTTTGCCAAAATTTTTGCTAGTTAGAACCTAATATTAGCCAGAATTATCCATATATTTATCTAGTTCTTTGAAACAGATGGAGTTTGCATTGCTATGTTCTTTTTATTTTCATATTAAAGTCGAGATTGTACACAAATAAACTTAATAACTATGCTACTAAACAATAACTTCCACGCCAAGGTCGACATTACAATTAATTATTTGCTTCTTGTTTAGTTCATTCCATCCATTGCGGTTCAATTTAACAAAATTCATAGCCCAATAACACTAATTTATAAAAGAGAGAAAGCAATATGACCTAAGCCAAAAAGTAAAAAAGAAAAATTAAATTTAACAAATGAAAATATAAGAACTCATCTAAAAATAAATTACAGGTACAAGGGTGTTAAATTCTATTTTTCCAGAAAACTGCCCAAAATGAAGAAAAGTGTAATTTATTTTTCTCATTTTTCATAAAATGAAGAAAAAGAATGGGTGGGAAAACTGGTGCTATCCTACTTTGACAGACTCATCAAGAGCATCTTCAGCTGGAGAAATGCGGTAAGCTAATTTTTTGAGGAAAGACTAAGCCATAAACTTGGTGAACTTAGCAACAAAAAGTCCACTGGTTGATGACGTCACAGGATCGAATCGTAAGGTTTTTGCTACTCTAGCTTGCCTACAAGGCCAGTTCTTTGCAGCATCTATCTCCAGCAACTCTGCATAAACGGTACACAGTGAGAGTGTAGAGAGGGTGGGGCATTTCCTTTTAAAAAGAGGCATGGGTGAGAGATCATAATGCTACACAAGAAGAAATAGGCCAAAAATTTGGAAAATCAAACTTTGAATATCGTCATCCCAAACAAGGAGAGGAACTATTGTGTACATCATTTGACTTGATTGTTCAAAACCCATGGGGAAAGTTACTAGCTTATGCCAACAGAATTTACAAACAATGTCACTGTTGACAAGAATAGGTGACTCTGTCTCAAAGTAGCTAAGGATAGAAAAAACTTACTAGCGGATGCATATTCTGAGAGGAATCGCTCTACCACATCTTCATTCTGAGCCACGGTCAAACTGCTCACCACATGACAAAGTCACAAAACATTAACTCTAGGTTAAGACTTAACGAGCGATTTCAGTGAAACTAACTATGGAAGGCTTTGTAACTTTTAGGCAATTCTATGAGAAGTGACCTACCTGCATGTGCTGTACACAAGAGATCCTCCAACTTTCAGCAACCTAAATCCATTGATTAGCAATTTTAACTGCAATAGAAAAAAAAAATACCTCAAGGAAATGTAGGAAACTGGTGTTCGAGAGAAAGGAGAATAGTGAACCAAATAGGTAAAGCCACAAACTTTTATCTGATTCAAATTGGAATGAACCACAATGACAAATATGGGCAGACAAACATTATCCCTTTAGGATGCGTTCTCTTTGGTTGTAAATTTATCGTGGGAAAATGAGGGATAACCAAAATTTCACCCTTGAAATCCTTCCTTTCTTTTCCCTCATTTCCTGCTCGACTCTTACTTATTCCTCATTTTCACTACAAAGGAGGGATAATATTATCACACCATTTTTGGAGGGATAATATTATCCCTCCTTTGTAGTGAAAATGAGAAATGAGTAAGGGTCAAGTAGAAAATGAAGGAAAAGAAATGAAGGATTTAAATGATGAAATTTTGTTTATCCCTCCTTTTCCCATGATAAATTTACAACCAAAGAGAACGCACACTTAGATGACAACAATCAAAATAAAATATTATCAAATGTATAGTTTGTACCCATCCGAATGTCAGGATAAACTCGTGCATCTGGAGAGACATATGAACAAATAACATCGGCTCCCCATCCCCAAGACCCAATTACCATACTGGCTTAGGTCTTACGAGTGACCTCAAGTAAAGTTAGGAGAGAACAGCTTGCGCAGACAAAAGTAGACATATACCTGAAGAACAGTCAAATCATCTGTCCTCTCAGCATCCAGTACACGGCGTTGAAGTGTTGTCCAACCCCATTGTTCAAATTTCTGAATGTGTTTTATCGAGCCATCATGAGTGCATTCTGCATCCACAAGGACCTGAAGTAAATTCAAGACAGAATAATGGTACAAAATGTTACATATGCAAGAATTAAAACAAGAAATAAATAGAAATATAGCAAACAAATATTGTGATCTCACCTTGTCATAGCCAAATTGCGAGATTTCATGGTCATTTACTCTTCTGTACACATCGCGTCTGCTCAAACCAACAACCCCAGAATGTTTCCCATAAAATATAAGGTCTGGTTCTTGAATTTGTGAAAACGTTTTAGAAGCTTTAGCTATCCTCTTCCGTTCTTTCCATGGCCTCCGAGGAGTCCACTTGTTGTATATCTCATTCTTTTCTTCCTCCTCAGTATTGCCTACAGAACAGTGATACATTCACATGTCAGGTCATTATGATCATAACTTAGAACCGAACTTCCAAAACTAAATTAAAAGGATTGCATTATTCTTTTCGAGATCCACTACATGATTTAGAATTTGACTGAGCCCTCAGTGGAGTAAGGGAGAATGTTGTTCCATCAGCAACAAAGAGACGACATTGGTCACCAACAGCATATTTCTGCAGCATAGTTCTTGAAGCTGCTAACCGATGCCTAGCAACATCAACACCAGTCACAGAACCTGAACAACCAAGAAGGTCCAGTATCATACAGAGCTTAGCACCTGCAAACAGATGAGATTGATAAGCGGAAGGAATTTGAAAAAAATTATACATAGATTAACATGTGCACATAACAAGACACACCTGATATTCAGATGTAGGTTTATGTAGTATGAGACAAGAGTTATTGCCAATATTTTCAAAAACATGGTGCACATAAAGATGAAATACAGTTCAGATCAAATCTGCAGGAATAAGCTTCTCGGTACAACAACATTATGGAAGAAGCACAGACCAGGAGCTGCACAAAGGTCAAGGACGTGATCACCCGGTGAAACATCCAAAGCTAAAACCGCAGCTCCTGAAGCTGCATCTATGCCATATATCTACAATATAAACTTAAGCAAAGTCACTATAATATTCTGTGAAATATTTTTTGTCAAAATTTATAAAAAAACAAAACAAAATAGTAACAGAGAAATACAGACACTTCAAGAAATGGGCAAGGATAAAACGAGAAAAGCACAGATAGATGTCATATTGAAACAAAAGAACTAAAGTAACATAAATACAGTGCTTTGCATTTATTTGTTTTTCAAAATTCAGGTTTTGCACATTGCAGTGGGATAAACAAGACGCGCCCGGTAATCTCATTGTTCAGTTAACAAACCAACTCAGCAAAACCCCAATTACGAAAATAGAATATCCAATTATCCAAAAGTATAGGGAGTCTGGTTTCACACCTTTCCTTCCTGATATGCCTTCGTGCTCGCGATTCGAACATCAGGTGGAAGATAATAAAAATCAGGCAGCCAACAAACCTCTTCAAGCTTACACTTAAGTTCATCTTCAATTTCTGCCAACTCGAGTTTACATCCTGGTTTTAACCTTGAATAAAAATCAAAACACCTAATCACAACCTTCGAATTACAAAAAAACTCACGAATTCGTAAACATCAAAGTGTCCAAGTCAAACTACACTCGCTCTCAACTCCAAGAGAAGCAACAAAATCGACCATTTGATTATTCTAAGCAAAAAAACATTACTTCATTGAAATTCAATTCAGAAAAAAAAAATTAAATTAAACAGAGACGCACACAAACGCGCAGAGAATAAATTAGTTTACAGAGAGTAGTACCTAATGTAACGAGGAGTAGACTGAGAGGCGGCATAAATTGAAGGATCCAAGTCGTTTTGATTGAGAAATTCGAGAAATGATTCCGGCAGCAGCAATTCAGAGGCGCCTGCCACCACCTCCATGGAACTGACACAGACACGAAATAGATGAAAACCTGTGCCGATCAGAGCACGTGTCGTGGACAGCTGCAGCGGCGGCGAGGACGCCGTTAACAGCTCTCTCTCGCCTTTTGTTGGTTTTTATCCAACTACCCCTTTTGCCCCTGTATTCGTAACGCGGGTAAAAATAGGTTCGAGGAATAATTACTTTTGGGCCCTTCATCTCTCCGATTGCTTCACTTTGAGTCTATTTTAATTTTAATTTCAAAGTCCTCAAAAATTAATCTACTACCTCAAAGAAAAAAAAAAGAAAAAAAGGGAAAATTGGAAAATTATCCAGTTAAATACTGTGATTTTAAATTATTCAGTATATAAAAAATGAAAATAAATATTTGTTAGATATTTTAATTTGTTAATAACTATGGAGGATTTGACACATGAAAATAAAGAACTTCATTTATAATGGAAAGTGGAGTGGCATGTAAATTTGATATTTAGGCGTGTAGTAAAAATGTTTATTAATTCATCATCGTACTTAGAGCATCAACAACGGCGGGTGCAATGGCGGGATCGAACCCGGCCTATCGCACCCGCCAGCGTTGCCGCACCCGGGAGCGATGGAGAGGGAGCAAGCGGCGCACCGAGTGCAAAGGAGGGGCGGTGACAACACGCGCCCCTTTTCAAGTAAAAAAAAAACAAAAAATTAAATTCATTGCACCCAAGTGGGTGCAATACCATTGCTGGAATGGGTGCAATAGAAGTGGGGACCCACTCAGGTGCACGGTTGTTGATGCTCTTATGATACTCCCTCCGTCTCACAAAAACATGAACAAAGAGAAATGTACGGGTTTTAAGAAATGTTAGTTGAGAGTTAAAGTAAGTGGAAAATGGATCCCACTTTAAAAGGTGTTGTGAGAGTAATGAATTAATTAAGGAAAGTAGTGGTGGGCCATGATGTACTAAAATGGAAAGGTTCATGTTTTTGTGAGACACCCCAAAATGGAAAAGTGTTCATGTTTTTGTGAGACGGAGGGAGTATTATTACATATTTAGGCGTGTCAAATAATGAATACGTTTATTAATTCATCATCTATACATATATTAAAGCATAGAATCCTAGGGGAATGTGATTCCCGCCAAGAGCAACTTCCTTTGGCCCAAAAGTTATTGCCTAATTATCCACTGGGTTTAGAGAAAATCTGCAGCTTTTGTTTTTAATATTTTAATATTTCCCTTTTCTTTACACATCTACTGCATATTAATGCACAGTTTTGGCACAATTGGTTTTCCCGCCTAAGCACACATTGGTTTATCCAGTGTGCAATTCTAATCAGTTTTATCTCCTGGATCATGTTAACCATCTGCAGTTTTGGCTCCTAATTTAGGAGCCCAAATTCAAATTTTAAATTTTTTGGAGCCCAAATTTATTTCTGATAAGTGTGAACTACTATATACTAACTGAGTTTTACCCTCTATAAATAGAGGCTGATTAGCTGCTAAATTTTCACCTTTCCATTGTGCATTTTTAGATTTGTAATAATTCTCTAATCTTTTCCGCAAGAATTTCTCTTATTTTTCTTGAACAAAGCCTGCTGTTTCACTTCCACATTTCTAGATTTGCATTTGTTTACCTGCTATTAGTCGTTGGGTTGGGGAGGCGTCGGCAACTGCTACAGAGTCGCCGGACCAATGGGCCTCAACTGGTCACTGATATAGGGAGGGGCGAAGGTTGTTGCTACGGGGCATTCGAGGTGAAGCGAGGCGGGCAACGCTAACCGGAGGAGGCAAGCGACGTCGACCGACGGGAGAGAGAGAGAGGCTGTTGGGCTGGGGAGGCAGAATCGCTGGACGAATAGGCCGAGATCGGAGGAAGTGAGACGACGAAAAATAATGGGTTGCGCCTGATTTTGAGGTGAAGCGAGGCGGGCGATGGCAACCGGAAGAGACAAACGACGTCGACCGGTGAAAAAGGGACCGGCTGAAGAGAGGAAAACGACAAACTATCTTTTGTAAACTCTAGATAGCAAAATGCAATTTCAAAAAAATGAAGCGTGTGAGCAGAGAAGAAAATGAAGAAGAAGCCAAGAAGCGGCGCTTATAGATATGCTAAAACTAGGGCATCGACTATTTTCCCTTTTATATTCTTTTCATTTTTTTTTCCTAATTTCTTATTGTGAATTTTTGTATTTGTATATGAAATTCAATCTGGGCCATTTAGTTTAATTTGGGCTATTCGTTTGATTTATTTATACATGTCCAAAATGATTAATTTTAGTTTGGGTCATTTGTTTGGACTATCAGTTTTTTCTTTTATTTTGCTTCCATATTTTTTTGTTAAATCTAATTAATTTTCTAACAATTTTGCTTTTAATTTAGAACTATTAATTCAATTAAGAGTTCAAAATTATGATCATATTTAATTATAATTAAGAGTTCAAAATTATCATATTAATTTGAGTTGTTGATTCCTATAAAAAGATGTGTGCCATTGAATATTATGCATTATTGTTTATATACATTTATTGATTCTATTGCTTAGTTATTATAGTTAATTTTACCTATGATAGCTAATTTCTATATAATTTCTTTATCGCATTAAATTAATATTAAACTAATTGTAATTTCTATTTCAAAATTAAATCTTTAGTTTGATATATAATAAATTACAATGTATGAAAAATGTAATGTAAATGAGTAATTTTACATAGTTGTGTGAAAAAATTATTGGGTTAAATCAGTATTCAAATTAATTGTAATTTCTACTTTAAAATTCAACATGTATTTTGACTATATAATAATATATAATTATACTACATAAAATTATAGAGTAAAAGATAGTTCAAGAATAATTGTAATTTTTTAATTCTGGACCGTTTTATGGATCATGATCAATGGATGAGATTGTTTCTCACTTCTTTAAATATTTATCTTTCTCAATAGAATATATATATATATATATATATATATATATATATATGTGTGTGTGTGTGTGTGTGTATGTAATTTAATGTCGCATTTTTATTATCATTTTAACTTTGTTTTATTAAATTACATAGCTTTATATATCCATGTGTATTGATACATATACTATATATACGTATCAATATGTAACAACCCGCTCTTTTATTATATTTAAATCCAGGAATACGATAATTATTATTTCATCTTTCAGTAAATCAAACCCAGTAATTATTTATGATTTAAATTCAGCTTATGACACTGGATTATATTCAATTAAGCAGGATTATTATTTTATTACAAGTCAGTAGCTTCGCGTAAATAAAACCGCGATGAGAATTATTGAGTAAGCCAATAATTATTTATTTCAGATTCATAACTGACTTAGTAAAGTCATGTTAATTATTAATCACAATAGAATTAATTTTCTATTTTTTTTTATTTCTTGAGTCGTGAATTTATTCCGGCTTGTGAAGAATTAAATCTACGATATTAATTTAGATATTATTCCGTATATTAAATCTAGCACGCCATGCTCCCTCAGCCACTCTATTCTCACCCGTGCTTAGTTTTTATTTCACTCTTACGTAGTCAACAAAATTGCTGCAAGCAAAATCTCAAGTATTCAACAGACAAATCTAATTTGTCAAACAGCAAATTTAATCTCATTAATTCTTCAACCAAAATCTCAGTTTTCAACAGCAAATCTCATTTTTTTCAAAGATACAGATACAGCCGCAGCAAATCTTATTTGTTCAGGCGCAGCCGATTTTCACTCACAAAAATTCCACATTCATAAATTTCATTGTCGCAGCAATTCGCCTATAAATTAACTCAAACGAATCAGTTTTAAAACCACAACCTTCAATTGCTAATTCTAAAATACAGAGTGTTCGTTTTGAGTTCCAAACTTCAGCAGAACAAGGTATATATTAATCTCAAAGTTCTTCAACTTCATTCCTTATACAAGTGTTTATGTTCAATAGAATTCATTAGTAAGCAATATATCATTTTACAGTTTACAGTATTTGCATACGCATCAAACCTTTGCAAGAAATCAGAAATAGAACCTCTATATAACTAAAATAAGAATACAGAAAACCAAGTTTTCATTCCAAAATCAAGTCTTTATACAAAGTTGAGTTTTCTGAAAACTAATTCTAATATACGAACCTATCGAGTGATAAAATGAGAGGGAAGACGGTGGAAAGTCGAAGCCCTGCTGTCCATGGCGACGGCGGCACCAGGAGAGGCGGCTGCCGGATTCTTGCTGCCAACGGCAGCGGCTGACGGCGGCGCTCCTCCAGCGAGCTGCTGGCCGTCGATCGCAGCTCCAGGCGGCGACAGCGGACTCCGGGCGAGCAGCAGCAGTTCCAGACGGCTGACTCGGCGGCGTTAGGCGACGCGACGCTCGCCGGAATCCAGTTGCAGCGGCGTGGATTCTTCGGCTGGATACAGATCGAGAGAGAACCGAAGGGAGCGTTTGATTTAGGAGAGATTAGAGCAAGATTGAGGAAGAGAGAAGGAGGCGCCGGACCTCGGCGCGATAGAGGCTGATTCGCCGGATTTCGGAGCTCTGCAACTCCAGGCCGCGACTCCGGGAACAGCAGCAGACGGCGGCGAATTCCTCGGCGACGGCTGGAACGTCCAGAGGGCGGAGCGGCGATGATTTCAGCCTCGCCGGAACCGTTGGCGGTGGAACTCGTGAGGGGGCGGCTGGATCGAGCGAGAGAGAGAGATGTTGAGCAGTGTTCGATTCTTGAGAATTTAGAGAGATGATGAGCAGTGTGTGAGTGTGTTGTGAGAAAGAGAAAGAGATGTGCAGCGTTTCTTTCTTAATAATTGAGAGAGAGGGAGTGTATGCTTTTAATAAAAAAAAAAGGGGAGAGATGCAGCGTGAGTTTTGAATTAAGAGAGAAGAATGTTTTGCTTTAATTAAGAGATGGTGGGTTCTGCTTTTAAAAAAAAAGGGGAAGAACCGATGATGATGGTGATTTGTGAGAGATAGGAAAAGTGTTATGTTTTAATAAAAAGATAGAGAAAAAAAAATCGACAACTTTAAAAAAAAAGGGGGGATTTGTTGATTAATTAAAAAAGAGTGTGTTAGTGATTGATTTTGAAAGAAAAGGGAGCCGGATTTGAGCCGGGTTTGGGCCGAAATTTTTGGACTCTTTTATTGGGCCTAGTTCATTTTATTTGTTGGGCCGAGGATTAATTCATTGAGCCATCTTTTTATTTCTATCTGGGCCGAATTTATTTAATGTTCTTGGGCTGGAATTTATTTAATTCTATTGGGCCTGTTTCAGATTTGTTTAGTTCAGCCCAGCTGTTAATTCGTCATTTGGGCCGATTAAAGTGTCTATTGGACTAAGATTAATTCTTTCCAGTCCACATTAATTATTACTTGGACTCCTATTATTTATTAATAATGGGTCTCGAATTTATATTACTTGGGCTCCTACGATTTAATTGATTAAGTCCAATGAAATTTATTTATTTAACCCAATAAGAATTATTATTTTAGGCCTCTTCATTAATCCTAATTATTTTAATTAGTGATTAATATTTAAATTTACTAATTATTTTTAAGGGTGATGATGGGCTCACTTATTGGGCTTCATGAATTTATTATCTTGGGCCTCATTTGTTGGGCTCTAGAAATTAATTGATGTTGGGCCTAATATTATTAATGCACTGGGCTTCGAATTTATTCTTTTGGGCTCGAATTAAATTCCTTTTGGGCCTTGATTATTTTATTTTAATTGGGTCTTCATAATTATTCTATTAAATTTAATTAGAGAAGATTTTAAGACTTACTAATTATTAATTAGTAAGTGAATTAGATTATTTTAAGATGAGTAGATTATTAAAGATTAATAATCCGACCTCATAAGACGAGCTTTAATTCCTTAAATAGGATTAGCATCTCATAATTTAATTAAAGGAATATGAGTCATGCATAATCATTTCACGCATCCTCATTTATTGAGATTTTTCGAGAATTAGAATCTTATTTTATTTTTTCGGATTAAAGGTCAAGCACCAGAGTTAGAGCTAAACCGTGAGTCTGCTATTCAGGTAGGCTTTCTACGTATAAACTAAAATTATATATTAGAATTGTTAAGACTTTATGCTTATGAATTTAAATGATATTGTCAATGCCTAAATGCTTTATGTTTTATTATTAATTGCCTATCTGATGTTAATCGAATTCGGATTCTGGATGGGACCGCAAATCCCTTCGGAATTAGTGTACACCTTGTGATCGTGAGTCATCTAGCGGGTTGGCCGATCATAGTGTCCGTAGAGGGAGGCCTCCCTCTCGGCACGAGTTACTGATATGGTGATTAATAATATAAAATACCTGCGCGGGTTATTGATGAAAGAAATGATATTATGTTTGGTAAATACGAGTCTTTAAAGGAAAACCCTCGTATCTTACTACTGTTGAAAGGCTTGACAATAAAATATTATGCATGTATGTAAATTTCGGCAAGTGTCCACTAAGTACTTTTGTACTTAGCCCTGCATGTATTTTTAAATGTGCAGGTTGAGCTGTGATCGAGGATGTAGTGTGCAAGCGGAGCTTTTGTCAATTTAGGACGAGAACCTCAGAGTGGAGTATATGTCTTCATACATATACTCAAGTTATTGTTATTCCGCTGCAAACACTGATTACGTTAAGATATTATGTCATTTGTCAAACAATATGTATTATTTAATAATGTACTAAAACCCATTGAGTACCCCGTTTTGGGATATTATTATGTACGGTCCCTTCCTTCATTGATATCTAGATATTTCGATTGATTTCTTTATACAAGTCGAGTCATCAAGAAAACGAATATGCCCTTTCTAACTCCCGCTCCTAAATCCCCTCCCCTAGTCGCGGTTTTCCCGAATTTGCTATCCTTAGCAAGTGCGGTCGTGACAGAATGGTATCAGAGCATTTCTTTTGCTCTGAGTACTACTCATTCCTTCTAAGTTGAGTCTAGATTAAGTAAGTTAATACACTTTTGAACTAGTTGACAAAAGCTTGGCACTACATCTCGTCACGCTCAACGGAGGTTATGGTAAGTACTTTCAAATTTTAATTAAGTTAATTTCTTGAAATGTATGAAGCATGAATAAGTATGACTATGGTATGAATCACAAGAACTTAGAACTGTTAAGTTATATATGCTCACTCTCACGACGGAACATAGAAGAGAACTTAGGGAGATGCCTTAACTTTTTCTTCATGTTACGATGACATCGACAATGATGGTCGAAATAGAGAAAGAAGAATTACACGAAGGGTCGCATGATGAAACCACGAGCATGAAGATTGAGCAGCGTAACGAACGCCAATAGTACGTTGATGGCATGGGCATAACTTAAATATTCGAGTGTTTTTCTACGATGAGATCTCGAATTAGCTTGGCCTTTTGAACTTATTTTGTTGAAACTTTTAGTGCTCGTTGTTAGATTTAAGAAAATATCATCATCACATAACAAGCCCTAAGTTCGGAAAACAACGACACTAGAACTATATGATAGTCGAATTGGTAATCTGTGATTAAGTATTAAGAACCTGTATGGCTTGTGTAAATGCTAGATTTAGATGATGAGGTATTTTTGCACGTTATGGTTATTGAACCAAACTTGTTTTCCGATTTTAGATATTTAGAACCTTATCGCCTTAAGTTACTTGTCGTGTGCTACTTTTGACGATAGAACTTCCTTTGTTAGATGGCGAGGACTGTTTTCACCCGACGACGACCACTGCCCCCATGGGCTAGTCCAGAGGAAGTCGAAAAGTCCTACCGCACCTATGCTCCATGTCACGGGGATAACCTCGGACAGTTCCTCGCAGGTTTTCACAGACACTGGGTCGAGGCGAGTGCACATGGAGTATCAGGGTATGACGGTATCCAGAGGTTGATCTTACTGCTACCTTCCGAGTGGCAGGGATGGGCTAGGCAGATCTCTGCCCACTACATCTTTCGCCGAGAAGATTACCACGACCTCATGGGAGACTTCCCTAGCTTTATTGCGGAGCTTCAGACCTGTTTCACTTTGTGGGGCCGCGCCCCTCTAGGGCCCTACATCCTTCCGGGAGACTACGTACAGGTGGGGACGCCTTTGCCAGCGGAAGCACCCACTACTGCTCCCGAGCCCTCGATGGCCTTGCCCCGAGATCCTCCACCACGAGCCTCAGTTCTAGGGCGCCGTGGTAGGCACGATGACGAGGCAGGCCCTTCTCGTCCACGGGCTCGCAGGGATTTCCCATCGCCTCCTGACTCATCAGCCCGGGCTGCTACTCCTCCACCACCAATGATACCTACGGCAGAAGCAAGGCTTTCGACTGCCATGGCCAACGCTGACAGGGTCATGTCCAACCTGAGGGAGTTCATAGATAGGGGCAAAGCCCCTATGCAGGAGGATGATGGTACAGTACCGTATGGTACGATGAGGAGTACTCATCCCGAGCCCGTGCCAACTCCAGCTCCGATCAAGCCTCGTGCCACGGCCAGGATCAGCACCAGAGACGATCCGATCCGTGAGATTGTGGACGATATCTTTCGCTCAGCCCAGATCATGCAGGAGACAGGCGAGGGCCAGGGAGAGACTCCGTTGCCCAGCTGGGAGCCGGGCGAGGATGAGGAGGAGGACCCCGAGGAGGATGAGGAGGAGGACCCCGAGGAGGATCCAGAAGAGGACCCCCTAACGTCACCAAGGAGCAGCCGTACCGCGACTCAGGGTTCGCGGATTTGATAATTTTTAAGCTTGTTGATGTTTTCCGGAAACGATGATTCATTCCGATATTTTTGTAACCTATGACTATGATTTTATTTATGTTGTCTCTAGCTAGCATTAGTACGAAAACGTTGGTCTCTAGGACGTTCCATGATTAAGTACCCTTGCGAGGTTGCTTAGCTAGTAAACCGGTACACCATAGGGAGTACTCGGATCGACTTTACTTACGTTTTGGTTGACGATGTAAAAGCCCTCGATGAGGCAATTTTTTCATGATATATCTATATATGACCCTAGCATGGGCTTTCTGCGACGATCTCGTGTATGTTTTATGTTTCTCTACGGGTTTTATTCTTCACAAGTCAGTTAAGAATGTAGTAACTTTGAATAATGTGACTTGTGTATGCAACGGTTCCTGTTAATATCTTAGTTTTGGAGTTATGATAAGTTAAATTTGACAAACAGTTCTTTATTAATTGCCTTAGAGATTCCTGTATAGAATGTATTAAAAAGGGTGTTTGTAATTTGCAGAATGCCGCCTAAACGAGGTCGCCCCCCTAGGAGAAACGTTAACAATGATGGAAATCGCGATGAAATACCTGAAGGGCGGCGAAACGACAGGGAACCTACCCCACCCCCTCCACCCCCTGCTAGAAGGACTGAAGAACTGTTTCTTCGACAGAATCCGCCCACATTTACTGGGACAGGCGACCCAGCCGAGGCCGAAGCTTGGATACGCGCCTTGGAGCGTATCTTCACTTTCCTACACTGCACAGAAGAGGAGCGACTCTCGTGTATGTCTTTCCAACTAGCCGGATCGGCTGACTTTTGGTGGGAAGCCCGCCGAAAGACTCTGACTCCCGAACAATGGGCAGCATACACTTGGGAAGACTTTAAGACGGGATTATATGATAAGTATATTCCCAAGAGCTACAGAAAGAAGAAGGAGGCTGAGTTTTATAGCCTGAAACAAGGGAAGAAGACGGTGACAGAGTATGAC
The DNA here is from genome assembly GCF_028751815.1 of Salvia miltiorrhiza. NCBI lineage: Eukaryota > Viridiplantae > Streptophyta > Magnoliopsida > Lamiales > Lamiaceae > Salvia > Salvia miltiorrhiza. Next base: position 37,703,898 of record NC_080388.1, read on the forward strand.
AGAGAGTTCCGCGATCTATCACGTTATGCTCCGCAACAGGTGGATACTGATGAGAAAATGGCGGAGAAATTTTGTGCCGGTCTGAGGCACGAGATTCGGATGACTCTAGCTAGTCATGGTGGACTCTCATACACTGAGTCTTTGAACAGGGCACTGGACATCGAAGCTGCGATGCCAGTAGAAAGGTTGGCTCCGCCACAGACCTCAGCGCCAGCCAACCCACCTGCACGCCCTCAGAACTTTAAAGGGAAGCGCAACTGGAACGACCATAGAGAAAATGAAAACCAGACTAACAAGAGGCCATGGCAAGGAAATGCGCCGTTGGGACAATATCAGCAACAAGGACAAGGGAAGCAACAGGGTCCTGCCCCGGCTGGAGGCAGCCAAAGACAAAATGAAGTTCCCCTTTGTCCAAAATGCCACAAACCACATCGTGGTGTCTGTAAGGCTGGAACTGACAGTTGCTACACGTGTGGCCAGAAGGGCCACTACTCCTCACAATGCCCCAACAAACAACAGGGCGCGGCAATCAGGGCCACTTATGCCCAGCCCCTGCAAGCAGTTCAAGGGCAACACCAGCCCCGCCAACAACAGCCATACCAGCAGCAATACCAATACCAGCCCCGCCAACAACAGCCATACCAGCAGCAATACCAACACAAGCACCAACAGCGCCAACAGCAACAGAGGCGGCAGCAACCATTGCCGCAGCAGGCGAGAGCCTTTGCTCTCACCCAGAACCAGCCCGAGAAAAACCAAGGAAACCTGGCAGGTATGGGCAAGCTTAAAGGTTTTTCCATAATGATTCTGTTCGATACTGGTGCCTCGCATTCTTTTATATCTGCCCCTTGCGTAGATACCGTAGAAATCGAATCAGAACGAGCTAAGTGTGCCTTAAGAATCACTACACCCTCAGGAGGAAGATCTACCACCACACATGTTTGCTCGAACGTAGAATTTGAAATAGGAGAACTTAAGATGGTAGCGAACAATCTTAATATTCTGCTCATGTGGGACGTAGATATGATCTTAGGAATGGACTGGCTAGCTGAGAATCATGCCACCATCCTTTGTAGTGAACGAAAAATTTCTATTCGACCACCTGGAAAGGAACCGACGGAATTTCACGGCATAGGTATGAAGAAAAGAGTACCAGTGATATCCGCATTACAAGCCAGAAAAGAGATGATGAAGGAAGGAAGCACAGCTTATCTCGTCTACCTAAACGGGGAAGCTAGTGAAGACAAGAAGGTGGAAGATGTGGCAATAGTACGAGACTTTCCAGAAGTTTTTCCTGAAATATTGCCAGGACTACCTCCAGACAGGCAACTAGATTTCACCATTGATCTAGAACCTGGATCTGCCCCAGTATCAAAGGCACCGTACAGGATGGCCCCAAAGGAACTACAAGAATTAAAGGTGCAACTACAGGAACTCTTGGACTTGGGTTTCATCAGACCCAGTGTCTCGCCTTGGGGAGCGCCTGTACTCTTTGTCAAGAAGAAAGATGGAACCATGAGAATGTGCATTGATTATCGAGAGTTGAACAAACTGACGCTTAAAAACAAATACCCTCTTCCAAGGATAGATGATTTGTTCGATCAACTCAAAGGAGCCAGTGTATTCTCAAAAATAGATTTAAGGTCTGGTTATCATCAACTGAAGATCAGACCAGAGGATATATCTAAGACCGCTTTCCGCACAAGATATGGTCACTATGAATTCGTTGTCATGCCATTTGGTCTAACCAATGCACCGGCAGTATTCATGGACCTCATGAATCGAGTTTTCCATCCATACTTAGACAAATTTGTCTTAGTGTTTATAGATGATATCCTCATCTATTCTAAGAATGACCAAGAGCATGAAAATCATTTAAGAATCATCCTGGAGACATTAAAGACAGAGAAGTTGTTCGCCAAATTCAGCAAGTGCGAATTTTGGTTGAAAGAAGTAATGTTTCTAGGGCACATCGTATCAACAGATGGAATCAAGGTGGACCCCGCCAAGGTGCAAGCCGTGCGCGAGTGGAAATCACCAACCACACCTAATGAAATCCGGAGTTTCTTAGGTTTGGCGGGATACTACCGGAGATTCATCGAAGGATTCTCTAAAATAGCGAGACCAATGACGCAATTACTTCGCAAAGGAATCAAGTATAAGTGGAACGAAGAGTGTGAAGCCAGCTTCCAAGAGCTGAAGAAGAAATTGACAACTGCACCAGTGCTAGCAGTTCCAGCAGCCGATAAAGAATACGTGATCTTCACGGACGCGTCCAAAAATGGGCTAGGTTGTGTGTTGATGCAAGAAGGAAAGGTCATTGCCTACGCCTCGCGACAACTAAGGCCACATGAATTGAACTACCCCACTCATGATCTGGAACTGGCAGCAATTGTGCACGCTTTGAAAATTTGGAGACACCATCTATACGGAGTTAGATGTGAAATCTTCACTGATCACAAAAGTCTTAAGTATTTTTTCGAGCAGAAAGACTTGAACATGAGACAGAGAAGATGGCTCGAGCTCGTGAAGGATTACGATTGCAGTATCAACTACCACCCGGGAAAAGCTAATGTAGTAGCTGATGCTTTAAGTCGTAAACCTCAATCCGAGTTAGGACTTCTTCTCACTCAAGAGGACATGCTTGTAAGGGATTTTGACAAATTGAAGATAGAAGTGGTTCAGCCACCGGCAACGACAAGAGCAATTATTGCAACTCTGGTAGCCGTCCCAGACCTCAGAGAAAGGATCGTCAGTGCCCAGAGAGCGGATGAGAGCTTGGAAAAAGTTCGTCTCAAGATCCGAACAGGCACGCCAGGAGGCTACCAAGAGGCAACGGATAACGCAGTTCTTTTTGAAGGAAGATTGTGTGTTCCCCATAACGAGGAACTGAGAAACGAGATCATGAGTGAAGCTCATGACACGCCCTATACCGCTCATCCCGGAAGTACCAAAATGTACCAAGATCTAAAACAGAAATTTTGGTGGGACGGGATGAAACGAGATATAGCCTCGTTTGTAGAGCGTTGCCTTGCATGCCAGCAAGTGAAAGCTTTACATCAACGACCATATGGGAAATTACAGCCATTGGAAATTCCAGAATGGAAGTGGGAGCACATAGCGATGGATTTCGTGACGGGTCTACCCAAGACAAATAGGGGCAACACATCTATTTGGGTAATAGTAGACCGTCTCACGAAGAGCGCTCATTTTATACCGATTCCAATTACCCATGGATCTGAGAAACTAGCCCAACTGTACATTCGTGAGATTGTACGGCTACATGGAATACCAATATCCATTACTTCAGATAGAGATTCAAAATTTACTTCTAGATTTTGGATCAGTTTACAGAAAGAGTTGGGAACGAGATTAAACTTTAGTACCGCCTTTCACCCTCAAACAGATGGACAATCAGAAAGGACAATTCAGACCCTTGAAGATATGTTGAGGACAGTGGTGCTAGACCGAGGAGGAAGTTGGGAATCAGTGCTGCCGTTAATCGAATTCGCCTACAACAATAGTTACCAGGCAACCATTGATATGGCACCTTATGAGGCGCTGTATGGAAGGAAGTGTAGATCACCACTTTACTGGGATGAGGTAGGTGAAAGAAAAATCCTTGGGCCAGATGCAGTAAGCGAGATGATTGAGACCATCCGCCAAATTAGAGCAAGAATTAAAGAGGCTCAGGACAGACAGAAGTCTTATGCTGATACCCGACGAACTGAACTACAATTTCAGATTGGAGACAAGGTTTTCCTTAAAATATCACCCTCGAAAGGGATCATTAGATTCGGTGTTAAGGGTAAGTTGAGACCCCGTTTTGTAGGACCTTATGAGATCCTTGAAAGAATAGGTCCCGTAGCGTATAGGTTGGCACTGCCACCTAGCTTTGGAAACGTCCACAATGTGTTCCACGTGTCACAACTGAGACGGTACGTGTTTGACCCCAAACACGTGATTCACCAAGATGAAATGATTCTTAACCCAGACTTGACGTACGAGGAAAAACCTGAAGCCATTTTGGACCGAAAGGTGCAAGAGTTAAGGAATAAATCGATCGCGTCAGTCAAAATACTGTGGAGACATCATGGACCGGAAGAAGCAACGTGGGAACTTGAGGACCAGATGAAAGAAAAATACCCAGAACTTTTCACATAGGTATGCAAATTTCGGGACGAAATTTTTGTTAAGAGGGGTAGTATGTAACAACCCGCTCTTTTATTATATTTAAATCCAGGAATACGATAATTATTATTTCATCTTTCAGTAAATCAAACCCAGTAATTATTTATGATTTAAATTCAGCTTATGACACTGGATTATATTCAATTAAGCAGGATTATTATTTTATTACAAGTCAGTAGCTTCGCGTAAATAAAACCGCGATGAGAATTATTGAGTAAGCCAATAATTATTTATTTCAGATTCATAACTGACTTAGTAAAGTCATGTTAATTATTAATCACAATAGAATTAATTTTCTATTTTTTTTATTTCTTGAGTCGTGAATTTATTCCGGCTTGTGAAGAATTAAATCTACGATATTAATTTAGATATTATTCCGTATATTAAATCTAGCACGCCATGCTCCCTCAGCCACTCTATTCTCACCCGTGCTTAGTTTTTATTTCACTCTTACGTAGTCAACAAAATTGCTGCAAGCAAAATCTCAAGTATTCAACAGACAAATCTAATTTGTCAAACAGCAAATTTAATCTCATTAATTCTTCAACCAAAATCTCAGTTTTCAACAGCAAATCTCATTTTTTTCAAAGATACAGATACAACCGCAGCAAATCTTATTTGTTCAGGCGCAGCCGATTTTCACTCACAAAAATTCCACATTCATAAATTTCATTGTCGCAGCAATTCGCCTATAAATTAACTCAAACGAATCAGTTTTAAAACCACAACCTTCAATTGCTAATTCTAAAATACAGAGTGTTCGTTTTGAGTTCCAAACTTCAGCAGAACAAGGTATATATTAATCTCAAAGTTCTTCAACTTCATTCCTTATACAAGTGTTTATGTTCAATAGAATTCATTAGTAAGCAATATATCATTTTACAGTTTACAGTATTTGCATACGCATCAAACCTTTGCAAGAAATCAGAAATAGAACCTCTATATAACTAAAATAAGAATACAGAAAACCAAGTTTTCATTCCAAAATCAAGTCTTTATACAAAGTTGAGTTTTCTGAAAACTAATTCTAATATACGAACCTATCGAGTGATAAAATGAGAGGGAAGACGGTGGAAAGTCGAAGCCCTGCTGTCCATGGCGACGGCGGCACCAGGAGAGGCGGCTGCCGGATTCTTGCTGCCAACGGCAGCGGCTGACGGCGGCGCTCCTCCAGCGAGCTGCTGGCCGTCGATCGCAGCTCCAGGCGGCGACAGCGGACTCCGGGCGAGCAGCAGCAGTTCCAGACGGCTGACTCGGCGGCGTTAGGCGACGCGACGCTCGCCGGAATCCAGTTGCAGCGGCGTGGATTCTTCGGCTGGATACAGATCGAGAGAGAACCGAAGGGAGCGTTTGATTTAGGAGAGATTAGAGCAAGATTGAGGAAGAGAGAAGGAGGCGCCGGACCTCGGCGCGATAGAGGCTGATTCGCCGGATTTCGGAGCTCTGCAACTCCAGGCCGCGACTCCGGGAACAGCAGCAGACGGCGGCGAATTCCTCGGCGACGGCTGGAACGTCCAGAGGGCGGAGCGGCGATGATTTCAGCCTCGCCGGAACCGTTGGCGGTGGAACTCGTGAGGGGGCGGCTGGATCGAGCGAGAGAGAGAGATGTTGAGCAGTGTTCGATTCTTGAGAATTTAGAGAGATGATGAGCAGTGTGTGAGTGTGTTGTGAGAAAGAGAAAGAGATGTGCAGCGTTTCTTTCTTAATAATTGAGAGAGAGGGAGTGTATGCTTTTAATAAAAAAAAAAGGGGAGAGATGCAGCGTGAGTTTTGAATTAAGAGAGAAGAATGTTTTGCTTTAATTAAGAGATGGTGGGTTCTGCTTTTAAAAAAAAAAGGGGAAGAACCGATGATGATGGTGATTTGTGAGAGATAGGAAAAGTGTTATGTTTTAATAAAAAGATAGAGAAAAAAAAATCGACAACTTTAAAAAAAAGGGGGGATTTGTTGATTAATTAAAAAAGAGTGTGTTAGTGATTGATTTTGAAAGAAAAGGGAGCCGGATTTGAGCCGGGTTTGGGCCGAAATTTTTGGACTCTTTTATTGGGCCTAGTTCATTTTATTTGTTGGGCCGAGGATTAATTCATTGAGCCATCTTTTTATTTCTATCTGGGCCGAATTTATTTAATGTTCTTGGGCTGGAATTTATTTAATTCTATTGGGCCTGTTTCAGATTTGTTTAGTTCAGCCCAGCTGTTAATTCGTCATTTGGGCCGATTAAAGTGTCTATTGGACTAAGATTAATTCTTTCCAGTCCACATTAATTATTACTTGGACTCCTATTATTTATTAATAATGGGTCTCGAATTTATATTACTTGGGCTCCTACGATTTAATTGATTAAGTCCAATGAAATTTATTTATTTAACCCAATAAGAATTATTATTTTAGGCCTCTTCATTAATCCTAATTATTTTAATTAGTGATTAATATTTAAATTTACTAATTATTTTTAAGGGTGATGATGGGCTCACTTATTGGGCTTCATGAATTTATTATCTTGGGCCTCATTTGTTGGGCTCTAGAAATTAATTGATGTTGGGCCTAATATTATTAATGCACTGGGCTTCGAATTTATTCTTTTGGGCTCGAATTAAATTCCTTTTGGGCCTTGATTATTTTATTTTAATTGGGTCTTCATAATTATTCTATTAAATTTAATTAGAGAAGATTTTAAGACTTACTAATTATTAATTAGTAAGTGAATTAGATTATTTTAAGATGAGTAGATTATTAAAGATTAATAATCCGACCTCATAAGACGAGCTTTAATTCCTTAAATAGGATTAGCATCTCATAATTTAATTAAAGGAATATGAGTCATGCATAATCATTTCACGCATCCTCATTTATTGAGATTTTTCGAGAATTAGAATCTTATTTTATTTTCTCGGATTAAAGGTCAAGCACCAGAGTTAGAGCTAAACCGTGAGTCTGCTATTCAGGTAGGCTTTCTACGTATAAACTAAAATTATATATTAGAATTGTTAAGACTTTATGCTTATGAATTTAAATGATATTGTCAATGCCTAAATGCTTTATGTTTTATTATTAATTGCCTATCTGATGTTAATCGAATTCGGATTCTGGATGGGACCGCAAATCCCTTCGGAATTAGTGTACACCTTGTGATCGTGAGTCATCTAGCGGGTTGGCCGATCATAGTGTCCGTAGAGGGAGGCCTCCCTCTCGGCACGAGTTACTGATATGGTGATTAATAATATAAAATACCTGCGCGGGTTATTGATGAAAGAAATGATATTATGTTTGGTAAATACGAGTCTTTAAAGGAAAACCCTCGTATCTTACTACTGTTGAAAGGCTTGACAATAAAATATTATGCATGTATGTAAATTTCGGCAAGTGTCCACTAAGTACTTTTGTACTTAGCCCTGCATGTATTTTTAAATGTGCAGGTTGAGCTGTGATCGAGGATGTAGTGTGCAAGCGGAGCTTTTGTCAATTTAGGACGAGAACCTCAGAGTGGAGTATATGTCTTCATACATATACTCAAGTTATTGTTATTCCGCTGCAAACACTGATTACGTTAAGATATTATGTCATTTGTCAAACAATATGTATTATTTAATAATGTACTAAAACCCATTGAGTACCCCGTTTTGGGATATTATTATGTACGGTCCCTTCCTTCATTGATATCTAGATATTTCGATTGATTTCTTTATACAAGTCGAGTCATCAAGAAAACGAATATGCCCTTTCTAACTCCCGCTCCTAAATCCCCTCCCCTAGTCGCGGTTTTCCCGAATTTGCTATCCTTAGCAAGTGCGGTCGTGACACAATAGTTATGCTATTTTGATTAAATCATTGCCCATAATAGAGATTTACATGTATTGGTGTTATTTAAATGTATATAAAAACTATTTGAAGTATTGAATTATTAATTTATTGGAGTAACTTTTTATATATAATTGTGTATTGGTAAGGCTAAAGTAAAAATTTATTTTAAAATATAAAATTAGGAATCATATCATTTCTTAGATTATGAGATCCACACGATTGATTTTTCACTTTGTTAAATGAATTAGGTCTTGGGTTAGAATATCATAGGAACGATTTTTTTTTTATAGAATTCATCATTATTCGAATTTCATATGAGTTTGTGACATTTGAATAAGGGAAAAATGAGTCTGAGTTGGCGATAGTGAAAGTGGATTGGTGAGTTTCAACAAAAGAATTTGAGAAGATACGGATGAATTATATAGGGAGAGGTTGAGATATTGTTGGTTTTATAAAGATTTAAAGAGAGTGAGTGTTGACGCAAAGACAAAAAAAGAAAACGTCACATATGTTTAAATATTACTCCCTCTGTCCCGGCTTTTAGTATCCAGTTGAAAATGACACAGGTTTTAATAAAGTAGTTGAGTGTTTTGTGAGTGGAATAAGTGTCCCACATTTTATGTGAGTGTTAAAACGTCGTTTTGGACTTCATTTAATGACTCAGCAAAAGCTCTGCCACATAGGTGACACGTCATGTAATTAATGGCCGGAAAACATCATTAAGGGAAAATTAAGAATCGGGATCAACGGTCAAGGATTTTAACGAAAATTTTTTAGGTCATGGATAAAATGCGAAACGGGCGAAACTATCGAAATTTTGACGTTATTTGCCCAAATAGAAATAGATACTAAAATATGAGACAACCAAAAAGGAAAGATGGTTACTAAAAGGTGGGACTAAGGGAGTAGTACTTATAGATTATATTGTGAAAAGTTATATGGAAATACAAACAAAATGTAAATGCCCGACAAAAAGGGTAAAAGTTAAACAAGAAAAATAACTAACAACTAATAATAGATAGAAAACTAAACATTCACATTCTATAACTTAACAGGGGTGAAAGACAAAGATGAGTGTAAAGAAATTACATATACATTATTGAACTTTCAACAAATTCTCATTTTACAAATAAACTTTAAAATTACTTAATTATTATTTTTAAATAATTTGCTATCTCGTGTTTTTCGATCAAACTTAGTGTTAAGTGACTGTATAAAATCCTACGTATTCAAATTCGTTGATTACTTAAATGACGTTAATTTGGGCATATTAAAACGACATTGTTTACGTTTTATAATTAACATGTAAATAAATGAGAATCCAACGAGATAGCTAAATGAGAAGAAAATTACTAATGAGTAATTTTAATAATAGTATTTTATGAATTTTCTCTTTGTTAATAGTTGATCAATATATGTTACTGTTTTATTACTTTATATATATATATATATATATATAGGGTGTGGTTCCAGAGAGAATTACATTATTTGTGAGAACCATCAAATCTAATGCATTCACTGTAAAAAATTAATGTATTCGCTGTTAAAATTAATGCACTCAAAAAAATAAAAAATAAAATTGCTCTATTCAGGATTCGAACCTAGGATCTGCATTCATCCAACAAGATGATGCATCCACCGTAGATCTTGATAATCGAATGGCTGAAAATGGTTCTTCGTTCTTTTTTTATTTATGGTTCTTTCTTGAACCTCTCCCTATATATATATATATATATATATATATATATATATATATATATACTGCATATTAATGCACAGTTTTGGCACACCATTTTTTCCCGCCAATGCACACTTCTTTTTATCCAGTGAATAATATTATCTGTTATATCTGCTGGACCTTGCAAAGTTATGCATTTTTGGCTCCAAGTTTGGAGCCCAAATTTGAATTTTAAATCTGTTAACTCAATTTTTACAATCTATAAATAGTTGATACTTAGCTACTAAATTTTTACTCTCCTTCCTCTTCTTTCAGATTTGTAATATTCTTCTATCATAATTTTTCGAAAAATCTTTTGTTTTCTTTGTTGAAGAAAGCTTTGTTCTTTTCAAAATATATTCTTTCAAAAGTCTATTTTTACATTGTTGTTGGGAGTCTAAACTTCATCTCCAGATGAGATTTGAATCATTTAAATCTTTCAATGGAGCGTGAATTTCTGAGATCTGCAATAGCCACAAAAAAGAGCATGAATGAATCACTCAAGATATATATTCATGATTTATAGGAAGACTGTAGATGTATTTTTGTAATATAAGTTGGCATCAAAGATTCTGTATTTTTGTACTTTTGCAGTATTTATCAACTGATTCTGTATTTGTGTTGTTTTTGTATTTAACTGATTCTGTAAATCATTTGCACAAAAAAATATTGCAAATGGGAAAGAACATAAATTAGAAACCTAAAATCTTGAAATAAAAGCAAAAAAAAAAATGCAGAAAATAGAAACAAAATATGCAATTAGTAGGAGAATTTCGAAAAGAGAACTCCTCCACCCACCTTCTTTTCTTCCGACAACAGGTTTCTTCTTTTCTTCGACAACAGTGGCGCACCTTCCTTTCTTCGACAGCAGGGTCAGGGGCAGTTGCAGCGGCGCCTGCAGCACCGCCGGTAGGAGCGCAACTGAGACGAGAGCAGCAACTACAACGGCGACACCGCCACCACCGGATCCAATGTTCACGATGAAATCCTCAACATTCTTCTTCTCGCATAGCTTGACGAAGAGACTCGGCCGGTACGATTACACGGTCAAATTCTCCGAATGATGTAAACTACGCGTTACAAGTAGAGAGTAAAGCTATGAGAAGTGAAGAAGAAGAAGAATCTATGAGAACTGAAGAAGAAGAAGAAGAAAGAAGCTAAAAACTGAACCGCAGAAGAAGAAGAAAAGAAGAAAAAAAATCTGCGGCGCTAATGGAATGGATCTGAGCAAGTCTAGGGTTTCTCTTATTTATTTTTCTTTTTATATTGCTTTTGTTTAAGAGACTCAATTCAGAGTATTATTTAGTTTGGCCCATTATTAGTTTGAGCCATTAGTTTGCTCACGTTAACTTTTTTATATTGTTTTTAATTAGTGGGCTTGAGACTGTTAAGTAGTGCAGTATTATTGGTCTTGCAATAATTTATTTATAATTTAAATGAAGTCCAAAATAAAAGTTTATTAACTACCATCATTATATTTATATATAGTTTTTTTATAGCCATCATTATATATAGTTATACCTATGAGAAATTATAGAGGAAATATTTACGATTAATAATTACTACTACATAATTATATATATATATATACCCACACGGCATGTCGTTTTATTATATTTGAAGTTTAAAGTGATTAATACACTTATGTTTCGCATTAAATTTTAATACTAAAAATATACAACAATTTTTGTATAAAAGCTTTATTGGGTTAAATTAATACTCAAATGAATTAATTCACTAATTGTAATACCTATTTGAAATTAAATAATATTTTGGGACCTAATCACAACCCAAAACAATACAAGCAAATGAGCAATTACTTGGCTAATTACACAGAGTAATTACGAGTTATTATCAAATGACTATTGAAATGAAAATTAGCTAGAAAATTATAGTACTAAATTTCTCAATCCAAGAAAATCTTCAAAATCACAAAATCATGCGAAAGGTAGAAATTACAAGATGAAACATTAGGAGATTTGCTTGCATACCTTCAAAATCAGACGACAACAGAAATTCGAATAGCTAGAGTTATCAAAGAAGCCAGGGGCGGCGTCGCAGGCTTTCGGGTCGCAGCGGCGAGATGGTGTCGTGCCTGCCGCCATTGTCCTCGAGGGTTGCGCGTAGGCGGCAGACGAGCGCGTCGAGGCTGCAGCGGCAATCAATTAGGAAGTGAAGGGGGTCACGATTTTGGGTGTTAAGGATTTCAAGTTTTAGGTTTTTTTTTTAATTAGCATTGTAATTGAATAAAATTGAGATAGCAAATCTTGGGTACCAAAACGAGAGGTAGCAAGGCCGAAAATTACAGGTGGAAGGCGTGGAGATGGTGACTGCGGCGTAGCGACGGAGGCGGCGTTGCATGTGCAGCCTGGCCTGGCCGTGCGCGCTGAGTGATAGAAAGGGGTAGATAGGGAGCGAGAGGCGAGAGGGGGGAGATGCCTGTGGTGGCGGTGGTCGAGGGCGGCCCCTTCGCCGGAGCAGGAAGCGGTGGGGGATGTGTGCGGTGAGATTGAAAGAGAGAGATGAGACCGATTGTATATGAGAGAGAAAAAGATTAACGGACAGAAATGATGTTTTGGGTAACGTTGTTTGCCTTAATATTTAAGTATTTTTGGTATATTCAGCCTTTGGGGATACACCATCTTCATGTAATGGTACTTTGGCTATGTTTTGTTATATAGGAGTATTTCATTTTGCTAGCCTAAATTTTGATGTATTTTGGTGTGTTCAGCAGTATGGGCTTATATCAATGTAATAGTAATTGGCTGTTTTTGTTATGTAGTATTTCATTTTGACAAAAATTAGGTAATTTAGAATACTAATTAACAAAATCAATTGCACCCCTTATTCGTCAATATTTATTATTATACCCGTGACAAATATTTATTTTTTAAATAAATATCACTATGTGACCCCTCTGTGAAAGTATGATTCGTCAAATGACCAATGACAAGAGTCACTTGACAGTGTCACATAGTACTATGCATTTAGTTAAAAAAGAATATGCATAACATAAATAGGGATGTCAATCGGGTCAATCCACGAAGTTTTGGGCAAGCCCTATCGAGTTACGGGTTATTCGAGTGCGGGCTAATCGGGTTGAAAATTTTTTCGGGTTCACAATTTCTAACCCTAACCCTAAATGTTTTGGTTTCGGGCTAGCCTATCGGGCTAATCGAGTTCAAAAATTTATTTTAATAAATAATTAATATATTTATCTTGATAATATTATATTTATAATAAATAAATACAAGCATAAATAAGTAACATTTATCAACTTACATAATAACTATTATGCAAGTCTTAGAGATATAAACATGCAATATTTTTATTAAATACCGAGCATTACTTTTTAATTTTATGTCCTAAGATAATTTGATAATTATGTACACTTATAGGTGGACTTAAATTGTTTTATTATTAATTCTAATTCTAGAAAATAAACTACTGTATATATATATATATATATATATATATATATATATTGTTTTATTATTAATTCTCTTTTTGAAAAATAAATCATTATATATATATAGGAGAGCATTCCAATGAGATTCCTTATAGATGGTGAGATCTTAGATTGATTTTTATACGTTGATTGTATGAAATGTTTGTGTCTTACTGTATTATAATATAAATTGTATGATGTAAAGCTCTTTTGTTTTTTCAATTCCTGTTTTTTTTGTAGTATGTAACCTAAATTTTCAATTTGATTTGATTACTCTATATTCATTTTTTTTTGTATCACTTAAATACATTTATAAAACTTTATAGTACTCTTATTATGTATATTACAAACACGTATGAATAATTGGACCGTGCGAAGCACGGGTATAATACTAGTTTATATTATAATATTCTCATGTCTTGTAATCTTATAAATTCTCATGTACATATATATATTGTAAATAAATAAATGAGAAAGACGCTTAATTTGTCATCTCTTCTCATTTCCACCGCACATCTTATTTCTTGCATTGATTCAAGACAATAGAAAATGTATTTAAAGTTTGGTAGTATTTTGGTTCAACAGGAAATGAGAGTGGATGTAAGGAGAGAAAGCAAAATGCAACTGTAGCAAAAGCAAAATGCTACTGTAGCAGACAGGAAAAAACCCAGCTGCGGGAATCTGCGCCTTCACGCCTGGAGTCCATTCACACCAGATCTGGGCGCCGGAAATCGCTGAGTTAAGGAGGACCGCTGTCCGCCTCCTCCGCCTTCTTCGCCTCCTCCGCAGTCCGTGGTGCCTGTGTGTTGCCTCGCCGAGGCGCCGCTCTTCGCTTACAGTTGCGGCGCTGCCCCATTCCATCGGCCCGCGTGTTTGACTGAGCACGCCAGACCGTTCGACGCTGCCGGGCCGCTCGCCGTTGCTGGCTGGCCGGACCCTGGCTCCGCTCGCCGCTGCTGGCTGGCCGGACACTGGCCACCACCGCCGCTCGCGCCTCCGCAGCAAGCGCAGTCAACTCGCTCCAGCTGACCGAGTTCGCAACGGCAAGCTTCGATCGCTCCTCCAGTCGCTGCTCCAGTCTCACGAAGACGAACGCCGCTCGTCTGCAGCAATCGCAGTCAACAGCTCCGGCAGAACGCGATTCCCCACCGAATCCTTTCCCGTCTCCGCTACAGTCTGCACCGCTGTTCCTAAGGCGATCTGAGAGAGAAATGGATCTCCCAATCACCGGCGACCGGGCTGTTCCCATAGCCACCCAGCGTTCCGCCCTTCCGCCTCCGACGTCTCCACGCAGCAACTGGCGAAGGTCCGCTCCCGCCGCAGCCGCTGATGAAGCTCCGCAGCTGCTGCCGAACCTCTCTGCCGCTGAAGAAGAGATCTGCTCACCGGCCAAGTCGCCGCCCATGCAGTCCTTTGCTGAGATCGCCGGCACGCCGCCGCCAATGTCGCCGAGCAAACCACCTACGCCTACGATGCAAATCAACCAACAACAGTTCCCGATTATGGTTGATAAGGCAGGGCTGAATCTGCCTCAAGTTTCCAATAATTTCTCTACTCAACGTCATAGCCATGGAGAATGTCACGACAAAGAGAAATCTGCTGTTGAATATTCAAAGGGTTTGGCTGAGGAATCTACGACAACGTCCTTTGCTGATAGACCTTCTGGACATTCACAGGTTCATAAATTCACTACATCCAATACTAAGGTTCAGGATTTGATCAAGGGAGACAATTCTAAGAAGGCCTCGGCGACAGAGCTTCACCGGCCGAGCACCACTTCTTTTGCTTCGCTTCTGAGGAGACCCCGACAAATTGAACGTACGCCGGATGTGCTTGTTCATCGATTCACTTCGCTGCAACCGGACTTCTCTGGTGAAATACCCACGCTTAGGGTGCCAAAAGAGCATCTGCTGCCCAAAATAAATCAATTTGAGCATGCTTTAATTGGTCGTCTTCTTCTTAGGAAAGGAGAGAAGCCGCGTCTTCTCACGGATCTTAAACGTGATCTTCAGGTGGCTTGGAATATTGACAATGATTGGCAAATCATCCCCATGGGAAAGAGCTTCTACACTATTAAATTTAATACCGCTGAAGACAAGACGCTAGTTCAGAAAAGCACTTCTTGGGAGTTACCTTTCGGAACCATGCGGTTACGCGAATGGGTGAGATTCTTCGACCCCTATAAAGAAATTTCATCACTTTGTGAAGTTTGGATGCGCATTTATTATTTGCCCTTAGAATTTTGGACTCTGGATGTCATTACGGGTATTGGAAGGGCGATGGGATCGCCTATTAAAGTTGATGGGGCTTCTGCACGTGGTGCTGCTGGACATTATGCTCGAATTTTGTTGGAAATTGATCTCTCGCGTCCTCTTCCGGAGGCTTTGCTGGTTGACGGGGAAGAACGTTCCTTTCACGTCGAATTTGAATTCGAACAACTACCGGCCTTCTGCTCTAAGTGTAAGATCACTGGACATTCTATTGATAACTGCAATAAAATGAAGAAAAAATCCAAGGAGGACAGCAGGAATGTGAAGGCCAAAGATATGTCGCTGGTGAAAGACAAGGAAATAATTAATAAGGGAGCTGCCAAGGAGGTTAGGGCACCTAACTGGAAACCAAAATCTTGGGACCAGAATAGGACTGACCAAGCTCACAGACCGCAGATTATCACTGAAAATCAATTTGGGGTTTTTCAACAGGTGGCTGTCGAAGAAGAGCAGATTCTAAATCAGTTGGGGGTTTTGGAACAGGTTGTTGTTGAAGAAGAGCAGATTCTGACACCGCGGGGAACAAAGAACCACAATCAGTCGTTGGCTTTAACTGATCGGAATGTTGATTTTGAGGATGCCAATGGAGATAGATTGATGTCAGGTCCGGATATCTTACAGGCGATCACTGTGCCGGCTACGGAAGAGATAGATTCAGGAGATGAATCTGATGGGCAGTCGGATGGTGGCAAGACAGTGGCTGAAGAAGATTCACAACAGATCGTCATTTTTGAAAGTTCGGTCAATCGGGATAAAAATTGTGAGAAACAAGAAAAGATGATGGACAGCGCTATCAAAGCTCAGCGGATAGTGGAAACTTTCAGGAATTGTGAGGCGGAGGCGCAGGTGAAAAAAAGGGGGAGACCGCCGAAAGATTTGGCAATAAGGAAACCGAGGATTCTTGAGGAAGATAGTATCAAGAGTCGTCTACGGAAGTCAGTGGAGCAGCAAACCTAACCAACAACCCAATCAACAGGCTGAAGATTTCATCAAAAATAAACTTTACAAAGCTTGGGAAGCAGGAGATAAACCTAGAGATTTCATTATTACATCTGGGAGCTCGAAGAATGATAGAGCCCTAAATAATGTGGCGGCCAAGAGTTGGGCAGCTGAAGTGGAATCGGGTGAAAACCCGAACACGAATTCTCAGTCTTTTTGATGAATGTCCTCGTATGGAATGTCCGGGGCCTTACGGACGAGTCCAAACGAGTTTTAAAGGAGCATTGCGACTCCTTCTCCCCTGTTATTGTTGGGATTATTGAGCCTAAGACGAATCTCAAGAAGACTTTTTCTAGATTTTGGCGTTCTCTGAATCTTATTCCTTGTTTTCAAAATTCAAGAGACAACATGAGTTCGAATATTTGGGTTTTTTCTCATCCTTCTGTTACTCATGATGTGATTTTCTCCTCGGAGCAGGTGGTTATCATGAACTGCAGATGGTCGACGTGGAATTTCAAAATCGCGGTGGTGCATGGCGTTAACACGTATGCTGGCAGACGGCGTTTGTGGTTGGATCTTCTGGATCATATTGATGGTAATGTTGTCTTTATTGGCGATTTTAATGCGGTGAAAGGCGCCCATGAAAGAAGTAGTGACTGTATGCCTAACTCTACTGCTTGTGCGGAGTTCTGTGAATTCATTGAAGCCACCGGTTTCATTGAGGCGCCTACGGTTGGTCTGCATTACACGTGGTCTGGTCGTAGATTTATGCCTACCCATGTGGAGTCTCGTCTGGATAAAGCGATTTTTGCTGACTCTTTTGCAAATCTCTGGAGTTCGGTTTTTGTCCAAGCTCTTCCACGTATTACCTCGGATCATTCCCCGCTTGTTCTTCATTGCATGGTGGATGCTCCTCCTCGCCATCATTTCTTTAAGTTCCTTAACATGTGGATCTTACATCCGGATTTTCTCCATACGGTGGAAGGGTCCTGGCAGATGGATACCGAGATTGGCTGCCCGATTTTTAAAGTTATGCATAAATTAAAGCGTCTTCGGCAGGTTCTTCGCGCGTGGAATCGGAATGTTTTTGGAAATGTTGATTCTTGTATCATGAATACTCAACAAGAGCTTTTGGAGATTCAAGATCAGATTGTCAGGGATGGTTACACGGAGGATCTCTTTGATAAAGAAGTGGAAGCCCAAGCAAAGATCAACGTTGCGCTTTCCAGGCAGAGCTCGCTTTTACAGCAAAAAAGCCGGGTGTCTTGGCTTCAAGATGGAGACAGGAACACGAAGTTCTTTCATGCGATGCTTAGGTTTCGTCGAAAACCTAACATCGTTTCTCACATGGAGATCAATGGAGATATGAATTACGACCAGAAGGTTATTGGGGATCATATCGTGGATTTCTTCTCTTCTTTGTTTTCGACTAGCAGTCATACTAATACTGATATTACGGCGGTTAAGGCGGTTATTGAGGAGATGGTCGAAGATCGTTATAATAATTTGCTCATTCGTTTGCCGGATGAAGAGGAAATTTCTGCTGCGGTTTTTCAGATGGAGCCGAACAGCTCGCCTGGGCCTGATGGTTTCTCGGGTAAGTTCTATCAGCATTGTTGGTCGATTATTAAAGTGGATATTTGGTGTGCTGTTCAAGCTTTTTTCCGGAATTCTTATCTTCCTCAAGGCTGCAATTCTAATACCTTGGTGTTGATACCTAAGAAAGATGTCGTCAATTCGGTCTCGGATCTGAGACCGATTGTTTTGTCCAACTTTCTTTACAAGATTATTACTAAGGTGTTGGCGTCTAGACTGAGCCAGGTTGCTGCTGTTTATGTTTCCCGTCATCAGTTTGGTTTTATTAGCGGTCGTTCCATTCACGATTGTATTCTGATTGGGTCCGAAGGCGTGAACTGTATGCATCGTACGAGTCGTGGTCAAAACATGGCTTGCAAGATTGACATCAAAAAAGCTTTTGATACTCTTAGCTGGGATTTCCTGCTTAACGTTCTTCGTGTTGCTGGCTATGATTCAAAGTTCATTAGTTGGATTGAGATTCTGCTTCACTCGGCTAGGATTTCTATTCTGTACAATGGTCAGCTTAAAGGTTATTTTGCGTGTTCAAGGGGTGTTCGTCAGGGCGATCCTCTTTCTCCGATTCTTTTTGGAATCGCCGAGGATGTTCTTGGTAGGCTATTTGCAAATTGTGTTAGCGCGGGCACACTTACACCGATGCAAATGAGACAGGGAATTAATTTTCCAACTCATCTTTTATATGCGGATGATATTCTGGTTTTCTGTCATGCCACGGTCACGAACGCTAATACCATTCAGAAAATTATGGAATATTATGGTCAAATCTCTGATCAAATTGTGAGCCCGGATAAGTCGCAAATTTTTTTTACTAGCAAAGTTCCTTCTCAGACCTGTAGGGCTATTCGGAGCATATTGAGATTTTCTCAGGGCAACTTTCCGATTACTTACCTTGGGGTTCCTATCTTTAAGGGTCGTGTGCATGCCTCCTATCTTCGACCGATACATGATCGTGTGATCAACAAGTTCGCGAGATGGAAGGGATTACACTTGTCGATGGCTGGGAGGATTTGCCTGATCAGGTCGGTTATCCAAAGCTCCCTGACGCACTCCATGATGGTTTATAGATGGCCGACTGCTCTTATTAAGGAGCTCGATGCGTGCTGCCGTAATTTCCTTTGGACTGGCAACATCAAGCAGACGCCATCATGTTCCGTGAGTTGGAAGAGGGTCTGCTCGATTAAGGAGGAGGGAGGTCTCGGGGTTAGGTCGTTCGAGCTCATGAATAAGAGCTATCTAATGAAAATGGCGTGGAAGGTGGTTGGTGGGCGTGAGTTCGGATATGATTTGATTAGAGATAGATATCTCGATCGCTTTGGGCGTTGTAAATCTCTGGTGGCTGCTTCTTCTGTTTGGATGAGCTTACGTGAGGAAATTGATGGTTTGGTGGCGGATTCGTACTCGTATATTTATGACGGCGCTTCTACTTCATTCTGGTATGACGACTGGCTTGGGTATAATCTTATGAATAAATGCGGTATTCCGCATTTCATGCTTCCGTTTCTTACTCAATCGGTGGCTGATTATTTCTACGATGGGCTCTGGCATTTCACGCAAGCCTTTGTTAATGCTTTTCCTGAGATAGTGTGTGATATTTTACTCACTCCTCTTGGTACTGAGGGAGATGTGCGTTTCTGGAAACCCTCGTTGCACGGGAATGTCACTACTGCGCTGGCATTCAACAAGCATTGTCATCATTTTCCGAAGGCGTCTTGGGGCTCTTGGCTTTGGGAATCTTTTATTCCGATTCGACGTTCTTTGATCTGTTGGCGTCTTCTTCATAATAGAGTACCGACTTATGATCGCCTTATCCGCTACGGTATGATCACGCCAAACGTCTGTTTGCTTTGCTTAAAAGGAAGTGAGTCTCAGGATCACCTTTTCTGGAATTGTGAGCGTGTGCAGAATATTTGGGCTACGTTTCTTGGGTGGTTCAATTTCACGCAAGGGTTGCAAGAGAATGATATTCATAGTTTTTTGGTGGCAGCTTGGCAGTATAAACTTAGTCCCCTCACCGGTAATTTCTGGAAAGCTGGTATCATCACGGTCATCTGGGCCATCTGGATGCAGAGAAACAATTGTATCTTTGATAATCAAAAGTTCGAAGCAAGTCGTGTCATCCACACTGTGAAAGTTGCTTTCAAAGAGATTGATGATAACTTTCCTAAATTAGGTTACATGTCGAATTCTTGGTCAGATTATCTGATTCTCCGGGCAGTGGGTGTTACTACCAGGAGTGCTCCTCCTCCGGAATTTGTTGAGGTGCATTGGTGGCCACCGGTGGCGCCGTGGATCAAAGTAAATACTGATGGCTCAGCGACGGGAGCTCCGGGAACTATTGCTGCAGGTGGGGTGTTTAGAGATAACTGGAATGTAGTGCGTGGTTGTTTTCACTTCAAAGGTGGCTCGGGTTTTGCCTTTGAAGCGGAACTCCTGGCTGTTATCTCGGCGATTCAAATTGCTCACAATCGTGGTTGGCACAAGCTTTGGATTGAAGCCGATTCCACCTACGTGATATCAATTCTTAATACCCGTTCTTTGAATGTGCCTTGGCGTTTTAAGGCAGCGTGGAATAGGATTTTAAAGATGTTAGATGCTTTCTCGCTGCAGGTTTCTCACATCTTTAGAGAAGGAAACAAGGCGGCAGATATTATGGCTAACCAACAACGTTCAGAAGGGTGGTGGCCGCACGAGATTGAGGAGATTAGGGCTGCAGTTCGCCTTGACATGGCTTCGCATAGCCATTTGCGTAAGAAACGATAGTTGGGACTGATGGGTGGTTGTTTTTTCGTTGTTATTCTGAATCTCGGAGTTGTATCTCCTTTAGCTATTCCCTACTTTCGTCTTGTGTCTAGACGAGTACTCTTTTTCCTATTCACGGTTTTTACCACTGGGTTTTCCGTGAAAAGGTTTTAATGAGACTCGGCCCTTAGTCTGCTCTTTCTGTGCTTTCAAGGGTTTTTTTAGGTTTTTTCTTTTCTTTTTTATATAAAATTGTCATTTAATAAGTATTTTGGTTCATCAGAAAATAATTAAGGTGGGACTAAATTTAACCGAATTTGAACGAAGAGGGTAGTATGTGTAATAACTTGGAAGATATGAGGCCAGTACGATAATTTCAAAGATTTGTCAATTGCGGCCCCTTTCTGCATGAATAAAAACAGGCGCACAAAATCAACGACACAATCCCTCAAAATTCGATGACGAAATGAACAAATTCTTGATCTTTACACTTCTTCTCTGCTTCTTAACCGATCCAATCCTCTCAATCGTCCAGCTCAGTTCCATCTCCTCTTCGTTCCCGGACACTCCCGCCAGATTCAGTAGCTACTCTGCTTCAGAATTGATTGATTCTCTAATTTTCCCTTGTTGTAATTGAATTTTACATATATTTTTTTTCCAATTCGAATTTGTGACTGCAGCTAAAGGGCTGAACGGCAGCGTAATTTGCGGCGATTTGTGGGTAGCTGAGCCGCTCGACGCCTGCTCCCCGCTGCTCGATGAAGTCGAAGACGGCGGTGATGAGAGTGCGAATATTGTTCTGATTATGAGGGGGAACTGCGCGTTTGAGGAGAAGATCAGAAATGCGCAGGAAGCTGGGTTTCGCGCCGCCATCGTATACGACGATCAGCTCGACCACAACCTCATTTCAAGTGAGTTGGTTGGCGAAACAAATTGCTTTGTTATTAGTACTATTTTTTTCAGAATTTTCATGATGCAGAAGTTTACCCATATGAAATTGGAATAATGGAAGATAGTGTATGAAATTTAAAGTGATTCATATCTATAACAGCCTACACTGTTAAACTTTTAGACGAGAAGGTTATTCAATAGAGGGGGTGTTTACTATTAAGAATTAGTATATATAGGCTAATCCATTGTTTACTAAGATGGATTAGAACTTTGGGATATCCTAAAGCCCTTGATAATTTCTATAATTTGAGCTAACTTGCTTGATTCATACCCTATTGGAAAGGGTGGGATTGAAAATTCCCAATGATCAAGATAAAAATTCTCCACCATGTATATTATCAACCTTCAAAAATTAAATTCCCTACAGACCATTCAATGATCATTGAGCCATGTTAAATAAAAAATCCTCTTCAATACAAAGTAGCCATCTACACGTGAGACGAAAGAAGGTTGGACTGGCTCGTTAGTCATTGGTTCTCCTTGTTTGTGGATAAAAAGCTTATAGCATTGTTATTTAGCTTCATAGAACAAGTATAAGTTGTATAACTTTCACTTGATTGTAGGTGTAGTGCGTCCTTTCTTATATTTAAAGCGATGTTAGTTTGATAAGTTCGGATAAAACGTATTAGTGTTGGATGAATGTTCCATTTTCCTCTGAAGTAAACAATGTAGTCTACGTTGCAGTCACCTCTCACATACAAGCTAGCGTTTTAGTACTTTGCTGATAATGCTAAACCAGAAACTTCAGAGAAAATATTCGCATTGCTCCTAAATTTTGCCTTGCCACGATTTGTGGTGGTTCGTGCATGCAGTAGTTGTAAGTTGAACGATTTCCCTTTCTCTGTCAGCTGTTGTTTCTTTGTGATTTATTCCATGGTTGGTTGTCTTTTCTTTACAACTGACCCTGCTTTGCAAGGGCAAAGGCGTCTTTTCTCCATTTCGAGCTCATTCTAGTTTTGTTCCTCTTGATGAAATAGTGATGGGAAACCCTGAAGGACTGTGGATATATGCTGTATTTGTGTCGAACACGGCGGGGGAGACCATGAGAGAGAATGCTCGGGGAGTCGGAGGTGAATGCTGCATCATCTCACTTGTTGATGAAACTGCCTGGACGGTGCTGGTTATATCGTTTATTTCGGTCCTTGCTGTAATCTGTCTCCTGGTTTCAATCTGCTTCACGGTCAATCAGTGGAGGAATTGTCAAGAGACGAGGACCACTGCTGTCGATGATAAAGTCGTGGATATGCTCCCTAGAATAACATTCGGCGCCGTGAATCTAATCGACCCCATAGGAGAGACGTGTATAATCTGTCTTGAGGACTACAAACATGGGGAAAGCCTGAAAGTTCTTCCTTGCCGACATGGTAGGTTCTTGCTTATTAGAAGTTGGATAGTATCTTTCTCCTACCTTGGTTCGTGCATCTCATGGCTGTATTAATGGTTTTAAGTTGTATTTACAGGTTTCCACTCGAGCTGTGTGAATTCATGGTTGACGAAGGGTGCCACGTTCTGTCCAGTTTGCAAGCATGATGTAAGGGCTAGAATGGCTTCATCAGTCAAGTGATCGGAGACCTACTCCGATCTGCTTAGTTGTCGTTCTTGGCATGCCAACAACGGTCTTGAAAGTACACAAAGTGCGGCTCTCGCCCCAGCTAACCCTTTCCAAAGGACGTGCTGGTTTTCCCCTCGAGTCGAGATCATCATGAGAAAACTTGACGCCTGCATATACTAGAAGATTGATACGACAATTGCAGAAAGCAGCAAATGCCGATTGCTGCGAGCAGTGGGAATGTGTGTTGGAAACAAGTAAACAACTATTAATGTTTTGCATTTTCTTTTTCTTCTCTTTCAATGGTATTGATGGGATGTTTAAGACTGTATAAATATGTGTTCTATTAAGTAGTCATTCTTCGTAATTTGTATCTCTTTTTGTTATGTGTTTTATTATGCTAGGCATTAGAAATTCTTGCTTCGTGTATAGAAATAGTAGGGAAGGGGAAATTTTATGTAATTATTGTTATTGTGAAATTATTCCGTGTTTTATCACAATATCTGATATGCTTTTTAATAATATCATGTTTTTTCTAATTTTTGACAAACTGATGCCATCATCTCCCAAAATCGAAAAAAAAATATATTCAGTCATTTTGCATTTCGAACATAACCTGAAATCTAAACAAAATCAAACACTAAACACGACACAACAACACAAATTCAACTCGGGCAATGCAAATAGGAAAGGCTTTCATAATTTATTTGGCTAATCTCGAGTTTCTTTGTACACATATCTATTAATCTATATATATACCAGTAAAACTAACACAAGAATATGTTTTATTTAAACTGTAATTACATGATAGAAAATGGGAGATCAAAGCTACACTTCCCAGCCCATTGCCATCAATAATATTTTAACTCCTCAAGAACAGCAGAGAAATGAAGTATACAGTGTCAATTCCGTACCCTTATCGCGTTGGCTTCTAGAATGGCGTTTCTCAAGTCTCTGGTATACTTGTCAACGACTCCTGAAAGAACATATAACAGCGTAAACCTACGAGTGCAGTTGTTGAAACATTTGAAGAATCATGTAAACAACAAGCAAAACCAACCTCAGAGTAATGCATGTGACGACGCTGCACCTTTGTGGTCTTGACAATAGTTTCCCACTTCATATCACTTGCAGGTGCCTTGTTCTCAGGAGCTGTTTCCGCACCAAGATACGTGCGCAGAGGCGAGTTCTTCGTGTTCATGGAAGGCAACGTGCGCCACAGCCAGGAATCGGAAGGAGATTTAGGCAGAGGTGGTGGAGCAGGGAGTCCGGAGTGATTCTGTTGAGAGCCATACAAAGTCACTGCTAAGTAATCTTTATTTGTTGAATCTATACTAAAATTTCGATTGTCTCCAAAATCTGGAGGCTTCTCCTTTCCCTGGTTTGCAATGGACTCAGCTTTTGGTAGAAACTGCGTCTCTCCATCTGCAGTATGCAACTTCTTCAAATCTTCGTGAGGCGAATCTTCTTCTATCAAGTTGGGAACAATCTGAGAGTCCGGTGTTTTGGGAGAAAACGGCCTCAAATTTGGTGATTCCGCCTTATGTACTGTATCTACATAGACAGTTTTCTCAACGACAGGATCTCCTGAACTTGACTGATCTGAGCTTCCATGATCAAGCAAGAACTCCTCAAAGGTTTTTAAGCCCTTACCATGCGTAATTCCTTCATGAACAGAAGGAGCTTCTTTCTGTTCATGTAATGGCAGAGGTGCATCACTGTATGTTGAAGTAGCCTTATCCTCATCGAGTTCAGCCGTTTGGATTTTGTCGATTGATTTTGTCTCTGTTCTACCAGAAATGGACTGCTTGACAAAACAAAGAGATATGAATCCAAATATTGGTAAAATAAGAGGCTTGTGTGAGGAAGAAAACAAAGTGTTACCTCATTCTCCATCTCAGTGTAAGAACCAGACGATGAAGATCTAGGCTGTCCTCTATTAGCAGGAGACGCTGGCACTCGTGTCCTCACGCTCATTCCAGGAACAGGGCTTAAAAGGCCAAGCGAACTCTTCAAGCAAAAACGGGGTAGCAAACCACACACCGAACGCATATTTGCTTGCTGATCATACTCATCATCACTCTCTTCTTCCTCCTCCTCATTCTCGTGGTAATGTGAATACTTCTTCGCAAAACTAGGCCCGTAGCGAAGTGAAGGCTTAGTACATTGATTTGTCGTTTTCTTCGGCTGCTGCTGCTGCTGTACTTGCATGGGTTGCTTCTTGGGGGCATGAGGGGTCTCCGAAGCCATAGCCTTGGCAGCAGGGAGGAACCTATCCATCATAAACTCGCGAGCTTGTGGATCAGTTGAGAATCTTTCAGAAGACTTCACGTCTAAATCTTCCACTCCACTTAAGCCGCTCATGCTACAATTCAAGAAAGAGTATTCAGTCCTCGAGAGTGTATCCCGAGCATCAACATATGCTTCGTTGCTATCCTCAGAATCGGAACCACCCTCCTCCTCCTTTGGTGTATCTTTCCTGCTCTCGTCGTTCTTCACATCTTCATCATTAGACAGACCAGTACGAGAATCACAAGAAACGGGAACATCTTGTTTCTTATCTTCACTAGTACACGGTGCATCAACAGCTTGGCTCTTAATGCCAGTAGTTCTCCGAGAAACAATACGAGAATCATGCTGTTTAGCCTTCGGGTACCTCCCAGGAGGAAGCATCGGGGCAATGGGAGGTTTGTCGGAGCTTCTAGTTTGTGGTTTCGCCTCCTCCTTAGGTTGTCCTGGGGAATGTTCCCATAGAAATGGCACTGCTCCGGGATTCCTAATAGGACCGGATTTCAGCTCTGATCTATAAGTAGGAAGCTGAGGTCTTACTTGATAGGAATAGCTATCGATTCTCTTGTTGTCTCGTTTCTGAGAGGTCACAGTTGGTGGTGCGTGTCGCCTCACGGATAAAAATGGTTGGTCGAAATTCAGCTGCTTGTCCTCCATCAGATTCTTCAGCAGCATCAACTTCTACTATCTGTATACAGATCACCTGCAATTAGTAATGTGCTTAATTCATACCAAAGCAATCCTAACGCTCCAAAACGATACTTCAGTTGAAGAGCATTGGATGAGAGGACACACAGAGTTCAAGAGTTTCAAGTCCATTCATGCTTGAAGCTTTCAACAAGAAACGCGTTGCCACCAAGATCATAAACTTCTTCTCCATGATTTTGATGAAATTCTCACATAAGTTCGTCGTTCCCACCACCACTCACCAACGCTCCATCCAAAAGAAGAAAGAAATACGGCGCACTCTAAGCTATACAGTTTCCATACATTTTTGAGGGTGTCATCGCTACATATGTTGCTCGAAAAGCTTTCACTCCAACTAAAAACCACCCACGTATGGATGATCCAATGTTTAATGTAACAGAACATATATCTATAGATCAAATTTCATAGCACATCTCACCATATCCCACAACAAATTTACTTTTAGTTTCTGATGAAACAATTTGTCATCAACACAAACAACTAAAATGATTTTGGTAAAATAGATGAAAAGATATACTATAAGTGATTTTAGATGCCACAAAAACTACACTCCAATTGCAACAGCAACATTTACATTTTGACAATGGATGAACATATATTTTGGTAGAAATTGATGGATTAAAGCAGCAGCTCCTTTTTTCAACTACACTTGTAATTTTTGTTGGAAATGGATATTGGGTCATTCCTCCCTTAAAAGGCCTTGTAAGAGAAAGGGTTGCCTCACCATATAAAGTGGCTCATGCCACTATCTCCAATCCAATGTGGGACACTTCAATAATTTTCAAGAAAAATAAAATTTCGATCAAACAAGAAATAACAACACGAAGCATGTCTACATCTCTGACTTTTCAATTCGACTATAAAACTCATAATCCTTTCGACACAGTCAATGAAACCATGTGGTAAACAGAAATTCAAACACAAATACTTGAAGCATAAATAAAATCATTAAAAATTCAAGTGGAAATCAACGAAATTCTGGGATCAAGTTTGTAGAAAATGACAATCACCACCAAATAAAAAACAACGGTAAAAATCATAACTTGATCGATACAAGCTAATGAAGCAACGGAAGAGCCAAAGAGAAACGGCAAAACCACAAGATTTTAGAGAAAACTCGTACCTCTTTCCCAAGAAGAATGAAGAATCTTGAATATGGACTGTTTTTCTTGGCTGAATTCTTGCTGCAATACACTAGAACCAATTTGGGTATATATTTATTGATGGAAGCTGCAAAACACCGGCAGTAATAACTTCAGACAGGCAAAGAGAGAGAGAGAGAGAGAGAGACAGGGAGATAGCAACTCAGTTTCTTAGATATGCAAAGATTTTTAAATCTTTTATTTTTTTTAAATCTAAAGAGACAAATAGGAAGGGCTTACCTTCTGTAAATGAAGGAGAAACATGTAATACTAGTAGACTATTTTTTGCAGGCATCTTTTAGTGTGTGTGTGAAATTTTAAAATTTTGTTATGGGATTAAGTGAATCAATGCATTCATACATTTTCTTAGTATATTAATGATGGACTTTGCCTTTTGGTGTAGTGTTTTTTGGATCATGTGATGACATTTAATTATGAGTTGGGAGGTGGGGTGGTGGGGGTTATGAGGGGTGGGGTCCCTAAGTCGTAGTCACACACATGCATCATTCAACATTCATTCAAGTATATCAAATCTTTGGAAATTGAGTACGAAATTAGTATATATTTTTGGGCCAACTTGCAATTGTCAAATGTTAATTTGGGAATTTCACCATTTTGGAATAAAGTTGAACACCACCTCAGCATGAGACTAACATAAAGCGCGTAGTGTGTAGTTATTGACCGCTTCTGCTTGGAGCTCATCAATTATAATTTCATTTAATTCTATTTTTTGTATAATATTTTTTCAATTTTATTAAATCTATAGTTTTCATTTTCGCTACGTACTGAACAAACTACATTTTGTGCAACAATCTTTAAATTACATGTGAAAAATTATGCGTGATTGATTCAAATCTATAAAGGTGTTACTGAAATTCAAACATGATACGTTTAACCTTATATATCAATCCTAAATTTGTTTAGTATCTTAATAATTTATTTCCTATATATTGTTTGCGGTCTATTAAGTACAAAAGCTTAGGGATAGTATATAGGTTTTTCTCATGACTAAAATAAAATACAAATTTTATCTATTTACAACTAAAATATATTTCATCCGTTCTAGCTAAGTTAATCAACTTTTTTTGATACGAAATTTAAGAAACTAGTGTTTTAAGTGTGTTTGGTAATAAAGTGAATAAGCGATTAAATGTTTATTTACTTATATTTATTTTATATAAGGAAATTGATCAACTTAGTTGGAATGATCCAAAAAAAAAATATTGATCAAGTTAATTGGGATGAAAAGAGTATATATTAGCACTTAGCAACAACACAGTATCTAAGATTCTAAAATACTAAAACTGGCAATCTGATAATTAAAAAAAAAATTATTTTTAATACTCTCTTATTAGTTTTTTTATTTAATTTAATAGATATTTAATGAGTGGTTTTTATTGACAAATAATATAAAAGGTATGAAATAAAAAGGAATTAAAATGCATGGTTCTGAATGATAAATTGATGGTTTTCAATAAATCATTTCTCCAATTAAAAGTTTTAATCTCGCAAGTATTGAATCGATTGAGTGTCTAAATGACATGGTGGACCAATTTAATTTATTTCAACAATGTATAATAAATATACGTTGATTAATGATGAGTAACATAAACAGCATACACTTTGAATTAAATAAAGAATCTCCAATAGGAATGAAGGGTTTGTATAATTCTTTTTCTACTCGATAGACAAATTTAGTTTGATAAGTATATACGTAAATGCGAATCTGAGGTGGCGGTGGGGTTCTTGTTTAATAATGTATACTATTGTACGTTTCAAAAAAATAAAATAAAAATAATGTATACTTCGTTGCATAATAATTTAGGTAGATTGCCTTTGTCATATCTCTTTCGTGTGTCCACTCAAATGCTTGAATTATTAGCCTTTTTTTTTTTGCATCACGTCCATTAATACTCTTTAGAACATATTGAATTAATTAGTCTTCTTCGACTTATATGGACGTTGTTATTCTTTCACGTTCTTTTTTCTTTTTTCAAACTTAAAAAAAAAATAAAAAAAATCATGATTATGATATATGATGACTTTGAATTTATTATCGATCCCTTTCATTGTGTACACTCAAAACTTGAATGCTTTGCTTTGATGGCATTAAGATTTACTTTCATCAATTTGATTGGAACATTTGGATACTTTTTTTTATCCTTAGCTTAGACTTCATGCCAACTGTCCTTCAATTTTACTTGCATAAAGTGTTTCTTTTTTAGATATGGAAATCATTATTGAGATAAAAATCATACCAGTGATGATAACTATACATCTGATGTACAGTAATTGAGATTAATAATTTGAAATAATAACACTAAACGGATCAATTTGATCCAGATCAATAGGAGCATTTTAGTGATATTAACAAAAATATAAATTCGCTTTGCCTAAACTATCCTTAATCTATACTATTTTTTTTTTTTTTTGAGAAAACACCAATACCCATATATTAATTCAAATCACGATGAACAATATCTAAAAGACCCGACGGAAAGTTGGATCTCCAGATCATTGCATCAGGAATACAAACGGCTAAGTTAGCCAAGAAATGGGCCGCTCTATTAGCTTCCCTACGAACATGTCTAAAATCAAGCACTATCTTCTCCTTGATATAAATAAAAGCATCATAAAGATCATCACAAAGCGAGTCCATCCCCCTCGTTTTCTCACTCAAAACGTGCACCGCCAAGAGTGAATCCGTAAAAACCTCAAGAGGGCAAAAATCATGCTCCATGCAAAAACCCACACCCAACAAGATCGAGTGCAATTCGCCCATAAGAATGGTTTCCGTTCTTCCAATGCGTCTCGCAGCCGCCGCTAACACCTTGCCTGTGTGATCCCGAACCAGAAAACCCACTCCAACCTCATTTCCATTAGCATGGATAGATACATCCACATCCAACCGAAATGAACCACAGCACGGTGGATGCCAGCACTTATCTCCTTCCTTCGGCAGAATCGACTGCTGCATTCTCGTCTTGCAAGTTGCCTCCTGGAACATACTCAGAAAAACCTCGCCACTTTCGGAAAGCTCCATCATTCCAGCAGCCTTATTGCCATGTTTTACATCACATTGATTCTTCCAACTCCACCAAAGAAAAGTAACGAACTGCTCCAGATCCTCAACTCCAAAAACTGCAAAAAAATCCCTACAAAGCGACTCACTATCAAGAAATTCTCTACCTCTCAGCCACGACCACCATTTGGTCTTCTTCCATTCCCCTCGCACTGACTCGCAGAAAATGATTGAATGAGTCGTCGAGCCCCACTCCCGATTGCACCAGGAGCATATACCATTAATGGGAATATGATGATTCTTCAAGTTAATAGCAGTAGGCAACATATTCTTCATAAATCTCCATGCAAAAACCCTGACCTTCGGTGGAATAAAAAGTTTCCAAACAAACTTCCACCAATCTTCAACAACTGCTGAAGTCGTGTTAGCATTCGGCAAGAAACATTCCTTCTCAAGTAGATATCCAGATTTTACAGTATATCTTCCTTTCTCATCATGTATCCAAAATCTGTCATCTTTCTCGATTCTTGTTAAATCCATGGACATAATACTTTGTACCTCATAAGAGAGAAAATTTTCCTTCAAAAGCTCCTCCTTCCAACGTTTGTTGTCATCAATGAACTCAACAACCAAAATACTTTCATCCTTCACCATCCCTCCAGCAGCTAAACCATCTCCCCCATTAGGAATCTAAGCATCCTTAAAAGCACTCACACTTTTTCCATTACCAATCTTCCACCTCACTCCACGTCTCACCAGATCACCTCCCCACAAAATCGATCGCCAAGAATAGGAAGCCGTCGAAGGGCAAGTAGCATTCAACACGTCCCCATCCTTATAATAGCGTCCTTTAAGCACCCTAGCCACCAGCGAGTTAGGGAACTTGATCAATTGCCACGCCTGTTTAGCGAGAAGAGCCTTGTTAAAAGCAACCAAATCTCTAAAACCCATCCCACCTTTCGACTTCAGAGAGCAGAGCGACTGCCATTTTGCCCAATGCATATTCGGACCTTTTTCAGTCATTCCCCACCAAAAATTAGCACTAGCCTTCTCCATATCTCTGCAAACAGCAACAGGAACCTTAAAACAATTCATGGCGTAAGTAGGAATCGCCTGTATAATTGATTTAAGGAGGACTTCTCTACCACCCATTGAAAAATGCTTATTTTTCCACGATCCAAGCTTCTTACAGACCCTTTCACGTAGGTAATCAAATTGAATCCTCTTCTGCTTCATCACGATCGTAGGAAGACCTAAATAAACAGAATGTCCTTTGGTCTGACCTATACCCAAAGTTTTCGCCACCACCTCCCTATCACTCTCCAGAGTACACGGGCTAAAAGTCACAGCAGATTTATCCTTATTAATCTGTTGCCCCGAAGCCACAGAATACAGATCGATAGCATCTCTGATAGCATCCACCCCCTTAGCATTAGCTCTAAAAAAGAGAAGGCTATCATCCGCAAAGAAAAGATGACTTATTGCCGGACTAGCCTTAGCAACCCGTAACCCTTCGAACTCTTTCCTTCTCGCATATTCGTGGAGAATCGAGGACAACCCTTGCGCAGTTGCGCGCAGATAACAAATAAGAAAGGAGACAACGGGCATCCTTGGCGAATACCCCTCGTAGGGATCAAAGAACCATACACATTTCCATTCACCACAAAAGCAAAATCCACCGAGGTTATACAATCCATCACCACCCGCATCAATCTACTAGGAAACCCCATCACCTGCATCATAGCCTTTATAAAGCCCCACTCCACTCTGTCATAAGCTTTCCTCATATCCAGTTTTGCTGCCGCAAAGCCATGTTTCCCATTCTTTTGATTTTTAAGCCAATGCATACATTCGTAGCCCACTAAGATATTGTCTGTGATCAACCGCTTGGGTACGAAAGCACTCTGGTTATCATCAATAACCTTTCCCAACACTCTTCTCAACCGATTAGCCACCACTTTAGTCACAATCTTATAAGTGGTATTACATAAACTAATAGGCCGAAAATCACAAACATGCTTAGGCTTTTTAACTTTCGGAATAAGGACTATCAAACTTTTGTTCCACTCTCTAACACTATCATCACCATTAAGAATACCCAGAATCTCTTTAGTAATGGAACCTCCAATCTCTCCCCAATACTTCTGGAAAAAAATAGGTGGAAACCCGTCAGGTCCCGGGGCTTTATTCAGATTCATCTGAAAGATTGCTTTCCTTACTTCCTCTTTAGTAAAAGGTTCTTGAAGAACAGCAACATCTGCCTGTTGAAATCTACTTTTAACACAGCTAGTGATCGCCGAAATATCCTCAACCCTAGGCTTATCTGACCGAAAGAGTTCCTTGAAATACTGCTGAATAATACTTGCCTTGTTCTCATCCTTAGTCTGCAAAATGCCCCTCGAATCAAACAAGCCTTCAATTCTATTTTTCCTCTTTCTTTCTGAGGCGAAGTTATGAAAATACTTCGTGTTCCTGTCCCCCAATCCCAGCCAATTCGCTCTTGACCTTTGCTTCCAATGTATTTCCTCCGCCTCCAAAATCCTCTCAATTTTCACATTAATCTCATGTAGCTCCTTCCCCACATCTTTGTCTCCGCACTGATTCAACAGCTTGATCCTCTTCTTCCTTAGCTCCTCAAGCGTCTTCGAAGGATTTTTGTACTCAGAATCCACCCATTTTTTGAGATATTGCTGGCATAAGGCAAGCCGCTTTGGCAAAGAATGACTACCAAAACCCCTCCAGTTCATAAGAATATCGGCAGTAAAATTCTCCGCCAACATCCATTTCTGCTCAAAATGGAACCTTTTATAGCCCCCGGTGGATTGACTCTTCTCCTGCTTCTCCAACCTCACCCTCACTGCTCTATGATCTGAGCCGTACGAGTCCAGCACTTGTGCCTCACCATTTCCCACTTCCAAAAGACCCGATTCATTTATAAAGAACCTGTCCAACAACTCAAAGATGGCTGCCTCCCCCTCTCTTTGATTACACCAGGTGAAACGAGCATCATTAACAATAGCCTTTAACCCGCTTGCCTCAATCGCAGCTCTGAAGGTGGATAAACACGACCACTTTTTTCGTTTCCCTCCTTCCTTCTCTTCCTGCTTCAAAATCTCATTAAAATCCCCTCCAACGATCCAAGGGTTAGAGACATCTCCATTCTCCGCCAATCTTTTAATAAGTTCCCAAGACTGTTGACGTTTATTCCCATCAGGATTTCCATAAAAACCCGTAAACCGAAAACCAAAACTATCACTCTTAACCCAACAATCAATGTGGCCCTTTGAAAAACTCCTGATACTCACATCACACTCCTTCTTCCAAAACAACATAAGACCCCGGCTCGCTCCAACGGGGTTTACCACAAAATGTCCCTCAAACCCTAAAATCACCTTCCAATTAACACATTTGGCCGCACATACTTTTGCCTCAGATATGAAAAGTATGCTTGGAGACCCGCCAGATACCAACTGGCGAAGATTATGGAATGCGCGAGGTGTGCCCAGGCCTCGAGCATTCCAGATTACCGCATTCATTGGGCTCGGCGGGGCTGCGAGGCAGCCTCCGCCGTTATTGCCAGCTCTAAAGTGTTCTCCATATTATGACGCGGATTCTTTCGTTTTGGGGAGTCCGAGCCCGCCTCACTCACGGCACTCTCCGGTCGTTTCTTAGAGAGGCTTGAAACTTCCTCTTCATCTAAACCTCCACCTGCAGTCCCCCTCTCTCACTCTTCCCGACTCCTAACTCCCTCGTTCCCATAAGAAATTCCCCCGTCCTTTTTTCTCCCGTCCTCTCCAGATCTTCCTCTACCAACTCTCCCTCCCCTACGACCCCTCCCCTCCGACCCCCACCCCGAAACACGAGCTCTCCTCTTCCACGAACCCACTTTCAGATTGGAGCTAGAGTCTTTCCTAACCTACTCCTCCTCCATCTGCTCGTCTCTCCTCTCTTCTCCTCCCGTCACAGCTTTCATCAGAACCCCATCCATCACACTATCTCTATCCTCTCCCAAAATAGTAGTATTGGGATCAGCATCTTTGATAGGTATCTCATCTTCGACCCCCAACGGCGAACTCTCCTTGGAACAAGACCCCTCAGTCTGTTGTGATGGTTTCACAACTAATCCTTTATTCACCGCCAACCGATGCGAATCACCCAAGTCAACATTAACTTTATTGCCATTGGTCTGCTTTCTCCGTATCTCATTGGTTTTTGGAGCCATTAACCACGTGCCATACTTCAATTGCCCCGTTACCGTCAACGGAGAATCACAAAACCTTAATAAATGGCCAATTTTCCCACATTTAAAGCAAAAATTTGGTAACTTCTCATATAAAAGTAATATAATAGCACCCTCCCTCTCTCCATTAGGTAGAAGTTTCACGCATCTCTGCATGGGTTTATCTAATGCCCATGAGACCCTTACCCTAGCAAAGCGGCCAATGCATCGTCCTCCTGCATTCATATCAACCTCCTCCACACGCCCGATGCCCTCCCCAATCTTCCTTATCACCTCCGGATGCATGCACGCCACAGGTAGATTATGACATTGTATCCATCCCGTAAACTCCTCAAACTTCACCTCTGAAGGATTTTGGAAGCCCTCTATCTCAGCAAATAATAATAAATCCTGAAAGAAGTGCCAAGGCCCCCCTAACAAGGCTTGTTTTTTATCGTCCACCGAAGCAAAGTGGATAACAAATATATTCGGTCCAATAATCTCTGCATCAATCCGGCATTTTGCCTGAAGAATATTAGGCAATTGAGTTAGCAAAAGATCTCTGTTAATCTGTCTACTCGCAAAAACTTTCCCCGCAAGCCGATACTTCGAAGTAACCAAAAGATCTTCCGTGAGTTCTTGAGAAAGATTAACAGTATTTGCCTCAACCTCCTCTGATAACTGAAGTTGTTCCACTAGACGTTGAATCTCCTCTGGATCCATGATCCAAAAGACACCCCGCTGACCAAACAGCAATCCCTACGAAATGAGGGAAAAACAGCGCTAAAAGCGAAAAGCAATTCTCTCAACCCTAGAGAAACCCTAGAGAACCCTAGCGGCTGGAGAAAAAAATTCTATATGTATATATAGGAATTAATCTAATCTATACTATATTAAAAAGGGAGTTTTCAATTTCAAATCAATTTCAAAATTGAGTGGCAATTTTGTAGTTAGAATAAAATTGAAGGTTTATTTATAAGCTATACATATTTTTTTTTCTTTTTCTTTAACTTCTTATTTTTCTATTTTATTTATGTTTTAAAATTGTGAAATTCGAGTAATTATAAAATATTTGATATGCATATCAAATTAAAGATCGTGACAAGAGCTTTAATTTGATATATGTTACGTAAATATTGAATTTAAAATATAAAAATTATATTTATTTAAAGATTAAGACTTAAGAAAATTCTCTCTCCTCTTTCCGCTTTTTTTTTGAATAAATCTATTTTTTTCAATTATCTTTTAACTTATATTGTTTTCTTTTTTCAAAATATCATTTTTTATTAATATGAATTATTCTCTATTATTTTTATATTAAACTAAAATATATTTATCTTAAATTATAGTATTTTTAATTATATTTAGAATTTATATATAACAATCAAATGATAATCAATTTTATATATAATAAAATATAAAAATATTTTTCTTGCGTTGCACGAGTGCAAATACTAGTTCTTATTAAAAGTTTAGCTTACAATTTTAAATATATTTTCTACTTCTCTTCGTTGGATTTTTTTTGAAGAGGAAGGCATGCCAATAACAGACATGCCAAGATCATAAATATATTAAGTAATGTCCTCCGAAGTCAACTCACAGAGCCAACACGGAAACCCCGCAACCTAACAGATAGGTTGGTGACAAGAGCGCGCAAATTGCGCGAGGCTATGAGTTACATTATTCGCCTCTTTATATATGTGACTAACACTAATAAGCATAGACGATCTAGCCAAAGTAAGAATATTATCAGTGATTTGCCGTCCTTTAATAAAGGCACTATGTGCTTGATCGTAAGCCTATCCAGGACCAAACGCAGCCTATTAACAATAACTTTCGATACAATTTTATAAGTGGTGTTGCACATGCTAATAGGCCGGAACTCAAACACCCTCTTTGGTCGAGTCACTTAGGAATAAGGGCAATAATAGTGTCATTCCATTGCCTCATATCAGCCCCATTATTAAGAATAGCAAGCACTTCCTGCGTGATACACAGCCCTAAGTCGGCCAAAATCTTTGATAAAGACGGGCACAAAAACCGTTAGGCCCCGGAGCTTTTGTAGGGTGCATATCAAACACAACTCGACGCACCTCCTCCACTTCATACCGTCGGGACATCATATCATAGTCATCCCGCGAAAAACGCTCCTCAATCGTCGAACAAACCACGACAATATCTTGTGGAAACGGTCTGGCAGTCATGAACAACTGCTGGAAGTAATCCATGATATTTTGAGCTTTATCATGCTTTTCATAGCTCACTCCCGTGTTATCCTCAAGCATTTTTATTGTGTTTCTTTTCTTTCGCTTAGAAGCTCTGATATGGAAGGCCCGTGTGTTTCTATCACCATTAGCAAGCCAATTGACTCTTGCACGTTGCTTCCAGTGACACTCATCACGAGTTTTATTGTCGACATTCTACTTCAATTTTGTGCATTTTTTACGGAGCTTTTTTAGATCTTTAGGCAGCCGATTAAACTTATTTCTCGCTCATTTTGTTAAGAAAATCTCACACCGCTTAAGCTTAGCATGAAGCTCATCCACCCCTTGTAACGCCGTCCATTCACACAAGAAATCTGGAACAAACTCCTTTTCTATGAACCAATTTTCCTCAAAGTGCAACCTTCCTTTACCCCGGCTTTCCACCTGTCGTTTCCCATCATCAAAAGTACACACAATAGCTCTATGGTCCGAACCATAAAAGTCACTAGTTACAACTATTGAGTTTGAGAAAACCTGTCCCCACTCACGATTACACACAAAGCGATCAAGTCGCTCCATGATGGTGATACCATCTCTTTGCACCCGCCATGTGAGACTCCGATCAGCCCGGGGCAGCTCTTGGAGCCCACAGTACAGTAAAGTATACGAAAACCAGCCCATCTGTTCCGATAGCGCGACGATCTCATTAAAATCGCTGCCAACAAGCCATGGTAAATCATTCGCCACTCCTAAATCACTGAGACGATGAAGGAGGTCCCAGGATAATCTCCGTTGGTCTGTTTATGGATTCCCATAGAAACCCGTAAAGCGAAACCTTTTATCGTCCACACATACAATGCAATCAACGTGCCCACAGAGTAAGAGAGAATACTCACATCCAGGGGCTATTTCCACATCAAAATAAGTCCTCCACTTTTTCCAACCGCATCAACCACAAACAAGTCATCAAACCCCAACAAACTACGCCAAAGTCCGCATCTTGAATTTACTAGCCTTGTCTCACAGAGGAAGACAAGCAACGGGAAGTCTCGGTGATATGACACCAGAGTTCATGGAATGCACGGGGGTTGGGGACTTTCCAACCCCCTTGCATTCCAACATAGGCAACTCATTGTGCTCGGCGGGGCTGCACAGCAAACTTCATTTCTCCATCCTTAATTCCAACATGTTTAAAACACAAATTATGGCCACTCATTGAAAAACCATAAATTTTGACCATTTTTATAGCTTTGGGACATTTTTGCCCTTAATTGGGCGGACTGGGTAGGGTCAGGAGCGCGGGTCGGGTTAGACACTTATAGTGCCATAAGTGCCAACGAAATTTTTTTTTACTCCCCCTACCCTGTCTACCCCCCCCCCCCCAGACCCCCGACCCCACCCCTCTCCCCCACCCACCCCCAAGCCAAAAAAAAATATTTTTTTACTCCCCCTAGATAAAAATAAATCAAATTTTACTTTTGTTATTTTATTTTATGGCACTATTAGTGCCATAGTGCCATAAGTGCCAACGAAAATCCAAAATAAAATAAAATAAAATGGTCTTTTTAGCACTTATGGCACTATTAGTGCCATAAGTGCCAAACATGCAGAACAAATATAGAAACAACAGCATCATCTAAACCTTAAATGGAACATTCAAACCCTAAATGGATAATCTAAACTCTAAATGGAACATCTAAACCCTAAATGGATAATCTAAACCATAAATGGAATATCTAAACCCTAGGGAAAGTGTTTAAAAAGGTCATTTTGGCACTTAATTAAGTGCCATAAAATAAAATACCAAAAGTAAAATTTGATTTATTTTTATCTAGGGGGAGTAAAAAAAATTGCTTGGGGGTGGGTGGGGGGTGGGGGGGTCGGGGGTTCGGGGGGGGGGGGTAGACAAGGCAAGGGAAGTAATTTTTTTTTTTTTTACTTGGGGGTGGGTGGAGGGTGGGTGGGGTCAGGGGTCTGGGGGGTAGACAAGGCAGGGGAAGTAAAAAAGAGGGTGGGTGGGGTCTGGGGGGTAGAAAAGGCAGGGAAAGTAAAAAAAAAAAAAAAATTGGCTTGGGGGTGGGTGGGGTCGGGGGGTCTGGGGGGTAGACAAGGCAGGGGAAGTAAATTTTTTTTTTTTGGCTTGGGGATGGGTCGGGTCGGGGCGTCTGGGGGCAGGGGAGTAAAAAAAAATTGACTTGGGGGTGGGTGGGGTCAAGGGGTAGATATAGCATAGAGAATTAAAAAAATAAAAAAATATTTTTTTTTTTTGATTTAGGGGTATATTAGGTATATTGCCTAATTAATGGTCATAATTTGTGTTTTTTCAATTAGTGGCCAAATATTGTGTTTGCATCTTCAATGTGGCCATTTGACACCATTGTTTCTTTAATATATTAGTAATTAATAAAGTATGAAACTTAATTTTTCTCAATTGTCACATTTAAATGAAACATGTAACACCCTGATCTAATTAAATTTAAATAAATATTTATATGAAAAAATCAAGTATTTACATAAATATGAAAAAAATATTTTAATGCAAAAATTATGAACTATTTTTTTTATTTAAAATACTTTACTAAAGATAATATTTTAAGTAAAACTAAACACAAATATTTGATCCGTCATTCATTTCACAAGCCTCTAATCTCAAAAACTTAAAAATATTAAATATGAAATGACACTGCAAAGTATACTCAGTGTGGGATTTCATGTAATATTTGTCTAAATTTACAATTCATTATTACTTCATAAAAATAATAAATTTAAAAATCTTTATAATTATTAATAAAATATTAAATTTATTAGACATATAATATTCCTCGTGCATCTCATGGGAGGTGTGCTAGTTCAAATAAACACTTCATATATCTCAAATATCTTGTGGTCGCCGGGTAATTTTGTTATAAACTTTGGTATATTCACGTTGAATTCTCTTTCGAACTTTACACTTCGATTTAATATTTTACTAGTATGTCTTCCCGTGTGATGCACGGGCCACAATATATTTATTTATTTTTAAAATTTTAAACTATGTCAAAATGTCATTATTTATGAGTTAAATTAATTGATAATAAAAAAAATTATGTTAATTTAAATATTGGTATTTGATTTAACTAGTGTATAATAACAATGTTATCAACTTAATGAATATAATATTAAATTCAATGGCTATTGTATACTAATTGAATACATGAAAATAATAATTAAATTTATAGATTGTAAAGCAAATAATTTAAGTCAATCTCATTGATTAAGCTCTAAACCATGGATATAACAAAATTAATAGTGGTCATTTAATTTAAAAATTTTGAGCTCTTAAAAGTCCACAATGTATTTTGATTATAAAAAAGTTTTTATTTTGAATAGCCCAAAATTAATTAAAAGATTAGAAAAATACGAATAATATAAAAAAGAAAATATAACAACAAATATGTTAATATAAATAAATAAATAAACTGTACACATAACTAAATAAATCTATATAGTATTTTAAATTATAAATTTAATATATATATATATATATATATATATAACTAATTTTTTGTGTGCTATTTCATATTAAAATTAATACAAATTTCCTTCTCGTTAATTGCATTAAAACTACTGTAATTTAAAAATAAATTAAATTTGAAATAATTATAATTAAACAATCATGTAACTTTTTTGAAAGGAAAAAATGACATCTACTTATTTTTCCATCAATAAACGGAAACAAAATGAAAAAAAAAGTATGATGTTGAATATTAGAGATAATGAGAGCAAACAAAAATTAATTTTGACACTTTAAATAATCATAACTTATTCATTTTAAAATTATTTTCTTATAATTTTTTCATCAAATTAAAGATCTTATCATAATTTTTAATTTAATATCTATATTGAGTATTTTTTTTCATGAATCGAAATTAATAATTTTTTGAAAGAATTAAAAAAAACCCAGATAAAAGATTTGAAGGAAAAAATTATGAGAAGAGAGAAAAATTAGAGGTAAAAAAACTTAATTTTTTTTAATTATATATAGATTTATCTGTATTAGGATGTGAAGTACACCGTAGTTGTGGCATAGAGGAATTGAAATGTAGATTTACTTATCTGTTATCTGATGATTAAAAAATAATAGACCCATCAAATGAAGCATTGACGTCTTTATCTTCGATTATTATAAAGCGAGTTAATTATTTGATTCTTTATGGGTGAATTGCTTTATCATGTGATACTATAAATGATGGTGGGTTCACAATAAAAAAACTCACAAAAAAGTCCACTTTTTGAGCCTTTAATTTGGGTTGCACTTGCAGGACCATCAGAGCTTAATTTGTTTGCCATTATGCATCCCAAAACTCACCTAACTCTCTGTTTCTTTTTTTGGGGTTGTCATTGGTGGGTAAAGGGCTGCCCTTTATTGTATTACTTTTTTTTTTTTTTTTATCGGGCAAAGTCATGTTAGATGTTAGTAATTAGTTCCCCATCCACTTCAAGAACCACCTTATCTCTCCATTCACCAAGATCCACCTTATATCTCCAATCTCCAATTCGCTCCCAAGAGGGATCGAACCTCTATTCACCAAGAGCCACCTTATACTCCAATCTCCAATTCGCTCCCAAGAGGGATCGAACCCGGGTCACTTCAGTTAAGTGAGGACCCGGTGGCCAGTGGGCTAAGCCCCCTGGTTCCCTTTATTGTATTACTATTATACTTTGGGTTATTAGCATGTAAATATACGAACCCTTTACATATTTAATATGATTTTTATTTTCTATCCACAAATACATGAACTTAGCATTGTTTCTGATTTTTGATACAAACATAAAAAAACTCTATTTATTGTTGACGTGGAGGTCGGAATATATGACGTGTACTACGAAATATGCACTTGAATAGAGTCATTTTATTCATTATTTTGATTGAAGAGTGAATGACATGGTATTCCGGCCTTCACGTTAATAGTAAATTAGAGTTTTTCCTTGTTGGTGTCAAAAGTCAGAAAAAATGTCAAGTTCATGTATTTGTGGACAGAAAATAAAAATCATGTTAAATTTCAGAAAATATAAAAAGCTTGTGTATTTACATGCTAATACCCCTTCTTTGTTTGCCATTTTGAGCTTTACGTGTCTCCCATGAAATAAATATATCTTGTTGAGAAAACCATCATTCAAGCAATAAAATTAAAATATTAAGCCTTTTTTAAAATGTTATTGATCAAGTCCCATCGATATCATATGAATTATAGTTTTGTTTATATGAATATTTGGTCTAGTTTAATTGTTATTTAATTAATTTATTAATATAATATATAGTTTCATGGAATGATATATAGTGTTAGTGGTGCAAAATATTCATTTAAGATAGTGAAAATTCATAATTGTTCACTCAAAGATGCTTCTTGTAATTCTAAAAAAAAAAAGTTGTTCACTCAACATTATTTTAATAATATTTAGCCAATTTTAATTGTTTCGGATGAAGTTACCCCCACATTACTCTACAAAAAACACGGACTCCTCATCTTTTCCTCACTTGCTCTATTCTTCTCTATCTGAAACCTTACTTCCTCCATCGCGCTGTCAAGATGCTCTCTTTCTCTATATCTGTCTCCGGTTTCACATGCATGTCGCCGTCATCATCTTCTTCTCCATATATACTTCCCTTCGATATTCACGAGTTATGAAATGCAAACTCAGATCTAAGAACATTAACGCGTTATAAAATAAATTTTTAATCGAATTTGTTACGGATACGATAATATAGATACTTTTTAAATAATTAAATTAAAAAATCAAAGAAAAATTCTCTTTAACCTATTTTTGTAATTTTTTCAATGAGTTATTGAACGTTATCATATTAAACAAAATCTTAATTTATTATTTAAAATCACATTTACAATTTATAACGTAAAATTGATTTTTTCGTCAAAATTCAATGGATTACTCGCTTCGCTTGTATATTTATAAACTTCCA
This sequence comes from Salvia miltiorrhiza, assembly GCF_028751815.1. NCBI lineage: Eukaryota > Viridiplantae > Streptophyta > Magnoliopsida > Lamiales > Lamiaceae > Salvia > Salvia miltiorrhiza. Next base: position 37,746,642 of record NC_080388.1, read on the forward strand.
ATTTTGTCTTTTTAAGTGATTGTATTGTCAGACTATTTTGTTTTTATATATATAGAAATTTGCATATCGGCTCTTGAAATGTGCTCACCGACTATGTATTTTGAAGTCGGCATGCCTATAAGTTTATTTTAACATTCAAAAATAGGCATATTTATGGCATGTAGTATTATAGTTATCAGTCCAATTTGATTAGTGGGCTTAAAGGGTGACATAGTTTTGGTCCATGTCCAATGCCCATGTTCATTTTTTTAGAGGTTTTAGGTCTATTGTGTTGTTATTTTTTCTTCCTCCTCTCCCCTTTTAAACCCCTTTTGGATTATTTACTTAAGTACTGTATAGTTGTCAAATATATAGGCATCAATATCATCTAATGACTAAGATTAAATTTTAATTTTTATTAGTGATGGGAGGCAAAATTGGACACATCGAGCCCCCAAAGTTCACACTACTTGTGTGACTCAAGACTATATTTGAAAAAGGCGTTAATCTCGTCTTAGTTTTGAAATTTAGTAGATGGAAAGACAAATTAATCAGAATTAATGTGAAAATGTATGGTATTGACTATTGCGATTTCTTAGATCCATCATGTATAGCATATTAGCATGGTGCCACAATCATATACATTAAAACAAGTGCGAAATTAAAAATTTAAAATACCATTAAAATTCGTGATGTAGTAATTAAATAAAGTGCGAAATTAAGATGAGCAGTTGTAGTTTGTTTGAAGCAAGTCTTCCCTTAGTCAACAAGTTGCTGACCACGCGGTCAACTTAAACCATCATTTTGTAACGCAATTTTATCATCTACGATTTCGTTGTTGATTACTTCCAAGTTTCCAACCAACTTGCTTCCGTCCAATAATACAACTCCCGTCCCATCTCAGACATGGTCATGGTGTGTGGATGTGGATTATAATCTATTCCATTAACTCCAAATTGGTTACATTTGATACACACAAATGGTTATAAATGTCTTACATGGTGTGTGGATGTGGATTATAATCTATTCCAAATTGGTTATAATGTAAGACATGTTGATTGTCAGCGGCTCATGATCCACTCACATATTTTAATAAAACACTTATAAATGTCTTATAAAAATTTATAAGTAACAAAATATTTTATTAAAATATTTGTAGTTCACACCGTATGAATATTAGTAGGAATGTCGATCGGGTCAACCCATAGAATTTCGGGCTAGCCCTATCGAATCATCAAGTTGAAAAAAATTTAGATTAAATTTTAACCCTAACTCAAAACGTTCGGATTTCGAGCTAACCCATCGAGCTAGTCGGGCTCGATTTTTTTTTAAATAATTAATATATTTATCTCGACAATGACATTTCAACATCGACTTACATCATAACTAATAATCTAATATGCAACTCTTACAGATGTAAAGATGCAATACTTGTTAAATAATTACTATCATTTTTATTTTTATTTTACATCTAAATGTTGTATGTTATGTATTGGATTAAAAATACATAGAAGTGAAATAAAGAGTATAACTTTTTTTTAATATTGAATCAAAATACGTTTCACAAACTTTTGAAAAAAATACCTTATCATACTAATTTTCAGAAGCAAAGTAATAAAATTAAAAATCAAATAATGAGAAAAATCTCATATAATCAGGCGAACACATTATTTTCGAGTTATTTTCGAACCAACTCTATCAAGTGTCGGGCTATTCGGACGGTAATTTTATTGGGTTGAAACTTTTCAACCCAACCCTCTCAGATTGACGGGCCAATCGGACAAGTCCACATATTTCGGGCTAAATTGATATCCCTAGATGGTTGCATGGGAGATCCCTTCTTCTTTGATATATAATTATAAAACTTGTATGTGTATCTTTACTCAAAAGTATGTACTTTTATGTGTTTTTTAATAAAAATAATAATAATATGGTTTATATTTTCCTCCAAATGGTGATTCAGAAAAATGTAGGATTCTTTACAATGTGTAGTACACTATAGATAATGAAGCTACATTAAGTTGAAATTATCTCACATTGAAAAATGTAGGATTATCTACCATGTGTAGTACAATATAAATAGTGAAACTACATTATCCCATATTGAAAAATGTAGGATTCTCTACCATGTGTAGTACACTATAAATAGTGAAGCTACATTTAGTTAAAATTATCCTACATTAAAATATGTAGGATTTGAATATAAAATTAAAAAAAAATTAAAAATTTGGTTGGACCCGATGATTTTGGCCCGGCCCGGTGGGCTGCGGTCTTCTCATCTACCGAACCTGAACTTGACCGTGCGTCTAGGCGGACCGATCCGGGAATCAACCTGTGATCAACGGTTTAGGCCTGGATCGTTGACTTTTGGGCCGGTTCAGGGTTGGCCCGCCGGTTCCGGGCTAACCGTGGCAAGCCTATATCATATACTCCTACTATCTATTTTTTTTTTTTTGAAAAAAGATAAAGAAAGAAAAAGGGAAAAGGGTATTTATTTATAATAAAGACCACACCTCGGAATTCACGAGCGTGAAAAGCTGTGGCTGTTGGGAAGCCACCCCCTCTCTGCCAGCTGGCTGTTGGACATCTCATCCAAACTTGGCGCTCTCTACGGAGATCAACTACTCCCTCGGCCATCCTGCCCCCAACAAAAAACAAAACAATAAAAATAAATAAAGATGTATTTTTGACCAAATAAAACAAATTGCTCTTTTTAGTCAATCCTCCTAAAATTCATCAATTTTAATATCTTTGTTAATTGAGTACGAATCTTTTATTTTTTTATTATCATCATGTTTGAATAATTGGTTTGGGAATAATAAAACCTCAGCAGCATGCACGCCGCAAAATTTATTATTGTATCGGTACTGTAGTGCTACTGCTACTGGTAGTATGTATCTTGCTTTGCTTGCATTAAGAAGTCAATTGTTGAATTGAAAAAAGAGAGTCCATTGTTGAATGTGCGATAGAAATAGGATTAAGTATTATAGTTTCACACAGACCACAGTATAAAGGTTAAAATGACCTTACGATCTAACTTCAGAAATTTTCCAAAACACGAGAAAAATAAGAAAGGTTAATGTTTTTCAACTTTATCTTTCTCTACTATTCATTTCATGTAGTATGATTTACAGCCCTACTTTTGAGCAAGTTGCACTTATGGTCTTTGCTATAATAATAATAATAATAATAATAATAATAATAATAATTGGTCTTTCTCATTTCATCCGTTTCTTTTCCATCTCCATGAGATCGCGGTCAATTTTTTTCATTAGTTGAGAAATATTTTTTATAAGGCTCCGTTTATTTTCATTGAAATGATAAAATATATATATTTTCATCATTTTTATATGTTTATTATGACAGAAAATTAATTTTCTTTTGACTAGATGAAATATTTTATCGGAGGTCGAAATTTTTGTAGGCCATTAACTTAGGACGTTTTTTTTTTTTGCAAAATTAGGCAACATTTTTTCGGGCGTGTAAATTTGGAACATTTATTATTAATTTCGACGTAAGTGAGCCACACTGGGCCCGATCGGACTATTTTGCACGTGAGACGTCTGTGACTTCACAGCTAGAGCCCACACGTTGTTGTGGAATTTTATTTCATTCTTTTATTTGGCATATTTATACACATGTAAAAATAAATGGGGCAAAATGAGATATACCCTTTTTGAAAGACAAAACATAAAAAATACCCACTATTTACAAAATAACAAATTATACCCACTTAGGACATTTTTACCCTTATGTATCATTCGCGCATTGCTCGACACTGAAGCGTCGAGCACTCAAGTGTCGAGTGTCGAGCATCGATGTGTCGAGCATCGTGTGTCGAGCAACTGAGCTTCGAGCACTGAACTGTCGAGCGAGGCAGAGGTGTCGAGCGTCGAGCACTGAACTATCGAGCAAGGCGGAGGTGTCAAGCGTCGAACACTGAACTGTCGAGCATTGAATTGTCGAGCACTGAACCAACGAGGCGGAGGAGCGACGTGGCGCGGCGGAGGAGTGTCGTTGCAGTAGATCTAGAGAGAGCGCTGCGATGAGGCGAGGCACGGTGGCGCGGAGGTGCGCCACGGCGGATCTGGATAGAAAGAAAAAAAGGTGTGGCGGAGGCAGATCTGGGAGGCGGTGGAGAGAGAGAGAAGAGGAGCGTGCGGCTGGACGGCTAGGCAGAGGCGGGCGGCCGCGGCGGTCTTCCTAAACGCCTCCTTCCTCAAATTTTTGAGCAGCAAAACAACTTCACCGTAAAAAATGACGGTGACGTATTAATCCAAAATTGGCTCGATTTTTCCATTGAATCTGGCGATTTTGAGGTCCCGGAAGTAAGGTCGTCGACGGCAAAACGTTTGGAGTCGTGCTTCCGCCAGAAATACTAGGGCTTGAGCTTGATTTTGTAGGTGGATTGGGTGTCTCTATCGCCGGTGCCGTCGACGGATGAGGAGGAGCGCCGCAGCGAGTCGTCGCTGCAAAGGTAGATCTGGGAGAAGGGGGAAAGCGGTGGAAAGAGAGAGAAAAGAGGGCGGTGCGGCTGGGCGAAGGAGAGGTTGGGCGGCTGAGGTGGGAGGCCGCGGCGGAGGAGCGGAGGCGCCAGAGGCAAAGACGCGAAGGCTCGATGGAGAGAGAGAGAGAGAAAAAAAAAAAAAAAGAGAAAGATAAGAGGCTAGGACTGTGTCTGCGATTGGGGGGAAAAGGGGCTTATTTGAGATTTTATTTTTCTTAAGGGTATAAGTGTCAAGTTTTTCAAAAAATGGGTATTATTTATATGTTTTAGTTTGTGTGGGTATTTTTTTTGTCTTTATCTTTGAGAATGGGTATTCTCTACCATTAACCATAAATAAATCATAAAATAATACATAATTAAAAAACACAAATAAAAAATAAATTAAAAAATATTTAAAAAATACACAAATAATTGCCTTTACTCGACGACACATCGAAGGGTCGAACCAAACCCAGAATTGACATGGATTGGTCTGCAAAAATAAAATGTGTTTTATGTGATTTATCTTCACTCACGTATGACATCGACTTCAGATCGACGGTTATAATTTGGGGAATATGGGGAAATAGGGTTCATGAGGTAGATTCATATATGTTTTCAATTTATGTATTATTTATCTTCACTCACATATATTTTTTTAATTCATTTTTTACATGTGTTTTTTAATTATGTATTATTTTATGATTTATTTTTATATGTGTATAAATATGCCAAATAAAAGAATGAAATAAAATTTCACATCAGCGTTCAGGTTCTAGCTGTGAAGTCACACACGTCTCACATGAAAAATAGCACGATCGGACTCAAATGTGCTCACGGACACTGAAATTAATAATAAATGGTCCAAATTTGCAAGCCCGAAAAAATATGACCTAATTTTGCAAAGCGCTCTAACTTAGTGACCTACAAAAATTTTGAACTCATTTTCTCGAACGGCTCATTTTTACTCATTATCTCAAATGATGAATAATATTATTTTTGGGTAGTGATATAAAAATATATTCCAATATTCTAAGGGAGAAAAAATTGGGAGTCTTTTTTATCTCTAGCTAGAAAATATGAGAAAAAAGAATAAAAAAATCTTATTTTTTTATTCATTTTCTAATGAAAAAATTATAATCAAGAATGTAATTGTTGACAAATGTAGTGATTTCATTGGCATCATGGCATGACTGCGAAAAATTCGACGGAATATGATTGAAGGATTTTGACGCAGAATGTAGTACTCATTCCATCCTCATAAAATATACTCCCTCCTTCTACGAAATGAGTACCCAGTTGTAGACGACACGAATTTTAAAAAATATATTTAAAGGGTGTTTGACTGAGCTTATAAGCTCCTCAAAATAGCTTATAAGCTGTTTAAGAACTTATAAGCTCTTTAAAATAAGCTTAGCCAAACACCTTTTTAGTGTGATGTTAATGAAATAAGGATCCCACTTTTTAAGAGTATTAGTTAAAAGGTTATGTGGAGTATAATTGCTAAAAGGGAAAAGGTGCAGATTGGCCCCCGAAGTAGTAGCCCCTATAGCGTATAACCCTCTTACTCACTGTGTGTGCAACTAAACCCCTAAACTCCGAGAAAAGGGTGCAAATTCCCCCCCCCCTCTGACCTAACGCCGTTAAGTGTCCGTTAACGTTTGGGTTTAATTGCACCCTCTACTTTAGGGGTGGATCTGCACCTTAATTTTTTTTTTTTAATAATTTCAGCAACCCACCTTCGGCATCAACTTAACCGCCCCCGTACTCATCGACTCCAACTTTCACTTTGTCAGCTCGCACGCGCTCAATCTCTTGATCGTCGACTGCTTACCGCCGACATGCAGCAGCATCACCAACTCCAGATGTGGACCTGGATCGAAACCTGCTTGGTCCAAATCCATATCCGTATTTTTTTACTTAGGTCAGGATTCGGTCCAAATCCATTAGGTCCAAAAAAATGAGATTAATGTCCAGATCCATTAGATTCACAGGTTCTCGAGTCCTGACCCGGATCCATTCTTTTTTCTCTTTTAAAATAAATTTACAAATATTAAATTAACCAAAAATAAAATCATAATTATTATCTAGAGTTTTAATAATTATTCAAAAATAAATAAATAAAATTTAAATATATATTATATAGATAAATATATACACAATTAATATCATAAGATAAGTCTAAAAGGTTAAGGTGTTGGAGGAGATGCTGTTGTGCTGGAAGGTGAAGAAGCTGGTGGCGTTGCTGCATGTAAGCGGTGGGCAGTCGACAACCAAGAGATTGGGCGCATGCGAGCTGACAAGGTGCAAGTTATAATCGATGAGTACGGGGGCGGTTAAGTTGATGGCGGAGGTGGGTTGCTGAAATTATAAAAATAAATAAATAAATAAATAAAGGTGCAGATCCACCCCTGAAGTAGAGGGTGCAATTAAGCCCAAACGTTAACGGACACTTAACGGCGTTAGGTCAGATGGGGGAATTTGCACCCTTTTCTCGGAGTTCAGGGGTTTAGTTGCACACACAGTGAGTAAGAGGGGTTATACGCTATATGGGCTACTATTTCGGGGGCCAATCTGCACCTTTTCCATTGCTAAAAAGGGAAATGAGTACTCATTTCACGAACGGACTAAAAAGGAAATATAGATACTCATTTCGTGGACAGATGGAGTATTCAATTTGTCATTTTCGTCCGTCTTTATAAAATGTATTCAGTCTATTTTTGGTAAGTTTTAAGGTGTGACACTAACTCCACTCACAACACATTCAACTACTTTATTAAAACTCGTGTCATTTAGAAATTGTTATTTTATATAAGGACGGATGGAGTATATTAGAAGTGTAATATTTACATTATTGTTAAAATTACTCCTCTTCCTCTCCCTTTGTCCTTGTAAAAGTATCGATTCTTAAATGACACGAATTTTAATAAAATATTTGAATATGTTATGGGTGGAATAATGATCTCACTTTATTATGAGTGGAAAACTTACCAAAAATAGACACACACTTTATAAAGTTTTTAGATGTGTTTATATGATCTAAAATATAACATTTTTTTTAATGTTTTATTGGTGTTTTTTATTGGTTGTATTTTTTTGTTAATTTTTTTTAATATTGTTCCTGAGTCTAACTGTAAATGATTCGTTTTTCATGTGTTTTTTAACCTTTGAATTGTGAGATTTTTGGCTCAAGCCACTCTGCATAAATTATTATTATTATTATTTCATGACAATATATAATGTTGAAACTATTATATATGGTTCAACAAATAATAGATGCATGACTCAACAAAAAGTAATGAAGGAAATATATTTGTCGTACGCCTAAATTAAAAATTATAGGTCCGACACTAATTGTTAAGCCAATACACGTATACGATTGAGTTTATGTTTTGAAGAAAGTTCATGCTAAGAGTAATAAAATATTTATTGTAATTTACACAATATACAATTTAATTAAATATATTTCGAATAATACATTAGAAGTCAAATATAAAAAAACATATCGCTCCACATATATCACATGACCATATATAGATGACATTGGCGCTGTACATTTTTTTTCTTTTTTTGAATGAAGTTTTGATATATTTAAATAAAATTGTTATTTCCACTTTCGAAGATAAGTTTGTGTTAAAAGATTGAGGTGCATTAACTGTTGTCTAATTACTCACAAATATTAAAAAAAAATTGAATATCTATATCGATATATATTATATATTAATATAACATTGGTCATAAACATAGAAAATTATATTTTTTTTCCTCCACTACATACTTTCATAAAAAGAAGTTTATTATTTTATAATCCAATTAAATTGATATAAAGCAAAATGAATTCAATTTATTATGTAATTTTTTTATATGCATACAATTTTCATGTATTTAAATAAGGGTTAAGGTGCATATTCACCCATGAAGTAGAGACCCGTATAATGTTTACCCCCATTCTCGACTTTGGCGCAAACACCCCCCATAGTACAAGAAAATGGTGCATTTAAATCCAGACCTCTAACACTGTTAAGTTTCCGCTAAACGTCTGAGTTTAATTATACCTTCTACTTTAGAGGTGGATCTGCATCTTAACTTTTTTTTTTTTTCTCAATTTCGGCAACCCACCTCCAGCATCAGCTTAGCCGCCCTCGTATTCATCGGCTCCGAATTGCACCTTGTTAGCTCGGATCCATCGTTTTTTCTCTTTTAAAATAAATTTAGAAATATTAAATTAGCCAAAAATAAAATCATAATTATTATTTATAGTTTTAACAATTATTTAAAAATAAAAAATTAAACCATAATCTATAAAAAATATTATAAAATTCAAAATAAGCAAGCATATAATAATCAAGCGCTAAATAACATATTAATATTAATAGTAGAATAATGATATACACACTTATTTTAATTGTATATGTACAAAATGGATGAAAATTAATTATCATATCATTAAAATAAATTTTATCTCTAACTCCATCACAATATTAAGTAACAGAGAAATAATGTGTCTTCTATTTTATATTAAAAAAAAGGAAAATAATATTATCAATACAAATAATAATAATAATAATAATAATAATAATAATAATAATAATAAATGAATAAAATTTAAATATATATTATATATAGATATATATATATATATATATATATATAATTAATATCATAAGATAGGCCTAAAGGGTTGTTGGGAAATTAATGAAATATCCTAACCTTAGTTTTGATAATACCAAAACTCTTAGATTTTCTTTTTAGTCTAAAACTTTTCGAACTCAAGTGTTAGAGTTCAGTTATATAGTTAAGCTGAAGTTCTGAAGACTGAAGATCGGCGGACTGAAGACTGAAGATCACTCGACTGAAGACAACATGTGGAAAGACCAAAGTCAAATACTGGTGTTTTAAATGGACGAAGATCTCACTGAAGAATCAGTTATGATTGATTAACTAATGTTGGCCACGTGGAATTAGCGGACTGATACTCAAGTCATGTATCAGTTGACATTCTTCCTCGTACTGGAGATTTTAAGTTAAAAGGAAGTCACGTACACTCAAAGTACAGCCGCATTAAATGCAGAAATATTGAAGATCGTCCTTTTCTGCAGAGCATTCCTTTTTTGTGCTAACTTGTCAAAGGCACCATGCTGCTGCACCTAGAGACGCCGTTCCTCACCAAATTAGGAACCTCAAAGATTGAAGCCTCAGTCAATTTCAAATATTTCTCACAACGGACGAATTATTGAAGACCATCTTGCCAATGGATCTATTTAAGACTTCACCTATAAATAGAGCTCAAGGAACATCTGCAATCTTCACCGATTCAAACGCTCAAGCTAAACCTCTTCCAAAATAGCAACTCAGACTTTTCACTGCCTTCAAAGTTTGAATCGAATAAGAGAATACTCGAAGCCTAAATCAGTTCACTGATTTCTTACATTCCCTTAGTTTCTTAAGCAAATCCTTTGTAATATTTGAAGCTTAAGTTCTCGATTACCGGGAGCCTGTTCTCTGTAATCTAGTTGGTATTTCAAACCCCTTTTCAATTGAGCGAAAAGAGAGTTTGAGAGAGAGAGTTCGAGACAGTGGTCTGAACTCAAGAGTTCTTAGGCCCCGCAAGCAAGACAAGTGTAGTCCTTGCAACTACGAGCTGAGAAGGAGACGAGAAGTCCAATCTAGTGTTTTGGCACTTAAACTTTGTTTCAGTTGAAGGTTTGCTGTGCACCCGCAAGCACTAGCCCAGAGTGATTGTTAGTGTGTTTAACTGACCGTGGACATAGGAACTTGTTCCGAACCACGTAAAAATCCCTTGTTGTCTTTCGCTTCCTGTTTATCTTTCTTATCTGTGTTCAAACCTCTTATTAAACTGAAACTGATAAATTGTAAAGTGAAACCTTAATCTGACAACTTGTTAATCACGAAGGCTATTTCTTAAGTTTATTTTTCGCTGTTTGTGTTATTAGTCTAACTGATAAATATTTGGATAATCAGTAAGATTCATAACACTTCTCTGTCTTCAAAATCTAGACTGAAGCCTTACGTGGATTATCACTTAAAGCTTTGAGCCTAACTGAAATCAAAATACTGAAGTTAGTCCAATATCAGTCTACAACCCTTTGTTAACTGAAAACCATCTTTGACTGTTAACCTCTTTCAAATTCTTCAGTATTAGTCAACTGACCTTCAATCATTCAAAAGATTTTTGTAAAAATAGCCTACTGGTGTATTCCCCCCTCATACACCAGTTCAGTGACCCTCCAGGACCCAACAAGGGTTAAAGTGTTGGAGGAGATGTTGTTGTACGAGACGGTGAAAAAGCTGGTGGCGCTGCTGCATGTCGGCGGTGGGCAGTCGACGACCAAGAGATTGAGCGCGTGCGAGTTGACAAGGTGCAAGTCGGAGCTGATGAGTACGGAGGCGGCTGAGCTGATGCCGAAGGTAGGTTGCCAAAATTGAAACAAAAAAAGAGTTAAGGTACAGATACACCCCTGAAGTAGAGCATGCAATTTAACCTAGACGTTTAACGGACGCTTAACGGCGTTAGAGGTCTGGGTTTAATTGTACCATTTTCTTGGACTATGGAAGGAGGGGGGTGTTTGCACCAAAATCGAGAATGAGGGGATAAACGCTATAGGAACCTCTACTTCAGGGGTGAATCTACACATTAACCTTTAAATAATCGTCTTTAGAATAATAAGGAAATGTCAATTTAGTTATGTGGCAAATATTGCATAAAAATAAGGGTTCTATATTTTTTTTTATAATACATGTTTTCATCTATTATTAGTTTGATTTTTTCGTTGAATTATTTTAGTATTTTGTTTCTCATTGGTTTAAATTAACTATCCGTTAACAAATTATACATTACATAAAATTGTACTTATAAATTAGTTACATATTTAATTTTTCTACATGATTCGAAGAGAGTTATAAACTTATTTATATATTTATTAGTAAAGTAATCGGTGTTTTCGCAAGTTTACAAAATAACTAATTAACAATTGATTTGAGGTTTAAGGACATCACCATAAGAATAATTAATCAATGTTTTTTTTGTTCTTTTTCTTTTGTTTCAAATATAAGCATTGTTCAATTAAAAAAAAATACTAATGGATATTCGTAACCATGTAGAATGTATAATAACATCATAAATATCCCATTTCCAAAAAAAATTATAAATATTCCAGAATTTATAGCAAAATTTATATGTTTTGGCCATTCAACTTATATACAACTTTAATACTCTCCTCCATCTACGAAAAATTTGTTATAATTTTTTTTGGCCCGTTCACAAAAGAATTGCATTTTTCAGTTTGTAATAGTAGGATTCACACACCTCCACTCACATTTAAAACGAAACTTTTACTCCCCTAACAACCCCACTAATATTTTATTAAAATTCGTGTCATTCATCATGTGATAGATTTTTTGTGGACGGAGAGATTACATACATTAAAAAAAAAAATCAAATTCTTAGATTATAAATTTATCAATATTTAATATATATATATATATATATATATATATATATATATATATAGGTTCGGTTCGGTGTCCAACCGACAGAGTTTGGATGAACCAAAATCGAATCAAAATTTAATCAATTCTCTAATTTTCAAACCGAGCCGAAAATCACACCAATGAATTTAAAACCGAACCGCACCAATATCTATCGGTTCGGTCGGTTTTTGCGGTGTGATGATTCAATGCCTGCACACCCCTAGTTAGAAGAAAGTCAACAAGTAAGCTATGAGTTAGTAGTCTGAAAACTGAATATTGTATTCAAACGCAATCAAGGAAATTACTTCAGCAGTTACGATTACGTAACCCGTGGATCAGTCTAAGGAAACTATCTGGTTAGTTGACTTGCAGCTCTAAAACAAAGAATCCCAAATCAGTGGATTCTCTTATAAATTAGAACTTTAGACGTAGGAGAGTTTCTTCGAACCACATAAAACTTGATATATATTTTACTTTTTGTGCTTACTTTTTCGTATTACATTAACTGTTATTAAATTGCAATCAACCATCAGCACAACATATAATCAGCATCAGCTGAAAACAATTATTTGCCATACTTAATATCAACGAAGTTGCTGATCAAACTAAAATTAGACTAAGCTGAAAAGTTAACTTGAAGATTTTAACTAAGCGAGTAACTTAACCACCACATTCTGCACATACGTTATCAGTCCAATTAATTAGCTTACGAGTAGTCAATACGATTGCTAACTGGACAGTGGACACTCATTTAGATGGACATACTTGGATTACCAATCAGCTTACATTTCGATCAATTGAGCTAAATCATTCCAGTTGACTCATAATCAGCTAAATATGTTCTAGATCAGCCACTATGGAAAAACAATGAAAAAATAGTCATATTTATGATTGAAGATTCATATTTTAATATTATCCTTCCGTCTTAAAAAAATAGTCATATTTTTTTATAGGATATTCATAAAAAATAGTCATATTCTATTTATGAATAGAAGATATTACGCTTAATAATTAATATATCAATTTTTTTTATAATACCATTTATCCATTCTCAATATATCAGATTACTTTTATTAAAAATTCCTACCACTCAATTTCATGACTATTTTTTGAGGATGGAATGTGACATCATCAAATGCGTAAATTTATGGATTTTTTTTTTTACTTTGAACAAGAAGTTTACCGTCTGATTAGCATGTCACACCAAGATTGAACTTTGGGTCAAACAAACATCTACGCTAAAATAAAAGAGAAAACAGCCTGTGAAAAAGACAGCTTAAGAGATTGTGCCTCGCGCATTACAGGTTGTACATTTAGTTCAATTTATGAACACACAGGCCCAAAAAGGGAATAAAAAGGCAGCCACCATCACTTTCCCATGAATCTATAATACAGGCAATTAATTCCTCTTTTTCCTCCTAAAAGAAAACCCGAATACCAAACCCGACCCGAATAGACCAGTACGGATTTTATTCGGGTACAATAAAACGCCCGCCTCCCAACAATATATAAGTTCATAGCACTGCAGCTATTAATTTACCTGTGTTAGTTTTTGCAGCTCATTGATTCCGATTCAAAATTTGATTGTTGGTTCATTTCGAAAATTTCTATTTATTTTTGTCGCCTTCCTTAATTTTTGGAAGTAGGCACGCGCGGAACAGTTGGTGGATTCAAATGTGTGCTGAGCTTCTGTTGCTAAGATCTGCTGGCGGTGAGTTGTTCGATCACGTGCTCCGCGTGTGGTTGGCGTGTGTTCTGTTTGGATTTGGAAGTTTTTGTCTGCCTATTATTTGAATTTCTGGAGTTGTTGTCGGTGGATTTGTGTGTGGTTTGAACTGAAGTGGACTGATCGAAGCATTTTTTAATGCCGGGGGAGGAAGGAGGTGTTAGCGATTGTGTTTTTTTTGGCTTTGGAATTGGAGCTGCGGTGAGCGTGTGATTGAGGATCTAGAAGCTCGACTAGAAAGAAATTGTGTTGTCATTTGCGGCTTGAGTTTTGAAATGGTACCTGGTCCGACAATCTGATGAGGCCTACAAGTTTTGCGATGCCTGGTTGTTGCATTTGTTCGTTTTGATTGTTGCACTTTGAAATTTGATTGATAGGAGATGAATTGGATGGTGAGCAATAGCAATGTACTGAGGCATTGGCGGTTTTAGTGTCCTGAATGTGCTTTTTGAATGTGATTGACGGCATATATTATGTTTCTGTTTAAACGTGAAATGCCAGTAGGTCGTTGATAATGAGCTTGATAGATGCGTCAGAGACGTGAATGCCAGTAGCCTTGTGAGTATATTTGGAGAACAAGAAGGAAACTGTGTCTCTGATGAATTGAGTAAAACTAATATATCCCCTCACTCTCAATAAGTTAAAGATCCTTATGAATTCTGCTAGTCTCTTGGAAATGTATTCTTGCTAAACTTAAACACTTTCACCTTCCTAAGGTGAGTTAGGCCACACTATAAAATTCATGAATTACTTATGAACAATTTCAGGTGCTATGATAAAGAGTGTTTCGCATGAGCTGTTGATGTTCTCATAATTTATTAAGGAATCTTCTCATTAGACATGATAAAGTTTTAGTTTCACGGTGGTCTGTTGGTGGTTTTGTGATTTTTGTTCAAGCACACAGTTTAAACTAGATATAAGACAGATTATGATAATAATTCATTCATCTCTTGCTTATTCTTCAGTGAATTAGTTACAAAGGTGCAAAAATCATAGGTGTAATATGCTTCTATGGAAATGTGCTTATGCAATTTTCACTTTCTTTTGGATGACTACATTACATCATCGGCAGCCGTATTAAATGTCTGATGACATTAGAGATATTATGGAGCTTCCTGTACTTGGGATCACTATTTGCTTTCACCACAAGATCTTTTGCCAAAAAATCAAGTACAAGTATTGGCTTGTCTTGAGACTACCAAACCTAGACTAGCTTCAATCAAACTGAAGCATTATAATATTTCTCAGTATTGCCTATGTTATTTTCGCCTCTATGCAGATACAATTATTTGCCAGAGATGGTCTTTTATGAGGTTTCTTTAAAGTGGATGTGCTTAGCAGAGATGGTCTTTTATGAGGTTTCTTTAAAGTGGATGTGCTTAGCAGAGATGGTATATGATATGACTAGATTATATTTAAGAGGATCTAATCTGTTTTTTATTGTGTGTTCTGATCTATAATTTCTAGTTATTCTTGGGTACATTTAGTAGTTCAGTATAACTCTGGGTTGTTCATTTTTCTTTTTAGGTTATTTCGTACATTCTTTCCTAATTTCGTATGTGTAATTTGTTGATGTTTTGATCATTGATGGATTTCTTTCTTCGGTCTTTTTATCCCTTTTATGTTGATCTCAGGGAATTCGTCATGACTCCAATCTGTTTTCAGGTTGAATGGCCTTAAAAATGTAGGACTTGCAAAGGAAGTTGATAAATCAATGAGTTGCAGTCTTTACTGTAACTGCGCAAAGCAGTTGTGTTTCTATGGGGTAAAAGTGGTACCGAGATGATATTGCAGTTGAAAAACTATGGACATGGAGGATATGCGAGATGATAATCAACCTTTAGAGCAGAATTCTCCAAGTGGTTCATGGTGGCCTTCGGATTTTGCTGAGAGTTTTGGATCTATATCCTTGGAATCTAGAAATGAGAATCTAAGGACCAAAGAATACAATAATAAAGAGAAGTATGACAGATTATCATATAAAAGAGCATCACAAATCCTGTGGAGCACAGGAGTGCTTTCTGAACCAATTCCAAATGGTTTCTACTCTGTTGTTCCAGTGAGCTTTAAAACCTCAACTAATATTTTCTGTTTTATGTTTTTTGACTTCTGACTAAAATGAGGTTTTCAACTGTTATTAGTATACTGTTTAATTCACCATCAGTAGGTCCTAATTAACCTTTTGAGTATGCAGATGGGATAGAGGTCTTATTTTTATATATATATATATATATATATATATATATATATATATTAAGTGATAAGTTCAAACAATGTTGTCACTGTCAGGATAAAAAGCTCAAGGAACTATATGAAGATATACCTACATTGGAGGAGCTTAATGCTTTGGAGCATGAGGGTTTGAGGGCTGATGTTATTCTTGTAGATGCCGAGAAGGATAAGAAGCTTTCTATGCTAAAACAATTGATTGTAGCTCTGGTTAAGGGTCTTAACTCAAATGCTGCAGCTGTAATAAAGAAGATTGCTGGATTGGTGGGTACTTTTTGGTCAAATTAAAATATTATCTTCACTTCTACAACTTTGTCAAGTTTTTTACTTTATGGTCTTCTCTTCCCTCTTTAACTCACGTTATGGTTATAATAAGTTTTTCCAAATATACGAACTTCTATTAAAGGGTTTACCTTCAATCCAGTTAGTCTAGCACCATGTTCTTTCCCGAAGTGTCAGTATCTATCATACTTTTTCTTTCTTATACTTAACTATGACACCGTGACAGAGATAACGTTTTACTCCATTTGAAGTTTGTCAACATTCTGTCCCTGATGTAACTTTTGCAATCTATATCTTGAGGAGATGATACAGAATTTTGTATGTATTACTCCCTTCGTGCCATTATTGTTGGCTTGTTTTCCTTTCTGGGGTGTCCCATTAATATTGGCCTGTTTCCATTTTTAGAAATGATTTTACACTATAAACAATGTGGCCCCACACATCTTTACACACTTTTATCCTACAACCTTATGTAGGGAGGGAGTATATTATTTGTTGGTGCTTGCTTGTACGATGCACACAGTTCACTTCTGTAGGCCTTGAAGTGTGTTATCTAATTTTCTTGAAAATAGACTGGGTTATATTTTGCATGCTTTATATGGTTTGTGTTCAGTTGATTCCTAATTTCCACTTCATGTGAATGTTCATCTGTCTCTCTGGACAATCTTGGTTTGTGGTTCTGACATTCAGACTTCCTTTATAGGTATCTGATTTCTACAAGCGGCCAAATTCAGAAATAAGCCCTAAGAAAGCTGCTCAGGAAGAATCCTCACATCTATCTGAAAGTCGAGGTGTGCAACTGCTGGGTCAAATACGGCACGCTTCGTGCAGACCTCGAGCAATATTATTCAAAGTTCTTGCCGATGCTGTAGGACTGGAGATGAGGCTGGTGGTGGTAAGCTTCATTTTAACCTGAATATTTTACTTGTCTTATTTATTTTGATAAAACATTCTTGTTGCATTACCTTTGACTGGGACTTACTGGATTAATTCTGTAAAGTTCTTTATGTTTTATGCTAAAATTAATCTCGTGCCATGTGGGTTTGTCCTGTCAGGGTTTACCTACGGAAGGAACTTCTGAGTGTGTGGACTCCCACAAACATATGTCTGTGTCAGTCGTATTGAATTCTGTAGAATTGCTGGTTGATTTGATGCGGTTTCCTGGCCAACTGATACCTCGGTCAACCAAGGCTATCTTTATGTCTCACATATCTGCTGCTGGGGAGAGCGATTCTGCAGAAAATGATTCTTGTGATTCACCAATGGAACCAAACAGCCCCCTGTATGGAGTTTCGGAGCGAATTGATCCTGAAAGGTTAACATCTAATACCTTTTTACTTGCTAACCTAACTATTCTATGTGTAATGAAACTTTTCAGAATTTTGTATTTTCTTTGACGAGGGGTGATGAATGTTCATCTGCTCTTACAAAATGATATATTTTTCTTGTAAATTCAAACATAGTTGTTTAAGTCTTTTCGTCAAGAAAAAGAACACTTAGTAATTTGAATTCTATGCAGTGCTGAGAAAGATGACGGCTTGCTATATCAACGAAGACTGGAAGCTTATTCAAATGCAGCTGGACCTTCATTAAGAAATATGATGCTGCGGTCAAATTCAGTTGATAGAAAACTGAGGTGCTGAATATGGCATAACCTTTTTCTGTCACGTGATGACGTGAAACATACTTTGTTTTCATATTAATTTTCCTTCACGAATCAGGATAACTATTATTACTGGGTTCATGTTATTGTCTCAGCTTGTCGCGCAGTGAACCTAACATAGCCGCTACATTTTGGCGAAGGAGCAGGAGAAAGGTCATTGCTGAACAAAGGACTGCAAGTTCAAGGTTTACTTTAAACCCTGGCCTCCTGTTTGATAAATTATGTTGAGCACAAAATTTTTCTCTTTTAAGTGTGCGTGTGTCTCCCTCTCCTGTCAATTTTAGGTGATTTATAACTAGATAAGATCCAGTTTTTCCATGTGGAAGTGGTATCGTTACCACTTACCATCACATGGGCTATCACATTTATTATAAGTGAATATCAAACTGGAGCATTGTCTGTATTGCAGCATTTCCGTTTTTTCTGTAGATAAAGCCATAAACATAATCAGGAAAGTGTAACTACTTGAAAGCCAATTAAGAAGTTGCCATATTGACAAATTCTGTCTTTCTTTCTTTATGCTCATTCCCTGGAACTGTTCTTGCGCTTCCTAATGTCTAAAGTTTTCCAGCCCAGAGCACCCTTCACTTCGTGCACGTGGTCGTTCCATGCTTAGTGGAGATAACAAATCTTTCAGAGAGTATTCTGTTGATGATGCTACATCCAGGTACATTAGTGTTCCTTCTGTTTTTTCTTTGTACATATTTCAATCTTTCAGTTTGTTTCTCAAACTCCAGAGCGAGTTAGCTAAAGACAACTCTGGTTTTTGATATGGAAATGAATCGTTTTTGCTACCAAAATATTGTTCATTTTAATGTGGAAATCCCCAACTTCATTAGATTTTTCCTTTGTGAATTCATAAAAAAATAAATAATAATTTACGCTGAGAGCCTGAGAGTAAATAAATAAATGCCATTGTTATGCATTGAACCTTTCTGCGCGGATGTTATTTGAGATCAAACAGAATCTTGGTAGAACCTTCTTTCATTATCTGAACATGATTATGTGTTACTAGTTTTTGTCTGGGTTTCTTGTGTTCTCTAAATCAATGTTTGCTGCAGGTCAGAGGGGGCATCATCATCAGAAACACGTCGGCTAAGAAGAAGAAGCATTAGCATGACTCCAGAGATTGGTGATGACATCGTAAGGTTAATATCATCTTTCTTGCAGCTAAGATTTGGCATAATTTTAGCACACAAGTTCATTATTTGGTTTTTGACTTGCCCCTAGTGGATGGTATTTTCTTAGTGGAATTTGATTTAAAAATTGGCTTCTTAAAGTTATGATCTAAATATTTAAAAGAAAAGGAGAAGCATTCAGTTGTTAAATAAGCCCCCTGCCCGCCTTTATGATGCATTTTTTTTGTTATTAATAGCGTATAACTAGTGCAGTTGCCTTTGAGTAACTTCCATCCAACATTTGCATGTCAATATCAACTTACAGCTGTTTTTGTAGATCTTATAAAGCACGTTCAAATATGGTGTATCATGATTGCTGCTCTTGGAATTGTTTACTTGCAATGGTTCAGCTTTCTTAACTCTTGTTTATATGTAAGGGCTGTGAGAGCAATGAATGAATCACTAAAGCAGAATCGTCTTTTAAGAGAACAAGGCGAAAGTGGCTCATCTAATTCAGGTCAACCAGAAGACGTATGTTTCCTTTAACCTTTGGTAACATCGTTGCTTTCCGTTTCCTTCTCTGCACTAGTTTCTACTAGTTTTAAGTTTTTAACATGTATTATGTTCCGAAAGTAGGCTTTTGATTTTGTTATGCTCTTATGCATTTATACACCATGGGTATCTTTAGCTGCTGCCCTGCTACTTTTTCTCATTGTTGACTGCATCTATTATATCTCTCTATACATTTCTGCAGAACTTTTCTAGTTTGAACTTAGTTTAGTGAATCATCAAGAAAATAGGAGTTATTAGCTGCACTTATTTCTTCCTGTACCTTTCTCCAAGTCTTTTTAATACCTTGATCTATCTCTTTATCATTGTTGATTAACCTCATTTGGAAACTCAGTATCATTCAAGAACGGCTCCTATGAATAAATAGTTACTATGCCCTTTACATTTTATTGTCCAAGGACAATTTTATACATGTTAATATGTTATGGCCAATAAGTTTATTTGGTCCCAGTGGTAGGCATCCTGCAATCTGCATTTATTGGTTTCCTTAAAAATGTCAAAGATCATCAAAAGCAAAGTTATTCTTATTGTTTCAGATTATATGTTGGTTTTTCACTTCATTTTCCAATTATTATGTTTATTTGGTTCACCTACAATTAGCAATGCTTGTACTGTATTCAGGTTAATGATACTCAACTTGATGATTGTACCAAACTGTCTGGTGACAATTCAACTATTTATGCCCCTCAGAGGCAGCACAGTTCCCAGAAAGCAATGTCATTACCTTCATCTCCACATGAGTTTAGAAGTCAGACCCCAGAACACAGTGGGATTCCCAGGGTAAATGAGGAAATGGTTTCAACATGGAACAGAATTCTGGACTCACCAATGTTCCAGAATAAACCTCTGCTGCCATATGATGAGTGGAATATTGACTTTTCAGAGTTAACTGTTGGCACTCGCGTTGGGATTGGTTAGCTCTTTTACTTTAATTATATTGATAAAGCTAAAGATATGTAAGTGAGAGAAGTGAGTGAAGCGCCAAGGTGGTCAAGGCATTCCTGGATTTTGAGAAATGGAATTTATGGAAAGATGCCTAGTGTTGTCCTATTTTTTGAAAATGAAATAAATAATGTCCCTTGTGAGATGTGAATAATATTGAAATTAAAATGGAGAAATTTTGGCCATATTGTAACTGCTCTTCTATGTTTGTGAGTTATTATACTCCGTTTGTTACTGCGGTTGGCGTCTCTAACTCAATTATAGCTTACAACTAGTGTTCCATGTTTACATGCCTTATTTTGTACTTATATGTGGTCAGGGTTCTTTGGGGAAGTTTTTCGTGGAGTTTGGAATGGAACTGAAGTTGCTATCAAAGTGTTTTTAGAGCAAGATCTCACTGCTGAAAACATGGAGGATTTTTGCAACGAGATATCCATTCTCAGGTGCAGCCATTTTTAGCTCTAGTGGCTGGTTTTCTTCTGTTATGTCATTCTAATGTCGAATTTTTCTCTCTCTTTTTTTTTTCTTTCCTTGCAGTCGCCTTCGGCACCCAAATGGTACTTTCCTTAACCTGCTTTTATTAATTTCTGAACTTTTGCTTACTCATGTCATCTAGCTACATGCATCACAAATTTTAGACATGACTATTGAGAAAACATGGTTAGTACATTTTCTGTATTACATGTGAAAAGTTAGTACTTATTAGAATCATATCTAGGGCTGAGCAAGATATCCGAAACCGAAACCGATCCATACAGAAATATTAAAATATGATTTGGTTTTTTGGTTTGTTTTTTTTTTTTTTGAAAGAATGGTTTTTCAGTTCGGTTTAGTTTTCTTAAAACCAAACACAACCGAAAACAAATTATATTTATATAAATATATGAATATATATATATATATATTTATGTATACATCTATTACAATTTTAATATTAAATTTCTAACCTTAATGTCTCAGATCATTTTCACAATCCCGTGTAATATATATATAAAATTTTAAAATTAAATTTCTAATATTTATTTTGGTTGATTGTGATGAATGATTCAATACTTATAAAGATCATAATTGTTAAATTGTTATATACGCGTTGAAATGAAGTATGAATAATGATAAAAAATACTCCCTCCGTCCCACTTATAATGGTACACTTTCCTTTTTAGTTTGTCTCATTTATAATGACACTTTCTAAAAGTAGTATGTGGTCATTATCCATTCTACACACATTAAATAAGTGATCCCTACCCACTTTACACTCTTAACACTTTATTCTTAATCTCCATGCCCGTGTCATTATAAGTGGGACATAGGAAGTACAATTTAATTTCACCTTTATTTTTCTTTTCTTTTTTCAATTTTTTTTTTCTTTCGGTTTTTTGTTTTTTTCGGGTTATTTTGGTTTGGTTTTGGTTTTAGTAGAAAACCGAATGCACACCCCTAGCAGACATACCCTAGCAGACATATCCATGTTTAACTAAAGTGTTGAGATTCCTTTGCAAGTTAGTATCAAACCTGAAATCTTACTTTCATGAGTTCATTTTTGTTAAGTCATCGGTGGTTTTCCACTGAGGAAGAATTTATTGGAAGATCAAGCCTCTTACTTTTTCATATTGGAATTGGAACATATATCATACATATAAAGTGTGCTCTATGGTGATGTATTATTTTAAAAGTTCAGCTGTGGGAGAAAGGTAGGGGAATTGATCTCTTGATGTGAATATAGCAAATATTCAAAATCAGTATGTGGATAAGTAATGAGAAATACGAGTAGCTATATATATTGAGATCTAACATTGACTTCATGCTTTTCCTGCAGTAATCCTATTTCTTGGTGCCTGCACGAGACCTCCACGGTTATCAATGGTTACTGAGTACATGGAAATGGGGTCATTGTATTATTTGATTCATCTAAGTGGTCAGAAGAAGAAACTTAGCTGGCGGAGGAGAATCAAGATGCTACGCGACATATGCAGGTAAGTAAACCTTTTTTTCTGATTCAGTTTTTCTTCACGCCATAATTTTTTTTCATTAATCAAAATTGTAACTGGTATTATTATTTGAATTTGTAAACTAAAAATCAACTACTTATAATCAACTGATGAGCATTATATCTTACACTCCTAGTGGAGACAGGAGATAGTAATAATTAATTTCTTAAAATTCAATTGGATAAATGTTTTACTTAAATACTTTTTAATTTGATGGAAGTGATGAAATTTTGATAATATCAACTTTGTCAGTGGCCAAATGAAAGTGAGTGAAAGATTTGTATTGCAAACTTGAGATATGATTTCACAAACATCTTACAACTGCATTCTCAGCTATTATACTGGGTTTAGCTCAATATCCACTACCTTATAACAACTCTGTGCGAACATGTCATCTTTCTATTCACTCATCTCTAATGTCTAACTAACTCTACTAGCCTCATGTTACACTCGATGCAATGCATGCAGTGCGCATGCTGTGATTCTCATGACAAATTTCCGAGAAACAATTAAGTTGCTAGTTTGTTCAGAAATTTGTGTTTTGCACCACTTCCTTTTCCTGGAATGATTAACTTTTCTCCTGCTGTGTTGGCTATCAAGAGGGCTGATGTGCTTACACCGCATGAAGATTATCCACCGTGATATCAAAAGTGCAAATTGCCTTGTGAACAAGCATTGGACAGTTAAGATCTGCGACTTTGGACTATCAAGAATCTATATTGATGTACCTGTGAAGGACTCCTCATCAGCCGGCACACCAGAATGGATGGCTCCTGAGCTCATTCGAAACGAACCCTTCTCAGAGAAATGTGACATTTTTAGCCTCGGTGTTATAATGTGGGAGCTCTGCACTCTAAATAAACCCTGGGAGGGGACTCCACCTGAGCGGGTAGGCCCAACTATCCTGTTTCCTTATTATATTTATAATTCAATGTTTACAGCTTATTCATCTTCCTTAATTCCTATCTTGTTTAGGTTGTGTACACCGTTGCAAACAAGGGAGCTCGTTTGGAGATACCCGAAGGGCCACTGGGCAGTTTGATTGCAGGTATTGATATGCAGTTGAGACGTTTTAAACATGTTACCATTTGCCTTACAATTTCCATTAACTGCAGATTGTTGGGCGGAACCCCATGAGCGACCGAGTTGCGAGGAAATTCTCAACCGCTTACTCGATTGCGAGTTAGCACTTTGCTAACTCAACGCGCTTCTTGTACAGAAAGAGAAACCTTCATTACTGAGGTTTTCCATATTCGCCGGCTCAAATTTTTTAACTTTGTTGTGATTTTTTCATGAGAATGCCTTTGCGTTTCGCCTTGGGTTTTCTAATGGAAACATGATCATTGTGTCTACGCAATCGAATCATGAATTTTTCTACTCGCGTTGGCCCTAATCCAAGCAGTCAGATGCAGACACAAGAATTGTCAATTTTTCCACTCGCGTTGCCCCAAAATCTGTTACTATTATTGAAGTGTTTATTTCTACAAAATTTTGGTATATCTTTATTTTAAATTCTAAGGACAATATAGTAATTTAGTCTCTCTCTCTCTCTCTATATATATATATTTAAAAATTTGAAGGTCGTATGAGCCTAATTAATTAAATTGAGCAGCTCAAGGATACACCCAATTATACAGGTGAGGCCATTTTTATATTAATAAGCGCCTTTATAATCAAGTTGTGAAAAGTCCATGTTCGTCGGCATAGTTATGGGGGATATGCTCGTAGAAAATTGGAGCTGGAAAACCAAGTTAAAAAAAACCTTACTCATCAAATGCTCGTCGTATAAATGCGACACGTTTTCTTCACACTCTACTCCCGCGTTCAATCTTTTTGCCTCCACACTCACATTATTTACTCTTGAGAAATAATTCCTTCACTCGACTAGCGGGACTTGTCAGGATGATCATTACCTCTTGCTGTATTTTGATTTCACTGTGACTAATTGGACGGACCCGTTTGTCTGACAAGCTTCTCTCTCTCAATCTTATACCATCGTACATTTACTTACCAATTATTTATTATTCTACATTAATTTATTACTCCATTATTTTTTTGTACTCGACGTCCAGTTCTTAAATATTAGACCTATCTCCAATAAAAAATAATTTAGTAATTTAATCTATATGTTAGATTTATTTATTTTAATATAAGATGAGAATTATTTTGAATCTAAAATTTCATGGAAGTATTGGATTTTTTAAAAATCTATTTTGAGACTATCAAATACTCTCTGCGTTCATTAAAAATAACATATTTTCTATTTTCGTCTGTTCCACGAATAACGACCTAGTCCAAAAGTAGAAATAATTATGGCCATTAAACCTGAATCTCTGAGGCATTCTTATTAAATTGCGATTTTATAAATAAAAGAAAAAAAAGGAGAAAAAGCCTAAATTAAAACCCTTGAAAGCACAGATGAAGCAGACTAAATGCCTCATTAAAACCTCCATAAAGAAAATCAAGTGGGAAAAACCTTAGGAATGAAAAAGAGTGCCCATCTACAAATAGAAAATAAAAGTAAACTGAGAACAATATAAGAAAATAAAGCAGAGGCGGAGGGGATAAGAGCAATACTGAGCTTCGGACTAGCCATCATCCAGTAAATACTATTATCCCAGAAACAAATCCAACAACGATCATTGGAAGCTTCAGACTAACCATCACCTCCCAAGTAGCCATACTACAGTGCCGCCCGAAGCCATGGTAGAATTACGTGTACAAAACGTTCACCAAAGACCACGGTGATATCGAGCCAAACAGGAGCAACACAGCTAACAAAGGAAATCCGCAGCCGCGTATTCACGCTGCCACAAAAGAGGAAGAACCCTCCAACTCCAAAGGCTCGGCCAAGAAATAGTAGAAGCCTCGCGGAAAATAGCAAAACAAAAATGGTGACAGAGCCACAAACGCCAGTAGATCCGACCAATAAAAATGCAACTCCGGTTGCGAAAGTGCCATCAACACCGCCAACCTCGATGAGGCAAAAGCTTCCCTAGCCGCGGAGCCACCATCGGAGCCCGACCCGTTGTTGCCCAGCCTCTAGTGCACCATAAAACTGAAAAAAGCACCGGGGAACGCTCCTAAACCCAACACCACAAATAAAGTAGGAAAAAATGGAGCCATCCGAAGAGTGGCAGCCGAACCTGTTACTAACCAGATCCATGCAAACCAAACATAGACCATCATGCGAAGATGGCAGTGAGTGGACATGTCCATGCGTACCGCTTACTTAATAGCATCAATCTCATAAGGCTACAACCTTCAGACATGTGGTTATTTGCCATAATGTTCGCCGCCTTATTACCTTCACGATATATATGAGTGACATGGAGACGAAAATCCTGAAGAAGAATGAGAATTTTATTCCAAGAAGTGATAAAGCGCCAAGGAACTAAAGATGACCTACATTCCAAAAGTCGGACAATATAGATCGAGTCGGACTCAACCCACAAGTGAAGCCAACCACGAGCATGTGCAATTTGAATAGCTACGATAATGGCGAGAAGCTCAGCCTCAAAAGCATAACATATCCCTCCCTTGAAATGAAAGCAACCCCTGACCCAGCATGTTGGGAACCCCATGGAATATCAGGTTTTATTTTGATGATACCAAAATCCTTAGGTTTAATTTGTAATAGACTAGGACAGTTTTGAACTCAAGTGTTAGAGTTCGTTTCTAGTTTAGTTAGCAGTTCTGAAGACTGAAGACTGAAGGACTGAAGACTGAAGATACCAACTGAAGTATCAGTTGAAGAATCAGTTCAGAACTGATTACTTAATGCGTGCTTCGAGGACTCAGCAGACTGATACTAAAGTCAAGTATCAGTTAAACATTCTTCCCCGGACTGAACTTCCAACGTTCAAAGAAAGTCACGTGCTTATACAGTATAGCCGCATTAAATGCAGAGATCTCAGGATCATCCCTCTCTGCAGAGGTCATTCCTATTTGGTGGCTACTTTATCAGAGACGTCACATCTCCTGTCTTTCAAGATAGCCGTTTCCACCAAACAAGGAACCTCGAAGATTGAAGCCTCAGCCCAAATTCGAAATGCTCTCCAACAGAAGAAATCTTGAAGACGTTCTCCGCCAACGGATCTATTCAAGACCTCTCCAATAAATAGCGCTCGAGGATCAACTTCAATCTTCACCGATTCAACGACCTAAGCTGAAGCTCTGCCGAAATTGCTACTCAGCCTAAATCTTAAACTCCCCAAAGCTTGAATCGAAGAAGAGAATTCCAAAGCCAAAATCAATCCCTACTGATTACACACATTCTCTTAGACCTTAGGCATATATCTGTTTACCCAGAAGCCCAGGTCAAAACTTGCTCCAAAGAACTTGTTCTTTGAAGTCTAGTTGGCAAGTTTTTCAAACCTCTTTTCGTGAGAAAGAAACCGAGTGTTTGAGTGAAAAGGAGTTCAGGAAGGTACTCTGACTCCGTGAGATCCTAGTGCAAGGTCGTGCTAGGAGTGAGAAATCCGACGCGAGTGAAGCGTGGGTACTGAAGTAAGGTCTCTTCAGTGAAACGATTGTGTGCACCCGGTAAGCACACAGTTTGGTTTGCAGTGCACCAGTTTAGCACTTGCGGAGTGAATTGTTGGTCTGATCAACCGACCGTAGATGTAGGAAACGGTTTTCCGAACCACGTAAAACTCTCTGTGATATTTACAGCTTTCAATCTTTCTGTGTTCTTACTGTTGATAAACTCAATACTGAATAACCGCAAAGAGAAACCTAAGACTAACAACGTGCTCAACCGAGGCTATTACGAAATAAGTTTATTTTCGTTGCGTGTGATATCAGTCTGACTGATCTATCATCTGATAGTCAGGAAGACTTATATCATCTCCGTTTTAGCAAACTCGACTGAAGCCCTTACGTGCATCAGTTAAGTTCCAGTGACTTAACTGATAACTCATTACTGAAGAGTTTTCAGTATCAGTCGTCAACCCTGTTCGGTCAAAACTCTTTTCAAGTCAACAGGTATCATAGTTTGCGTGTAAAGTTTCGTTTTGATCTCATTCTTGAGATCCCTCTGTTTTTAGAGGAGAAATCGAAAAATAGCCCATAGGTGTATTCCCCCCCCATACACCTATTCGAGACCCTCCGGACCTAACACAGCACCATTTATAACGAAAAATCCCTCTAGTTGCAATTTTACCCGGAGCACCCATCACAGAGCCATCTGTGCTGACCTTGATCCAATGAGAACTTGGAGGCCACCAATGAACGTTAATAATCACAGGAGATGAACCAGCACACGTAGTCACGCTAATGGCTCTAATAATGGAATAATCTGACCAACTATTTCGCACGTGGCCCAGATTGCGTTTGGTAGATGTTGGGGTCCATGAGGGTTGACTGACAGATGTATGGGAGGGGGGAGAAATACACATGTAGACTATTTTTCGCAAATCAAACAACCTTAACCAGATTTCACTAGGAAATAGGTTGAAGGCTGATACTGAAAAGTCTTTAGTAAAATGATATCAGTCGAGCACTGGGTTTAACTGATATCCACGTAAAACTTCAGTCTATAGTTTGTAAAACAGAGTAGAGTTATTAATCTCCCTGACTATCAGTTGAGTCATCAGTGAGATCAATAACTCAGCAGCGAAATTTAAACTTAATGCGAATAGCCTTTAGAAAAGGTTTGTCACTTGTAAAATCCTTGGTTACACTTTTCAATTAGTCCAGTTCAGTTGAAAACAATTTAAGCACAAGCAAAGGAATAACTGAAAGCAGATAAAGAACATAAGGATTTTCAGGTGATTCGAAAATAACTTCTGTAACACCCGGCTTTTTCACTACAGTATATATTATTAATATTATTTCCTATTTTCTATTATCTAAAAGAAGAAAGAGAAGTAGAATCACAGAGATGAGATGAGATATTATTAAAATATCCTGAGCTTTTAATTTGCATCCTTTATTAATTTTATTCTTTGAAGCAAGTTTATAATTCCTAGTTAAAGGGATTATTTTATTATTTTCAGAGATGAGATTGGTGATAAATAAGAAATATTATTAGTCGACTTATCGCTCGACTAATCGAAGTGACGGATGTTATTTAATTATTTATCTATGAGCTTTTTATTTTAATAGTGATGATTTAATATTAAGTCATGAATTTGAGATCATATTTGAGATAGCAAGAATTTTATTTTAGCAAATTCATTTCCTAATTTTAGGAATGAATTTATTTGGGATTTTATCTCACAAGAAATTTGAGTTAAAGTAACCTTTGAAGTTTTATTTATTTATTTTAAAATTTTCTATTTCACTTGTGTCTATGGATTTTGGTTTGATATATGCACAAGGAGTAATATGGAGTGGATTTTATAACATTTTCCTTAAAACTTTATTAATAAAATAGCATGTATATCTAGTTTTTGGATTAGAACAAGAAAAAGCTTATGGGAGAAGTCATTACTTTCTTTATCCTTATCTTCCCTACGACTTTCCCTTTCATGCGTATAATCTCCATTCTTCTTTTACTTCAAGAAAACATGAAAACCTACTTTTCATTTTAGTTCCTTGCTCAGACGCTATTTTCTCCCACTTGTTCTTTCATTTCTTTTGTTGTTTCCTCACCAAGCTTTCGGAACAATTGAATCCTCTTATAATCATCCAAGAGTACAGGTAAGAATTTTTATAGTCAAGTATTCTATTCACAATAGAAATTAGAGAAAACAATAATTCTCTTATCTACTCTGTTTGTTTTGTTTCGAAAGTGGGGGCTGGAAGGATAGGCTTCATATTCATATTTTATCTTAATTTCTCTATGCTTTCAATTAGAGACTGATTAGAATTTAGTGATAGGATGAAAACAATCAAAGCTAGATAAAACCCCCAATTGTCGATTCCCTCAAGAACCCTAGAATTCCATCTTCTTAATTTCCATCAATTGGCTGCGTATATATATTTATATGTTTGTGAGGGAATCATTGAGATTTATTTGAGTTTTTATTTGCAAGAAATCATAATTTTCTAATAGTTTAGTTTCAATGGATGTGGGAATTCTTGATATAAGATAGCTACATGTTTGATGCTTGTGTAATTGTACTCTTTGAGTTGTAAAATGAGATCATACGATAGTAATTGGGGGATATCAAGCATGCTACTATATGTTGATGTGTTAAACATGAATTAAGTTTAAGCTAAAGCATGCTAATGTGTATTAGGATGATGTATTTGAGATCCTATAGCTTTTATTTGAGAAAAATATGAGTGATATGTCAATGAGCATTGCTGTCAGTTTTCGGGTTGGACAGAACAGTATGTTTCGGGGTACTTTTGATGATGTTTTCGTAGTCCAAATAACTTGAAATTTTTATTGTAATAACTTCATCATGTGTAGTCGTTCTCTGCAAAATTTCAGCTAAATCCGAGACCATTAGATATGCTAACTTATTTTCTGAAATGTACTGCGCGAAGCAGCGAAGTTCGGTGGCAGATTTTGCCTTTTGTGATATAACTTCTCATACACTTAATGTATTGTATTTTTGTAACTTTCTAATAAAAATAGACTTTGAGAGATTTCTAAAAATGTAAAGCTTGTATTTTTCTTTAAAGAGGTTGATTTTATATGATATTTCAAAGTTGAGATTCATATATAAATACATGTTTGAGATTTCTTACTTGGGATAGTTATGAATAGAATTATGCTAAGTGATTGATGTTTTAGTTATTAATTGTAAGCTAATCTATATAGAATGGATTAGTCTACTCTTAAGTTTTTTTCAACTTGAGATATCCCAAGAGATATGATGTTATTGTTTGCTTTTAGTTAGTGAAGTCCATATAAGTAGATTACTTAGATTAGAGGAAGCAACCCTAAAGTTTCAAGAGATATAAGTTTCAATTAGAAATTCTTTTCTATTTATTTCTTGTCTATCTATACAATCTTACCTTGGGAACCTCATTATAATGAAGGTTCGAGTGGCTTTATAAAGTAAACAAGCAAGGATCTCTACTTCATTAAGCATACCAGGTGGGCATTACTTTTACTATACGTATATAGAGATCCCCTGCGTGTCGCAGGCCTCTTATACGAATGAATGCATGAGATGATTTAACTGTTAATTTCAGTTTTATATATATATCAAACGAGTTTAATGCTACCTTTGAACAAGTTATTTCGTTACAAATCTTTGAACTGGAAAATATTACAACTGTTGTCTTGCCATAAATGTTTAAATTTTAGTATGATATCTATCTGATGTGGCTTTGCCAGTTATGTAATCGAATTCGGGTCTTGAGCAGTTGATAGCTATCCTGCCAGGGCTAGTGTACACCAGTGACCGTGAGTCATCTAGCGGGTTGGCCGGTCAAGTGACCGTGAGAGGTGGCCACCTCTCCGGCACAAAGTTCCAGATATGATAGATTACAAGAGAACTTAGTCTGCAGACGAACTTTAAGAATCACAAATGAACTTAGTAAGCTTGGGCCTTTTTAGCGAAAAACTCCCTTGCTGTACTGTTTATGATGGCATGACAATTTACAGTTTTGAAGCATGTATTTTTATACTTAGGCATACGTGCCCACTGAGTACTTTTGTACTCAGCCCTGCATATATTTCTAAATGTGCAGGTTGAGTAGCTGCCGATGGTGATGAGGTGACGAGCGGGACTCTTTTGTCTTATTATGTATTAATGAACTCTAGGGATACATGTCTTCATACATGTGATCAGAACCTTATTCCGCTGCGTACTCAGAAGTTTTATGTTATTTTGGCTAAGTCGGAATTATCCGAACTTACTAGTTATTTGAGTCTATACGACTAAACCTCCGTTATATTATAAATATCTCTTTTGTTAACAATGATGAAATGCGATCCTTCCTTGTTCGATTATTCCCCTTTCTACCCCGTTTCTAATCTTCCTCCATTAGTCACGGTTTCCCCGGCTTAATTATCCTTAATTAGGGTCGGTCGTGACAGAGTGGTATCAGAGCAGGTTTATTTGCTCTGAACCCTAGAGTTAACCAATTTTTCTAGTATGATCACTAGTATATATGAGTCAGTCAACCAAAGCTCATCACTTCATCACATCGTCATGCTCAGCAAGAAAGAAGGTGGTAATGATTTTAAAACATTGAGAAGTTCACGTTCTATATAAATGTACTGATGCTTACATTCAAGTTTTATTCTTTATTGATTGATTAGATATCTCAATGAACTTAGATGCGTTAAGAATGCATGATCACTGTTACGAGAAGAACAATAGAAGCTAGAAACTCAGTTATATTTCACTATAGCCATGGTGAAGAGCTAAGAAAGAGGAAGATAATCCAATGAAAGCAGTGCAAGCGGAGTGCCACGCACGAATCACTGACGCAGACATAGTTCTTCATTCAGGTTGTTCACGCGAGACGGAGCACCTAATCGACTATTGCCTTATTCGATGATAGTTTAAGTATGATATTGCTTATAGCGATGAGTGCGACTTATGTAATCAGTTAGCTAATCCCTAATAAGTTGAGACTCGCTTCTAGCCTCGATTATCACTAGCTATGGCTTGAGGATAACCTTCATGATTCATGTATGAACTTCAGAGTTAGACTTACGAGGGGTCAAAATGCTTTGTATATAATGTTATAATATTACGATTAAAGCTATCAGCTTATAGTTTCAGATATTCGGAACCATTCTACTTACAGTACCTATCGCAATAGATGAGGACATGACTGAGAATCCCTATTGATTACGATCACCTACTACGAATTGGAAAGACGAGATGTGATATGAGTACTAGCAATTACCAACCATTATGATTGATCATAAAAGTTTACGCAAGTGTGTAAGACGAGAGAAGTTCTCGAAGATGGTTCAGAGTTTAATAATAGCTAGAAGCGCCGACAGTGGATCAATGCTGAAATAAATGAATTAAGATTCTAATGAGACCCTAAGGATATACTCAAGATAAATATACATACCTTAACCTATCAAGGACATCGCCTCACTTAGAACGTCTTGGATTAGGCATTTAGTTTAGTAGCCGGAGTGAGAGCATTGACTAAGGTCATTCCATGACTTAGGATTACGTATGGTGACGCATACCCTGTAAAGATGCTCAGAGGAGCAAAATCTATTTCCTTATTGAAGGCGTGATGATTCAGAAGGTCTTTTGCAATGACACGGAAGAGTGCTTCAAATTATATGGTTGCATTTCAAGCGCTATGTGAAGGAACACTAAGTACTAGAAGTACTACATTTAAAATCATGTAGTGGAAGATTGTTGAGTAAGGTTGAGCCTACCTTATTTCGCCTATAGAAGATGTTTAGGGATTGCATTAAATTAGGAGACAGACTCTAAGTTTGAGAAGCTCTAGAATATTGTCAAGGACATGTTCAAGATGTTTAAATGAAAGTGGTGATTTTAGACCAAGTATACCTTTTGCAGCCAATGAACAAGAGTTACCAAGTTCGGAAAAGTATTTCCGAGTGACTGAGAAGTAGTTGTGTCGGACCTGGCCAGTCCACATGGCCAAAATCTCAGTAGTCGTCATATATGGGTCTTTAAACCTATATATTTTAAACCTTCATCTGAAAAGCCAAACGGGTTCAGACTATTAGGTCATTTTTCTTCGACCTTTCAGTCAATTCATTTCTACCCTATGGTTATTCATTTTCAATTGTTTGGCAAATTATTGAAACACTTTGTCTAATTGCCATTTGTGATTTGAATCATTGTGATCTACTAACTGTTGGTAGATTTTTTGTGACCAAGGATAAACAGATACTCATCAGATTAAATCAGTCAAACACGTATGCTTCAACCCAAGGGTCAAGCACGTAATGCATACAGACAATCTCTTGTGCATTTAGTAGGACATTATTTGTGTATTTCGAAAACGACGATCATTTCGATGCTTTTGTATGCCCTATGTTGGCTTAGTTATTTTGACTAGTATTAGTACGGAAACGCTGGTTCATAGGGCATTTCGGAACTGAGCCCTTTCATGATGACCTTGCAAGATAGCAGTTCATCATGTATAATGCTTGGATAGATCACCATATCTATATTCAAATGTTGATGAAATAGTCCTCATTGATATTAATTTTCCCGTGTCTATGTAGCAACCCTATCAGTCTTTTGCGGCAAGTCACTTCCGCTATGTTATTTATATACTTTCATGAGAAAGAGTGTGAGCAAGATTTGAGAATCAAGAAATGGTTTACAGAAGTGATGATATACAACTGTATGTTTTGATGATTGTATGTCGACTCATTAGTATGCCACCAAAACAAGGGCATCCAAGAAGAGGGAGAAGAATTCCCTAAGGTAATGAAGGTACTAGGGCTAGGAAAAAAAAAAAAAAAAAAACATAGCCCCATCACCCATATAACTAGAACATAGAATAGATGAACTATTTCACGACAAAACTCACCTGCCTTCAGTAGGACATGAGATCCAGCAAAAGCTGAGACTTGGGTAAGAGCTATTGAGTGCATTTTCAATTTCATTTGCGTTTTACAGACCAGGAAGGAAAGCACAGAGAAAAATGATGACAGTTGAACAATTAGAAAATTTTACGCGGGATCATTCTAAACAGAAATATATGATAAGTATATACCCCAAAGCTATCGCAAGAAGAAGAAAAGTGGATTTTACAATCTAAAGTAGGGAATAATGACCGTTACTCAATACGATAGGATGTTCTGTGATATGTCGAGAGAAAGACCAGTAACGACGCCTATGCCAACACCTCCACAGGCACAAACTCAGAACATTTGAGGAAGAAGAAAAGAGGACAACAGTAACAGTTGTCAAGCGAAAAAGACACCATGGCAGGGGCAATCATCCCAGCAATAAGGCTACAAAAGCCAAAAGGGTACTCCTAGACAGATAGGAGATAACCAACAAAGAATCTTGCCCTGCCCAAATTGTAACAAGAACCATGGTAGATGCTGCAATAATGGAAGAGTGGAAGTGAAGGTTGTTACACAGTAGCCAGAAGGGCATTATGCAAACCGTTGTTTAAATAAGGAACAAGGGACGGGTCTATGCTGAACTTGCTTGTCCAGGCTCCGTATCTGCAAGCAATCCATGTTTTGCCCCACCACACCAAGAGTAGTACCACGCCAACAACAACAACAACAATAACACATGTGTGCTTGAGCTTAAAGCTAAGCATAAATTCACTCAAAGTCATGGTGAATAACTCGTATGTTATACCGATGGGAGACATTGATGTAATCTTAGGAGTGGATTAGCTAACTGTGAACCAAACTACCATCATTTGCAACAAAAGACAAATTTCTTTTCGACCCTTGGAAATGAACTGACACTTTTCCATGGAATTAGCATGAGCAAGAGGAAGGCAATCATCTCCACCCTCGACGCAATAAAGATGATAAGGAAAGAATATTCGGACTACCTTGTGTATTTTTCATGGAGAACAAAGAACCGAGAAAAGCATCAGAGATGTGACCATCGAATGAGAATTTCTTGATGTTTCCTTAATATCTCGCCGATGTGCAACCATTCTTTTCGAAAGAGGAAAATTGGCACATTGAGAATGTGTATAAACTATAAAGAGTTGAACAAGGAGACATTCAAGAACAAGTACCCTTGTCGAGGATAAATGACCTTTTCGATCAGGTCAGAGGAGTGACTGTATTCTTAAAGATAGACCTAAGGATTGGGTATCATCAACTAAAGTTTTGGTCAAAGGATGTACCTAAGATGGCCTTCCGAATTAGATATAGCCATTATGAGTTCGTAGTGCTGTCATTCGGATTGACTAATGCACCAGTCGTGTTCATGGATCTCATAAACCGAGTGTTTCATCTATCCTTAGACAAATTTGACATAATTTTCAGAGATGATGTTTTGATCTACTCGAAAAACAAGAAAGACCATGAGAAACACTTGAGAATTGTCTTAAAAACGTTGTAAACATAGCGTCTCTATGCCAAGTCCAACGAATGCGAATTTTGGCTCAATGAAGTCACATTTTTGGGACATATTATCTCATGAGAAGGGATCAGAGTGGGTCCTGACAACAACAAGTTCTACACAAATAGTGATCGCCTACTAACCACTGCAACAAATTTATATTGCAACTTTGCAAGAAAGTTATTAATATTGCAATTTTGCAAGAAACTAGTATTTGGAGAAGTTTACATGTTTACAAGTGGGTGAATATGAATAACATGGTCTATTTATGAGTATCCTCTACTAATATGAACTTCTTGAACGGATAAAGTGTTGTTCATATTTTAATACTTGTATCTTGATATGTGGGGGATTTTCATTTGTTGCATAGCAATGAAAATCTTTTAGATGATGGTGTGTACGTATATCTATACATTGGATGGATGTAGATATAGACAGTTTGATGATACAGTAGCGAGTTATGTCAGTGGCACTGTAACCTAGTACTAGTAAGTGACGTTATACAGTTACTGCATCACAATTAGTACGTACTAAGATCATTTTTGCAACGTATATTCTCATCTTTTGTATGAGAAATCAATGAGGCAAATTTTCCCATGCTATGAAATGATCAAAGTAGTCATTTACTAGGCCGTTGAGCTTTAATTGCTTAGATGGTTGAATTTTTGTGTATAAGTTTTATAACTTAGTTGATTTATAGCTAATTAGCAGCGATTGCTTTACTGATGGGATGAAAGCTCGATTTTGAGAATTTTGTATATTTACTCGGCATGATGTCTCAAAGAAGCAATGAAAATCTGCTATCCGCCATGTGAATAATTTAAAGAACTACTCGTCCCCATCAACTTGAAAGAAGAATAGCAGAAGTTTTTCATTGTCAAAATCCCTTTATTGCGAGTTAAGCGGTAGAGTTTCAAAGAAGCAGTAGAGTTTTGCGAGTTTCGCTTGCTTAGATACAATGATCAAGAGCGCCTTCTTGTATGTTATTTCAACTACAAGGATCGACTTATTAGTGGGAGACGAAGCAGAAGATATATACCCTCGAGCGATTAGAGAATCTTATTTGGGGCCAGTTCACAGAAATTTTTATGAAGAATATGTTTTCATAAGTCGTCGTCAGCAAAAAGGAGACGTAATTTAACAATTTAAAGCAAGGAAAGAAGACCATGGTTGAATATGATTGAGAATTATGTGACATATCTCGATATGCGCCTTAGAAGGTTGACACATATAGTAGTTGTAACTTCTCATAGAGTTTTGATGTAGTGCCCTTGCTTGTTGGCTAGCCAAACATTCCTTCAACTAATGAAGATATATCTCATTTCCATTTCTTCCCACCAAACTTTTGTTTGAGATCTTGATATAATTTAGTGCTTCTTTGGTGGGCACTATATAGCGTATCATGAGCTTTACTCTCAACCGTTCAGTATTGGGTACACAACTTTTCTCAAACATGATAGCAGTACCCCTAGCTTTTGGGCAAGTATTGATCTCTTCTATCATAATCCTTACCCGTAATTTTTCTAACTTTTCATATTTCCTTTGTATTGTAACAATTCTGATTCTCAAATCAGGAGTTACTGTTGAAATTGCAATTACAGCTTCTATGGTTTGTGGTGGTAAAACCACATCTAAATTCAACCTTTCGAATTCCTTGATCAATTTTCTTCATGGGTAAGGAGAAATCCTTAGTTAACTTGAGTTTTTCTACTCAAGGCATCCACTACTATATTCGCTTTGCGTGGGTGACAAATTATTCTACAATCATAGTCCCTTATTAATTCGAGCTATATTCTTTGCCTTATACTTAGATCTTAATGCTCGAATAAGTATTTTAAACTTTTATGAGGTGTATCAATTCCACATTTCGTTTCATAATACTATTGTTGCTAGCTCCAAGTTATGTTGAGCAATTCAGTTCTTGCGGTCTAAATTTTCATGACCCATTAACAATAACTCTTTCACTTTGCAACAATGCATAACCAAGTCCATCTTTGATACAGAGGACCGATTTTATATGGTCTTTCAACTTTGAGAATTTGGCCATATTTTAAAATAGCCTTTCATCCAACAATAGATGAGCAATTTGAGAGAAATCTTTAAACCTTGGAAGATGTGATATAGATTATTGTACTAGAGCGAAGAAGCGGCGGCTTTAGCAGAAGGGACGCTGGCAATCGTGGGTGAATCCGGGTTCCAAAACTCTCTTTTCAAAAATGATTTGTCTTTTCCCTAGCACGGTAGGAGTGAATTCCCCGCCTACAGAGGGCAGGAGACGACCATCTCAAGGTGCATCATGCGTACTCAGAAGCCGCATTATGCACTAGATCGAAGGATGAATTGGGAAAAAGCTTTTGCTACTCATTGAATTTGCCTACAATAATAATTTTTGGGCAACAATTAATATGACACCATGTGGAGCTTATTGTGGAAAGAAATATTGATCTCCACTCTATTGACATGAGGTAAGTGAAAGAAAAGTGACAGGACCTGATGCGGTTGAATAAATGATTACGCTTATCCGACAAAATCGACAACTGCTCAAGGAACCTCAAGAGCAACATAAACTTTTTGTAGAGGATGAAGTTTTTCTCAATGTTCCGCATTCCAAGAGTGCACAAGATCGATGTGAAAAACAAGTATCTAGAATTATTTTCTAACGTAGTCAAATTTCGAGGACGAAATTTCTTTAAGGGGGAAAGGATGTAACACCCGGCTTTTTCACTACAGTATATATTATTAATATTATTTCCTATTTTCTATTATCTAAAAGAAGAAAGAGAAGTAGAATCACAGAGATGAGATGAGATATTATTAAAATATCCTGAGCTTTTAATTTGCATCCTTTATTAATTTTATTCTTTGAAGCAAGTTTATAATTCCTAGTTAAAGGGATTATTTTATTATTTTCAGAGATGAGATTGGTGATAAATAAGAAATATTATTAGTCGACTTATCGCTCGACTAATCGAAGTGACGGATGTTATTTAATTATTTATCTATGAGCTTTTTATTTTAATAGTGATGATTTAATATTAAGTCATGAATTTGAGATCATATTTGAGATAGCAAGAATTTTATTTTAGCAAATTCATTTCCTAATTTTAGGAATGAATTTATTTGGGATTTTATCTCACAAGAAATTTGAGTTAAAGTAACCTTTGAAGTTTTATTTATTTATTTTAAAATTTTCTATTTCACTTGTGTCTATGGATTTTGGTTTGATATATGCACAAGGAGTAATATGGAGTGGATTTTATAACATTTTCCTTAAAACTTTATTAATAAAATAGCATGTATATCTAGTTTTTGGATTAGAACAAGAAAAAGCTTATGGGAGAAGTCATTACTTTCTTTATCCTTATCTTCCCTACGACTTTCCCTTTCATGCGTATAATCTCCATTCTTCTTTTACTTCAAGAAAACATGAAAACCTACTTTTCATTTTAGTTCCTTGCTCAGACTGTCACGACCGGCCTTAATTAAGGATAATTAATCCGGGAAAACCATGACTGGGGAAGGGAAATTAAGAAGCGGGTTGAGAAAGGGGCGTATAAAAGAATACTCAAAGGACTTGAATACGCGTGAAATATTCCTTAAAAAGGAAAAAGGCATAGGTCGTATAAAAAGGGTACTCAAAGAACTTGTATACGCGTTATATTCCTTAAAAGGAAAAAGGCATCGTTAGGGGCTTGGCTAAAACATTATCAGAGTTTGCAACGGAAGATGTAACTGAAATAATCAGTGTTTATAGCGGAATGCATAACTGAGATACATGTATGAAGACATGTATCCTTTCTGAGCCTACTTTAAGTTCGACAAAAACTCCACTCAGCAACAACACTTCATCGCCCATCACAGCTCAACCTGCACAAACATAAACATCGAAGGGCTAAGTACAAGAGTACTTAGTGGGCAGTTGCCAAGCATATAACATAACATCATTAACAATTTCACAATATCGCATAAGAGGCATGAGTTTCTTTCATATCCTTTGCTCATTAAACATTTCCAAATTCATAAATAGCATAAGGGCATTCTTCATCATCAATCTTCATTAAC
Source organism: Salvia miltiorrhiza (assembly GCF_028751815.1). Lineage (NCBI taxonomy): Eukaryota > Viridiplantae > Streptophyta > Magnoliopsida > Lamiales > Lamiaceae > Salvia > Salvia miltiorrhiza. The sequence continues at coordinate 37,786,083 of NC_080388.1, forward strand.
AAACATCGTGTCGTGGAGAAGGCCTTCCCCAACGAACACGGGCATCGCGCCGTGAGGGGGAGCCTCCCTCAGCGGTCACGGCATCGTACTATTGAGGGAGGCCTCCCCCAATAGACGCTGTAACACTGGCATACTGGCATACTGGCATCGCGCCGCGAGAGAGGCCTCTCTCAGCGGACACGGGCGTCGCGCCGTGAGGAAGGCCCTCCTCAGCGGACACGGCATCGTACTGTTGAGGGAGGCCTCCCCCAACAGACGCAAGCATCAAACATAAGCATAAACTTATCAGCGTAAAGCATTCAAGCGTAATCAAGCGTAAATCATTTAGCGTAAAGCATAATAAAGCATACCACACTTGAAGATCCAATTTGCATTTTAAAGCATAACACATGCATAGCATTTTATTTACGCGTAAGAAATTGCCCACCTGATAGCAAAGTTTTGCTAAGGTACTCTAACTCCTTGTGTAGTTCTTACTCTCGCGCTTGACCTTAATCACGAGAATATAAAATAAGACATTGCCTCGAGGAAAATTCTTAATTAATGAGAAAGCGTAATTTAACTATGCATGAATCTGGTATGCATGAACTAATCTTCTGAGCGATAATCGGGAATTCTACTATTAATCCTCGTTAATAGATTTAGCTAATTCTCGTCTAGCGCGGTCGAATAAAACTGTGATTCTTCCTTCCTCATCGGAATATTCTAGTCGTGAAATAAACCTCGTATTTGTACTTGATTGAAAAATGACTAACTCAGCTTTAAACGAGGTGTGACCTCGTAAAAATTATCGGCTTTTCAAAATTTAATAAATAATTGAAAACATTTCTCTTGAGTTAAGAACACCAACAATATTCTTACTCGTCTTTCTTTAATAATTGGATTTATAATTAAAACCAATTAAATACTTTTATTGCAAGTAAAAATGCAATTTCATGTCATGCTTAGCATATAATAAGTAATTTACTTAAAATATGCACATAATAATAATACAATATTATTATTATGTAAATCATCTTGAGAGAAAAAATAATTAATTAAACTAAATAAATAGTCTAATTAATAAGTATCCATTTTTCTTTGAACTGCAGCCCAATTAAATAATAAGGTAGTCCATTTCTTTAAAAAAAACATAAGCCCAATGTTTCAATTTAAATCAGGGCCCAAAGACTTTAATAAAATCGGCCCATAGCCAAAGCCCAATACCATTTAAACACCAGCCCAATCTTTTAAAAGATAAAGGCCCAATTAAAATAAATGAAGAGGGCCAAATTCCATTTAAAAATCGGCCCATCACTTATTAAAAATCGGCCCAAGACTCGGCCCAAAATAAAGAAATAATGAAGCCCAAAGAAAATAAAATAAAGGCCCAATTATAATAAATACAACAAGGCCCAAAAATAAATAGGAGGCCCAAATTTTCGGCCCAACTCAATTAAATTAAAATCAAGCCCAACATAAAAAAAAAAAAACCCAAATCTTTAAAAATTTCGGCCCAACTTAAAATAAAAAGAAGCCCAAAATTCGGCCCACATAAAATGGCCCAAATCCTTCCTTATCTCTCCCACTCGGTCTCTCTCTCTCTCAGACGCACGCTTCTCTCTTTTCTCTCTCACTGAAAAACTCAAAATCCAGTCGAGCTCTCTCGACCTCGGCTCCGACGAGGTTGTCGGCGTCGCCGCCGCCTAAGCCCGGCAAGGTCGTGCCTCCTCCCTTTTTTCCTATCAGTCGGATCTCTCTCTCTTTCCTCCCCAAAATCTGCTCTTCTTCTTGATTCAAAAACCAGTCGATCGGCCCTTCCCAGCTCGCTCGACGTCTTCTTCTCCGGCCATCCAGCCGCCTGCTCCGGTCGTCGTCATCTGTCGACGCGTCAAATCCCCGGCGCCGTCCTCTTTCCTCCCCCAACATCGAGCCCTGATTCTCAAGGAATCATTGCTGCTGCTGCTTCTACCCTTTCGAAATTGGGCGGCCGGTCGCCGTCTGGGAGCGGCGTTGCTCCGGCCTGGAGCCCGTCGGCCTCCTCTCCTTCCGGCCGCTCTCTCTCTTTCTCGGCCAAGATCTGATCGGCCCTCTTCCTCGGTTGTTCAGCGGCCATCGGTTCCGGTCTCTCTCCCTCACGCTGAAGTTCCGCCGCCGCCTTGTGAAGGCCGGCGAGCAGGGGAGTGTCCGACGCCCTCATCGCGCCGCTGCTGCCCTTGGAATGGTGCCGCTGTTCCTCCCGGCGGCAGGTGAAAGGCTCGCCGATCCGCTGCTGTCCTTGGATCGTTGTTGCTGTTTGGGGTCCCGATGAGGTTCGAGTTGCGTCACGCCGCCTTCTTCCTCCGTTCCGGTCCCGATTCAGATGTCAAAGCAGGCGGGGAGTCGAGCCTTGTTTCTTTTCCGCCTCTGCCGCCATGGTTCTGCCGCCATCTCCACCGTTTGTGGAAGATCAGCGATTCAGCGCCGTTGTTTCGTTCGTGACGCTGCTGCTGTTGTCACGCAATTTCCGCCGAGGCAGCAGGAGATGCCGCTGAAATCTGTCCTCTGCTCAAGAACCGGCTCAAGCCTCACTCTCTCCCTTTTTCTATTGAATTATGGTATTTCTATAATTGATTATGCAAGAGATAAAACTAAGTTCGTGGTTTACTAATGTATCAAGAAATTTCCTTGCTTGCCTCGTGTGATAAGAAAATATAGCATAAACTGATTTCTGCCTAAAGATCATATGAGTTTGCTAAGTCTCTTTATGAATATACTCATTGTATGCTTAGTATCCTTTAATCGATCATGCTTGTTGGATGAAAAACGAATGGATTGAATGAGCTGAGCCTAGTGTTTACCTTGTCTATTTGTGCTTGATTGGCTGATCTGTTTTCTTCTTCTTGGTGAAAATTTGTTGGCATATACTGTTTGAATAAGGAGATCTCGGAGATTATAGATGTTATTTCGGGGTTTTTTTTTTTTTCTGTGTGAAACTTGGTTTTGATGTTGGCATGAGCTTGCTGTAAACATTCTGTTGGAATATACGAATTGGATTTTCTTAAACAGCTCCACTGGCGATCTATTGAGTAAGAAGGGAGAAGGATTTGGTGGGGAGCAAAAGATAATGGAGTTGGTGGAGTGGGATGTTTGGTGAGGTGGGGTTGGTGTTGGTGCTGATACTTTGAGTGTGGTGGGGAAATTGGTGGAGTGGAGAAGTGGGGAGTAAAGACGTGTACATCATTAGCAAAAGATTGAAATAATAACTGTATTTAAACTCTAATTGATTGAAGAGCTTTTGTTTTTGTAATATACTAAACGATTTTCCCCAAGCTGGGAACTAGCCTGTAATCTGTGAACTGTAAATAAATACTGGCTTCGATTTTCAATCATCGCATTTCTGTATCTTGCTTGATATCTTTTTCCTTGCCTGCTAACTTAATAAACTGTAATATAACTTAAATTAAATCCGTAGATTTAATCTGCGTTGCAGTCGGAATAATTCATCAACTTCTAGTAGATAATAGAAATAATATTTCTATCGCATATAAATTAATAACTTGACTTTGCTAAGTCAGTTATTAAACTGGGTAATAAATTTTTGAATGACTGAATAATCCTCGTCGCGTTTTTCTCATACGTTATAAAGTATAAAGCTAAAATAATAACTTCGTTTCTGATAAAAAAAAAATCAGGACCATAAACTGGATTCATTTATAAAAATTTTTGCATTTACTAGTTTTAATCATAATTAAAAGAGCGGGCTACTACATACTACCCCTCTTAACAAAAATTTCGTCCCGAAATTTGCATATCTCTGCTAAAACAGTTCGGGATATTTTTCCTTCATCTTGTCTTCAAGTTCCCGCGTAACTTCTCTTGTCTGCGATGTCTCCATAAGATTTTCACTGATGTGATTGAGGCTGATTACGCAAGTGTCCGCGTATTGCTGGCAAGGGGGTGTGGGTGTTCTCAATTGCTGAACCTCGTTATTTGTGGGGGCATTGCGTGGAGTAGTGACCTTTTTGGCCACAATTGTAACAACCGTTAGTTCCAGCCCGACAGATACCCCTATGCATCTTACCACAATTTGGGCAAGGTGAAATTCCTCTCTGACCTTGGCTATCCCCAGTTGGCTCGAGGTTAGTCTGTGCCTCGTGCCTTGGTTGAATAAACTGTTCGGCCCGTTCCTTTTCTTGCCACACTTTCTTACTAGTCTGATTGATATTGTTTTCGTTGTTGTCCCACTTGCGCTTCCCTTTGAGAGTATGTGAGGCTATTGGTAAGTCTTTTTGCGTCGAGATCAACAATGGGGCTGACTTGTCCGACGGCATTGCAGCTTCAATGTCAAGTGCCCTGTTCAGAGACTCCGTGTATGAGAGTCCTCCGTGACTTGCTAGAGCCATCCTGATCTCGTGTCGCAGACCGGCACAAAATTTCTCTGCCATCTTCTCATCTGTGTCCACTTGTTGCGGAGCAAACCTAGACAGGTTGCAGAATTCCTTGTCGTATTCAACCACAGATTTCTTTCCTTGCTTTAACTCGTAGAACTCAGCTTCTTTCTTCTTCCTATAGCTTTTCGGAATATATTTATCATATAATCCTGTCTTAAAATCTTCCCAAGTATAACTTGCCCATTGTTCAGGTGTCAGAATTTTTCGACGTGCTTCCCACCAGAAATCCGCTGATCCTGTTAGCTGGAATGAGACGCAAGATAGGCGCTCCTCATCAGTACAACGTAGGAAGTTGAAAATGCGTTCCATTGCACGCACCCAAATCTCAGCTTCAGCCGGTTCACTCGTTCCGTCAAACGTAGGTGGATTTTGCCTTAAAAAGAGTTCTTCGACTCTCCTAGTTGGGGGCGGAGGGGATGGGTTATGTCCTCGAGCATCTTGTGGTTCTTCGGGTACAGCGTTACGGTTTCTGCGATTGTTATTGTTTCTCGCAGGGCGTCCTCTCTTAGGCGGCATTCTGGTAGCAAAGATGTGCCAATTAGTACACTCTAGCATAATCTAATACAAGCCTCTAAAGAATTCTTGTACAGGTTAACTTATTCTAACTTGTAAACAAGTCATAACTCCAATGACAATATTGATGTAGTAAGCTCTAAGGGTTCTTAGCATCTCATATCCATGAGTCATATCAATTCTTAAGCATATAATATCTCATTATCTAAATTGGATACTTAAGCATAAGTCATGGAGATTTATAGCGGCTATAAAATCATGAGCTTAAGAATTATTCTATACGTATCACTTATCTTGCTGCCTTCACTATAGCCACCAAAAGATACAATCTAATTTCTTCTATGTTTTCTTCTATGTTCTGTAGTAGTGGTGATCTCATATCTTAATAGCTCTATGTTCATAGAGATTCATTCCATAGGCATACTTAATCGCGCTTGCGTAAATCATTTCATTCAATAACAACATAACATAGCTATTAACAGTTACTCACTTTGCTATTACGATAATTCTCACTTTTTGTAAACATTAACTCAAAACTTGGAAGAGCTTACCATTCTGCTTCGTTGAGTGTGATGCGATGAAGTGCTGAGCTTTGTCGATTGAACTCTAGACACTTTAGTGATCCATTCTAAGTTTGGCTTAAATGAACTCTTAGGCTCAGAGCAAACGAACTGCTCTGATACCACTCTGTCACGACCGGCCTTAATTAAGGATAATTAATCCGGGAAAACCATGACTGGGGAAGGGAAATTAAGAAGCGGGTTGAGAAAGGGGCGTATAAAAGAATACTCAAAGGACTTGAATACGCGTGAAATATTCCTTAAAAAGGAAAAAGGCATAGGTCGTATAAAAAGGGTACTCAAAGAACTTGTATACGCGTTATATTCCTTAAAAGGAAAAAGGCATCGTTAGGGGCTTGGCTAAAACATTATCAGAGTTTGCAACGGAAGATGTAACTGAAATAATCAGTGTTTATAGCGGAATGCATAACTGAGATACATGTATGAAGACATGTATCCTTTCTGAGCCTACTTTAAGTTCGACAAAAACTCCACTCAGCAACAACACTTCATCGCCCATCACAGCTCAACCTGCACAAACATAAACATCGAAGGGCTAAGTACAAGAGTACTTAGTGGGCAGTTGCCAAGCATATAACATAACATCATTAACAATTTCACAATATCGCATAAGAGGCATGAGTTTCTTTCATATCCTTTGCTCATTAAACATTTCCAAATTCATAAATAGCATAAGGGCATTCTTCATCATCAATCTTCATTAACAAACATCGTGTCGTGGAGAAGGCCTTCCCCAACGAACACGGGCATCGCGCCGTGAGGGGGAGCCTCCCTCAGCGGTCACGGCATCGTACTATTGAGGGAGGCCTCCCCCAATAGACGCTGTAACACTGGCATACTGGCATACTGGCATCGCGCCGCGAGAGAGGCCTCTCTCAGCGGACACGGGCGTCGCGCCGTGAGGAAGGCCCTCCTCAGCGGACACGGCATCGTACTGTTGAGGGAGGCCTCCCCCAACAGACGCAAGCATCAAACATAAGCATAAACTTATCAGCGTAAAGCATTCAAGCGTAATCAAGCGTAAATCATTTAGCGTAAAGCATAATAAAGCATACCACACTTGAAGATCCAATTTGCATTTTAAAGCATAACACATGCATAGCATTTTATTTACGCGTAAGAAATTGCCCACCTGATAGCAAAGTTTTGCTAAGGTACTCTAACTCCTTGTGTAGTTCTTACTCTCGCGCTTGACCTTAATCACGAGAATATAAAATAAGACATTGCCTCGAGGAAAATTCTTAATTAATGAGAAAGCGTAATTTAACTATGCATGAATCTGGTATGCATGAACTAATCTTCTGAGCGATAATCGGGAATTCTACTATTAATCCTCGTTAATAGATTTAGCTAATTCTCGTCTAGCGCGGTCGAATAAAACTGTGATTCTTCCTTCCTCATCGGAATATTCTAGTCGTGAAATAAACCTCGTATTTGTACTTGATTGAAAAATGACTAACTCAGCTTTAAACGAGGTGTGACCTCGTAAAAATTATCGGCTTTTCAAAATTTAATAAATAATTGAAAACATTTCTCTTGAGTTAAGAACACCAACAATATTCTTACTCGTCTTTCTTTAATAATTGGATTTATAATTAAAACCAATTAAATACTTTTATTGCAAGTAAAAATGCAATTTCATGTCATGCTTAGCATATAATAAGTAATTTACTTAAAATATGCACATAATAATAATACAATATTATTATTATGTAAATCATCTTGAGAGAAAAAATAATTAATTAAACTAAATAAATAGTCTAATTAATAAGTATCCATTTTTCTTTGAACTGCAGCCCAATTAAATAATAAGGTAGTCCATTTCTTTAAAAAAAACATAAGCCCAATGTTTCAATTTAAATCAGGGCCCAAAGACTTTAATAAAATCGGCCCATAGCCAAAGCCCAATACCATTTAAACACCAGCCCAATCTTTTAAAAGATAAAGGCCCAATTAAAATAAATGAAGAGGGCCAAATTCCATTTAAAAATCGGCCCATCACTTATTAAAAATCGGCCCAAGACTCGGCCCAAAATAAAGAAATAATGAAGCCCAAAGAAAATAAAATAAAGGCCCAATTATAATAAATACAACAAGGCCCAAAAATAAATAGGAGGCCCAAATTTTCGGCCCAACTCAATTAAATTAAAATCAAGCCCAACATAAAAAAAAAAAAAAACCCAAATCTTTAAAAATTTCGGCCCAACTTAAAATAAAAAGAAGCCCAAAATTCGGCCCACATAAAATGGCCCAAATCCTTCCTTATCTCTCCCACTCGGTCTCTCTCTCTCTCAGACGCACGCTTCTCTCTTTTCTCTCTCACTGAAAAACTCAAAATCCAGTCGAGCTCTCTCGACCTCGGCTCCGACGAGGTTGTCGGCGTCGCCGCCGCCTAAGCCCGGCAAGGTCGTGCCTCCTCCCTTTTTTCCTATCAGTCGGATCTCTCTCTCTTTCCTCCCCAAAATCTGCTCTTCTTCTTGATTCAAAAACCAGTCGATCGGCCCTTCCCAGCTCGCTCGACGTCTTCTTCTCCGGCCATCCAGCCGCCTGCTCCGGTCGTCGTCATCTGTCGACGCGTCAAATCCCCGGCGCCGTCCTCTTTCCTCCCCCAACATCGAGCCCTGATTCTCAAGGAATCATTGCTGCTGCTGCTTCTACCCTTTCGAAATTGGGCGGCCGGTCGCCGTCTGGGAGCGGCGTTGCTCCGGCCTGGAGCCCGTCGGCCTCCTCTCCTTCCGGCCGCTCTCTCTCTTTCTCGGCCAAGATCTGATCGGCCCTCTTCCTCGGTTGTTCAGCGGCCATCGGTTCCGGTCTCTCTCCCTCACGCTGAAGTTCCGCCGCCGCCTTGTGAAGGCCGGCGAGCAGGGGAGTGTCCGACGCCCTCATCGCGCCGCTGCTGCCCTTGGAATGGTGCCGCTGTTCCTCCCGGCGGCAGGTGAAAGGCTCGCCGATCCGCTGCTGTCCTTGGATCGTTGTTGCTGTTTGGGGTCCCGATGAGGTTCGAGTTGCGTCACGCCGCCTTCTTCCTCCGTTCCGGTCCCGATTCAGATGTCAAAGCAGGCGGGGAGTCGAGCCTTGTTTCTTTTCCGCCTCTGCCGCCATGGTTCTGCCGCCATCTCCACCGTTTGTGGAAGATCAGCGATTCAGCGCCGTTGTTTCGTTCGTGACGCTGCTGCTGTTGTCACGCAATTTCCGCCGAGGCAGCAGGAGATGCCGCTGAAATCTGTCCTCTGCTCAAGAACCGGCTCAAGCCTCACTCTCTCCCTTTTTCTATTGAATTATGGTATTTCTATAATTGATTATGCAAGAGATAAAACTAAGTTCGTGGTTTACTAATGTATCAAGAAATTTCCTTGCTTGCCTCGTGTGATAAGAAAATATAGCATAAACTGATTTCTGCCTAAAGATCATATGAGTTTGCTAAGTCTCTTTATGAATATACTCATTGTATGCTTAGTATCCTTTAATCGATCATGCTTGTTGGATGAAAAACGAATGGATTGAATGAGCTGAGCCTAGTGTTTACCTTGTCTATTTGTGCTTGATTGGCTGATCTGTTTTCTTCTTCTTGGTGAAAATTTGTTGGCATATACTGTTTGAATAAGGAGATCTCGGAGATTATAGATGTTATTTCGGGGTTTTTTTTTTTTTCTGTGTGAAACTTGGTTTTGATGTTGGCATGAGCTTGCTGTAAACATTCTGTTGGAATATACGAATTGGATTTTCTTAAACAGCTCCACTGGCGATCTATTGAGTAAGAAGGGAGAAGGATTTGGTGGGGAGCAAAAGATAATGGAGTTGGTGGAGTGGGATGTTTGGTGAGGTGGGGTTGGTGTTGGTGCTGATACTTTGAGTGTGGTGGGGAAATTGGTGGAGTGGAGAAGTGGGGAGTAAAGACGTGTACATCATTAGCAAAAGATTGAAATAATAACTGTATTTAAACTCTAATTGATTGAAGAGCTTTTGTTTTTGTAATATACTAAACGATTTTCCCCAAGCTGGGAACTAGCCTGTAATCTGTGAACTGTAAATAAATACTGGCTTCGATTTTCAATCATCGCATTTCTGTATCTTGCTTGATATCTTTTTCCTTGCCTGCTAACTTAATAAACTGTAATATAACTTAAATTAAATCCGTAGATTTAATCTGCGTTGCAGTCGGAATAATTCATCAACTTCTAGTAGATAATAGAAATAATATTTCTATCGCATATAAATTAATAACTTGACTTTGCTAAGTCAGTTATTAAACTGGGTAATAAATTTTTGAATGACTGAATAATCCTCGTCGCGTTTTTCTCATACGTTATAAAGTATAAAGCTAAAATAATAACTTCGTTTCTGATAAAAAAAAAATCAGGACCATAAACTGGATTCATTTATAAAAATTTTTGCATTTACTAGTTTTAATCATAATTAAAAGAGCGGGCTACTACATACTACCCCTCTTAACAAAAATTTCGTCCCGAAATTTGCATATCTCTGCTAAAACAGTTCGGGATATTTTTCCTTCATCTTGTCTTCAAGTTCCCGCGTAACTTCTCTTGTCTGCGATGTCTCCATAAGATTTTCACTGATGTGATTGAGGCTGATTACGCAAGTGTCCGCGTATTGCTGGCAAGGGGGTGTGGGTGTTCTCAATTGCTGAACCTCGTTATTTGTGGGGGCATTGCGTGGAGTAGTGACCTTTTTGGCCACAATTGTAACAACCGTTAGTTCCAGCCCGACAGATACCCCTATGCATCTTACCACAATTTGGGCAAGGTGAAATTCCTCTCTGACCTTGGCTATCCCCAGTTGGCTCGAGGTTAGTCTGTGCCTCGTGCCTTGGTTGAATAAACTGTTCGGCCCGTTCCTTTTCTTGCCACACTTTCTTACTAGTCTGATTGATATTGTTTTCGTTGTTGTCCCACTTGCGCTTCCCTTTGAGAGTATGTGAGGCTATTGGTAAGTCTTTTTGCGTCGAGATCAACAATGGGGCTGACTTGTCCGACGGCATTGCAGCTTCAATGTCAAGTGCCCTGTTCAGAGACTCCGTGTATGAGAGTCCTCCGTGACTTGCTAGAGCCATCCTGATCTCGTGTCGCAGACCGGCACAAAATTTCTCTGCCATCTTCTCATCTGTGTCCACTTGTTGCGGAGCAAACCTAGACAGGTTGCAGAATTCCTTGTCGTATTCAACCACAGATTTCTTTCCTTGCTTTAACTCGTAGAACTCAGCTTCTTTCTTCTTCCTATAGCTTTTCGGAATATATTTATCATATAATCCTGTCTTAAAATCTTCCCAAGTATAACTTGCCCATTGTTCAGGTGTCAGAATTTTCGACGTGCTTCCCACCAGAAATCCGCTGATCCTGTTAGCTGGAATGAGACGCAAGATAGGCGCTCCTCATCAGTACAACGTAGGAAGTTGAAAATGCGTTCCATTGCACGCACCCAAATCTCAGCTTCAGCCGGTTCACTCGTTCCGTCAAACGTAGGTGGATTTTGCCTTAAAAAGAGTTCTTCGACTCTCCTAGTTGGGGGCGGAGGGGATGGGTTATGTCCTCGAGCATCTTGTGGTTCTTCGGGTACAGCGTTACGGTTTCTGCGATTGTTATTGTTTCTCGCAGGGCGTCCTCTCTTAGGCGGCATTCTGGTAGCAAAGATGTGCCAATTAGTACACTCTAGCATAATCTAATACAAGCCTCTAAAGAATTCTTGTACAGGTTAACTTATTCTAACTTGTAAACAAGTCATAACTCCAATGACAATATTGATGTAGTAAGCTCTAAGGGTTCTTAGCATCTCATATCCATGAGTCATATCAATTCTTAAGCATATAATATCTCATTATCTAAATTGGATACTTAAGCATAAGTCATGGAGATTTATAGCGGCTATAAAATCATGAGCTTAAGAATTATTCTATACGTATCACTTATCTTGCTGCCTTCACTATAGCCACCAAAAGATACAATCTAATTTCTTCTATGTTTTCTTCTATGTTCTGTAGTAGTGGTGATCTCATATCTTAATAGCTCTATGTTCATAGAGATTCATTCCATAGGCATACTTAATCGCGCTTGCGTAAATCATTTCATTCAATAACAACATAACATAGCTATTAACAGTTACTCACTTTGCTATTACGATAATTCTCACTTTTTGTAAACATTAACTCAAAACTTGGAAGAGCTTACCATTCTGCTTCGTTGAGTGTGATGCGATGAAGTGCTGAGCTTTGTCGATTGAACTCTAGACACTTTAGTGATCCATTCTAAGTTTGGCTTAAATGAACTCTTAGGCTCAGAGCAAACGAACTGCTCTGATACCACTCTGTCACGACCGGCCTTAATTAAGGATAATTAATCCGGGAAAACCATGACTGGGGAAGGGAAATTAAGAAGCGGGTTGAGAAAGGGGCGTATAAAAGAATACTCAAAGGACTTGAATACGCGTGAAATATTCCTTAAAAAGGAAAAAGGCATAGGTCGTATAAAAAGGGTACTCAAAGAACTTGTATACGCGTTATATTCCTTAAAAGGAAAAAGGCATCGTTAGGGGCTTGGCTAAAACATTATCAGAGTTTGCAACGGAAGATGTAACTGAAATAATCAGTGTTTATAGCGGAATGCATAACTGAGATACATGTATGAAGACATGTATCCTTTCTGAGCCTACTTTAAGTTCGACAAAAACTCCACTCAGCAACAACACTTCATCGCCCATCACAGCTCAACCTGCACAAACATAAACATCGAAGGGCTAAGTACAAGAGTACTTAGTGGGCAGTTGCCAAGCATATAACATAACATCATTAACAATTTCACAATATCGCATAAGAGGCATGAGTTTCTTTCATATCCTTTGCTCATTAAACATTTCCAAATTCATAAATAGCATAAGGGCATTCTTCATCATCAATCTTCATTAACAAACATCGTGTCGTGGAGAAGGCCTTCCCCAACGAACACGGGCATCGCGCCGTGAGGGGGAGCCTCCCTCAGCGGTCACGGCATCGTACTATTGAGGGAGGCCTCCCCCAATAGACGCTGTAACACTGGCATACTGGCATACTGGCATCGCGCCGCGAGAGAGGCCTCTCTCAGCGGACACGGGCGTCGCGCCGTGAGGAAGGCCCTCCTCAGCGGACACGGCATCGTACTGTTGAGGGAGGCCTCCCCCAACAGACGCAAGCATCAAACATAAGCATAAACTTATCAGCGTAAAGCATTCAAGCGTAATCAAGCGTAAATCATTTAGCGTAAAGCATAATAAAGCATACCACACTTGAAGATCCAATTTGCATTTTAAAGCATAACACATGCATAGCATTTTATTTACGCGTAAGAAATTGCCCACCTGATAGCAAAGTTTTGCTAAGGTACTCTAACTCCTTGTGTAGTTCTTACTCTCGCGCTTGACCTTAATCACGAGAATATAAAATAAGACATTGCCTCGAGGAAAATTCTTAATTAATGAGAAAGCGTAATTTAACTATGCATGAATCTGGTATGCATGAACTAATCTTCTGAGCGATAATCGGGAATTCTACTATTAATCCTCGTTAATAGATTTAGCTAATTCTCGTCTAGCGCGGTCGAATAAAACTGTGATTCTTCCTTCCTCATCGGAATATTCTAGTCGTGAAATAAACCTCGTATTTGTACTTGATTGAAAAATGACTAACTCAGCTTTAAACGAGGTGTGACCTCGTAAAAATTATCGGCTTTTCAAAATTTAATAAATAATTGAAAACATTTCTCTTGAGTTAAGAACACCAACAATATTCTTACTCGTCTTTCTTTAATAATTGGATTTATAATTAAAACCAATTAAATACTTTTATTGCAAGTAAAAATGCAATTTCATGTCATGCTTAGCATATAATAAGTAATTTACTTAAAATATGCACATAATAATAATACAATATTATTATTATGTAAATCATCTTGAGAGAAAAAATAATTAATTAAACTAAATAAATAGTCTAATTAATAAGTATCCATTTTTCTTTGAACTGCAGCCCAATTAAATAATAAGGTAGTCCATTTCTTTAAAAAAAACATAAGCCCAATGTTTCAATTTAAATCAGGGCCCAAAGACTTTAATAAAATCGGCCCATAGCCAAAGCCCAATACCATTTAAACACCAGCCCAATCTTTTAAAAGATAAAGGCCCAATTAAAATAAATGAAGAGGGCCAAATTCCATTTAAAAATCGGCCCATCACTTATTAAAAATCGGCCCAAGACTCGGCCCAAAATAAAGAAATAATGAAGCCCAAAGAAAATAAAATAAAGGCCCAATTATAATAAATACAACAAGGCCCAAAAATAAATAGGAGGCCCAAATTTTCGGCCCAACTCAATTAAATTAAAATCAAGCCCAACATAAAAAAAAAAAAAAAAACCCAAATCTTTAAAAATTTCGGCCCAACTTAAAATAAAAAGAAGCCCAAAATTCGGCCCACATAAAATGGCCCAAATCCTTCCTTATCTCTCCCACTCGGTCTCTCTCTCTCTCAGACGCACGCTTCTCTCTTTTCTCTCTCACTGAAAAACTCAAAATCCAGTCGAGCTCTCTCGACCTCGGCTCCGACGAGGTTGTCGGCGTCGCCGCCGCCTAAGCCCGGCAAGGTCGTGCCTCCTCCCTTTTTTCCTATCAGTCGGATCTCTCTCTCTTTCCTCCCCAAAATCTGCTCTTCTTCTTGATTCAAAAACCAGTCGATCGGCCCTTCCCAGCTCGCTCGACGTCTTCTTCTCCGGCCATCCAGCCGCCTGCTCCGGTCGTCGTCATCTGTCGACGCGTCAAATCCCCGGCGCCGTCCTCTTTCCTCCCCCAACATCGAGCCCTGATTCTCAAGGAATCATTGCTGCTGCTGCTTCTACCCTTTCGAAATTGGGCGGCCGGTCGCCGTCTGGGAGCGGCGTTGCTCCGGCCTGGAGCCCGTCGGCCTCCTCTCCTTCCGGCCGCTCTCTCTCTTTCTCGGCCAAGATCTGATCGGCCCTCTTCCTCGGTTGTTCAGCGGCCATCGGTTCCGGTCTCTCTCCCTCACGCTGAAGTTCCGCCGCCGCCTTGTGAAGGCCGGCGAGCAGGGGAGTGTCCGACGCCCTCATCGCGCCGCTGCTGCCCTTGGAATGGTGCCGCTGTTCCTCCCGGCGGCAGGTGAAAGGCTCGCCGATCCGCTGCTGTCCTTGGATCGTTGTTGCTGTTTGGGGTCCCGATGAGGTTCGAGTTGCGTCACGCCGCCTTCTTCCTCCGTTCCGGTCCCGATTCAGATGTCAAAGCAGGCGGGGAGTCGAGCCTTGTTTCTTTTCCGCCTCTGCCGCCATGGTTCTGCCGCCATCTCCACCGTTTGTGGAAGATCAGCGATTCAGCGCCGTTGTTTCGTTCGTGACGCTGCTGCTGTTGTCACGCAATTTCCGCCGAGGCAGCAGGAGATGCCGCTGAAATCTGTCCTCTGCTCAAGAACCGGCTCAAGCCTCACTCTCTCCCTTTTTCTATTGAATTATGGTATTTCTATAATTGATTATGCAAGAGATAAAACTAAGTTCGTGGTTTACTAATGTATCAAGAAATTTCCTTGCTTGCCTCGTGTGATAAGAAAATATAGCATAAACTGATTTCTGCCTAAAGATCATATGAGTTTGCTAAGTCTCTTTATGAATATACTCATTGTATGCTTAGTATCCTTTAATCGATCATGCTTGTTGGATGAAAAACGAATGGATTGAATGAGCTGAGCCTAGTGTTTACCTTGTCTATTTGTGCTTGATTGGCTGATCTGTTTTCTTCTTCTTGGTGAAAATTTGTTGGCATATACTGTTTGAATAAGGAGATCTCGGAGATTATAGATGTTATTTCGGGGTTTTTTTTTTTTTCTGTGTGAAACTTGGTTTTGATGTTGGCATGAGCTTGCTGTAAACATTCTGTTGGAATATACGAATTGGATTTTCTTAAACAGCTCCACTGGCGATCTATTGAGTAAGAAGGGAGAAGGATTTGGTGGGGAGCAAAAGATAATGGAGTTGGTGGAGTGGGATGTTTGGTGAGGTGGGGTTGGTGTTGGTGCTGATACTTTGAGTGTGGTGGGGAAATTGGTGGAGTGGAGAAGTGGGGAGTAAAGACGTGTACATCATTAGCAAAAGATTGAAATAATAACTGTATTTAAACTCTAATTGATTGAAGAGCTTTTGTTTTTGTAATATACTAAACGATTTTCCCCAAGCTGGGAACTAGCCTGTAATCTGTGAACTGTAAATAAATACTGGCTTCGATTTTCAATCATCGCATTTCTGTATCTTGCTTGATATCTTTTTCCTTGCCTGCTAACTTAATAAACTGTAATATAACTTAAATTAAATCCGTAGATTTAATCTGCGTTGCAGTCGGAATAATTCATCAACTTCTAGTAGATAATAGAAATAATATTTCTATCGCATATAAATTAATAACTTGACTTTGCTAAGTCAGTTATTAAACTGGGTAATAAATTTTTGAATGACTGAATAATCCTCGTCGCGTTTTTCTCATACGTTATAAAGTATAAAGCTAAAATAATAACTTCGTTTCTGATAAAAAAAAAATCAGGACCATAAACTGGATTCATTTATAAAAATTTTTGCATTTACTAGTTTTAATCATAATTAAAAGAGCGGGCTACTACACAGACGCTATTTTCTCCCACTTGTTCTTTCATTTCTTTTGTTGTTTCCTCACCAAGCTTTCGGAACAATTGAATCCTCTTATAATCATCCAAGAGTACAGGTAAGAATTTTTATAGTCAAGTATTCTATTCACAATAGAAATTAGAGAAAACAATAATTCTCTTATCTACTCTGTTTGTTTTGTTTCGAAAGTGGGGGCTGGAAGGATAGGCTTCATATTCATATTTTATCTTAATTTCTCTATGCTTTCAATTAGAGACTGATTAGAATTTAGTGATAGGATGAAAACAATCAAAGCTAGATAAAACCCCCAATTATCGATTCCCTCAAGAACCCTAGAATTCCATCTTCTTAATTTCCATCAATTGGCTGCGTATATATATTTATATGTTTGTGAGGGAATCATTGAAATTTATTTGAGTTTTTATTTGCAAGAAATCATAATTTTCTAATAGTTTAGTTTCAATGGATGTGGGAATTCTTGATATAAGATAGCTACATGTTTGATGCTTGTGTAACTGTACTCTTTGAGTTGTAAAATGAGATCATACGATAGTAATTGGGGGATATCAAGCATGCTACTATATGTTGATGTGTTAAACATGAATTAAGTTTAAGCTAAAGCATGCTAATGTGTATTAGGATGATGTATTTGAGATCCTATAGCTTTTATTTGAGAAAAATATGAGTGATATGTCAATGAGCATTGCTGTCAGTTTTCGGGTTGGACAGAACAGTATGTTTCGGGGTACTTTTGATGATGTTTTCGTAGTCCAAATAACTTGAAATTTTTATTGTAATAACTTCATCATGTGTAGTCGTTCTCTGCAAAATTTCAGCTAAATCCGAGACCATTAGATATGCTAACTTATTTTCTGAAATGTACTGCGCGAAGCAGCGAAGTTCGGTGGCAGATTTTGCCTTTTGTGATATAACTTCTCATACACTTAATGTATTGTATTTTTGTAACTTTCTAATAAAAATAGACTTTGAGAGATTTCTAAAAATGTAAAGCTTGTATTTTTCTTTAAAGAGGTTGATTTTATATGATATTTCAAAGTTGAGATTCATATATAAATACATGTTTGAGATTTCTTACTTGGGATAGTTATGAATAGAATTATGCTAAGTGATTGATGTTTTAGTTATTAATTGTAAGCTAATCTATATAGAATGGATTAGTCTACTCTTAAGTTTTTTTCAACTTGAGATATCCCAAGAGATATGATGTTATTGTTTGCTTTTAGTTAGTGAAGTCCATATAAGTAGATTACTTAGATTAGAGGAAGCAACCCTAAAGTTTCAAGAGATATAAGTTTCAATTAGAAATTCTTTTCTATTTATTTCTTGTCTATCTATACAATCTTACCTTGGGAACCTCATTATAATGAAGGTTCGAGTGGCTTTATAAAGTAAACAAGCAAGGATCTCTACTTCATTAAGCATACCAGGTGGGCATTACTTTTACTATACGTATATAGAGATCCCCTGCGTGTCGCAGGCCTCTTATACGAATGAATGCATGAGATGATTTAACTGTTAATTTCAGTTTTATATATATATCAAACGAGTTTAATGCTACCTTTGAACAAGTTATTTCGTTACAAATCTTTGAACTGGAAAATATTACAACTGTTGTCTTGCCATAAATGTTTAAATTTTAGTATGATATCTATCTGATGTGGCTTTGCCAGTTATGTAATCGAATTCGGGTCTTGAGCAGTTGATAGCTATCCTGCCAGGGCTAGTGTACACCAGTGACCGTGAGTCATCTAGCGGGTTGGCCGGTCAAGTGACCGTGAGAGGTGGCCACCTCTCCGGCACAAAGTTCCAGATATGATAGATTACAAGAGAACTTAGTCTGCAGACGAACTTTAAGAATCACAAATGAACTTAGTAAGCTTGGGCCTTTTTAGCGAAAAACTCCCTTGCTGTACTGTTTATGATGGCATGACAATTTACAGTTTTGAAGCATGTATTTTTATACTTAGGCATACGTGCCCACTGAGTACTTTTGTACTCAGCCCTGCATATATTTCTAAATGTGCAGGTTGAGTAGCTGCCGATGGTGATGAGGTGACGAGCGGGACTCTTTTGTCTTATTATGTATTAATGAACTCTAGGGATACATGTCTTCATACATGTGATCAGAACCTTATTCCGCTGCGTACTCAGAAGTTTTATGTTATTTTGGCTAAGTCGGAATTATCCGAACTTACTAGTTATTTGAGTCTATACGACTAAACCTCCGTTATATTATAAATATCTCTTTTGTTAACAATGATGAAATGCGATCCTTCCTTGTTCGATTATTCCCCTTTCTACCCCGTTTCTAATCTTCCTCCATTAGTCACGGTTTCCCCGGCTTAATTATCCTTAATTAGGGTCGGTCGTGACAACTTCCTACTCCACGGCCAGATGATTAGTCTGACAAACACTCTGGGCTAATGCTTCAAGGTGCACAACAAACCCATCAATCCACTCTGAATTGGATTTTCACTTAGCACGCCCTGATACTCTCGTGTCCAATCAACATAGTTGCTAAGGACTTTGGAGACAGAACCTTTGGTCTGAACTCCCTCTTGGCTTTCTGGGTGCCAAGGTAACCGAACTGTTTAGTTTGCTCGTACTAAACAACAACCACTCGGCTTAACTGGTGTCAAGGAACCTTCTGTTTAGTTTCTTGGTACTAAACAACCACTCAAACACACTTTTCTCTTGGTTGAAAAGGGTTTGGACTCTTCCAACTAAGACTACTGAGAACAGGCTCTCAAGTAATCCATCTTAGGCTTAAGATAAAACAAGAGGTGCCGAGTTTACTAAGAGAGTTTAGGTAATCAGCTAGACTGATTTTACAACGTTGAATTACTCTCTTCTTCGATTCGAAATCTATCTATCTATGAAAATACTAGCTCTCAAATTTGACAGAGCTTCAGCGTATGTCTTCGAATCGGTGAAAATTGCTGGCGTTCCTCAAGCTCTATTTATAGGCGAAGTCTTGAATAGATCCGTTGGAGAGATGGTCTTCAGAATTTCTGCCGTTGTGAGAGGATGTAGGTTCTTGGGTTGAGGTAGCAATGTTCAGATACTCATTTTGAAAAATATTTGAAATGTCTTGTCCTTGGAGTATGGTACTGTTTTTGCATCTTTACACGAAAATGGAGGCTCTAGTACTTGCAAGGACGATCTTCAAATCTTCGGCAATTAATGCTGTTGTACTTGAGCATTTAATGCGGCGTGTCTGATACTCTTCACTTCAGTCAGATGCAGAATATTGACGGGTGCTTGATTCAAGCTTCAGTTCAATGCTGATACTGCATTGCAAGAATATCTTCGACTGATGACTGATGTCTTTCAGTAGGCGCGTTCTTCAGTGATCCTTTGCAAGAGGCTTCAGTCAGTGTTGGGAACCCCATGGAATATCGTGTCTTGTTTTGATGATACCAAAATCTTTAGGTTTAATTTGTAATAGACTAGAACATTTTGAACTCAAGTGTTAGAGTTCGTTTTTAGTTTAGTTTGTGGTTCTGAAGACTGAAGAACGAAGGACTGAAGACTGAAGAGTGAAGACTGAAGTTACCAACTAAAGTATCAGTTCTGAACTGATTACTTAATGCGTGCTCCGTGGACTCAGCGAACTGATACTAAAGACAAGTATCCGTTAAACATTCTTCCTCGGACTGAACTTCCAACGTTCAAAGGAAGCCACGTGCTCACATAGTACAGCCGCATTAAATGCAGAGATCTCAGGACCATCCCTCTCTGCAGAGGTCATTCCTATTTGGTGGCTACTTTATTAGAGACGTCGCATCTCCTGCCCATAAAGATAGCCGTTCCCACCAAACAAGGAACCTCGAAGATTGAAGCCTCAGCCTAAATTCAAAAAGCTCTCCAACGAAAGAAATCTTGAAGACGTTCTCCACCAACGGATCTATTCAGGATCTCTCCTATAAGTAGCGCTCGAGGATCACTTCAATCTTCACCGATTCAACGCTTAAGCTGAAGCTCTGCCAAAATTGCTACTCAGCTCAAAGCTTAACCTCCCCAAAGCTTGAATCGAAGAAGAGAATTCCAAAGCAAAAAATCAGTCACTGCTGACTACACACATTCTCTTAGACCTTAGGCAAACCTCTGTTTACCCAGAAGCCTAGGTCAAACTTGCTCCAAAGAACTTGTTCTTTGAAGTATAGTTGGCAAGTTTTTCAAACCTCCTTTCGAGAGAAAGAAATAGAGTGTTTGAGTGGTAAAGGAGTTCATGAAGGTACTCTGACTCCCGTGAGATCCTAGTGCAAGGTCGTGCTAGGAGTGAGAAATCCGACATGAGTGAAGTGTGGGTACTGAAGAGTGGAATCTTCAGTGGAACGATTGTGTGCACCCGGCAAGCACACAGTTCGGTTTACAGTGCACCAGTTAAGCACTTGCGGAGTGGATTGTTGGTCTGATCAATCGATCGTGGATGTAGGAAAGTGTTTTCCGAACCACGTAAAAGTCTTTGTGTTATTTACAGCTTTCAGTTTTTATATACTTACTTGTATTCTTACTTTTGATAAACTGAATACTAAATAACTGCAAAGAGAAACCTAAGACTAACAACGTGCTCAACCGAGACTATTACGAAACAAAGTTATTTTCGCTGCGTATGATATCAGTCTGACTGATCTATCATCTGATAGTCAGGAAGATTTATATCATCTCTGTTTTAGCAAACTCGGCTGAAGTCCTTACGTGCATACTGAAGAGTTTTCAGTATCAGTCGTCAACCCTGTTTGGTCAAAACTCATTTAAGTTAACAGGTGTCATAGTTTGCGTGTAAAGTTTCATTTTGATCTCTATCTTGAGATCCCTCTGTTTTTAGAGGAAAGAAAAATAGCCCGTAGGTGTATTCACCCCTCCCCATACACCTATTCGAGACCCTCCGGACCTAACAGTCAGGCTGTCTTCAGTCTTCAGTCTTCAATCAACAGACCTTTAGTCATTGTAGCTTCAGTCACGACTTGAGGCCAAAAACACTTGAGTGTATAAGAGAGAAATAAACAAGAGAAGCTTTACAAAAGGTTTTGGTATCATCAAAACTAGGACATGATATTTCATTTATTTTCCAACAGTAAATCCAAGTCCATGGCCTATTTCGGACCCATGGACTTAATAAATAGGCCATGGACTTAATCTCGTTTAATTAAGGAGCCCAAACATTTGGGTTACAAGTGAGCAAAATAACTGAAGTCGAATGACCAAATCAATTATAATCGAAATACTAAAATATGGTTTGATTTTTTTGATTTTGATCAGTCTGTTTTATTTTTTCAAAAAAAATTGATTTTTGAGTTCAGTTTGGTTTGATTTCTTTAAAAATAAAACAAAATCTAAAATTGAATTAAATTTATATTATATTATATATACATAATAAAGGTATACTTATATATATAATTTGCATATATATATATATATATATATATATAGGGCAAGTTAAATGGAGAATTATTATATATTTCATTTTGAACAAGTCTATACATGTTACGAACAGATCAACATCACAAACTAACAGACGTATTTAGTAAAAAAATAGAAAAACTCGCCACCAACAGGATTCGAACCCAAGGCAAATTGCTGTTCATGCGGTACATTGATTTGTTCGTAAAAATTGTAGATTTGTTCGTTTTTGTTTCACGAATTCTCTATTCTCTAAATATTTAGCATTCTCTGTTTAACCTTTCTCTTTCTCTCTCTCTCTATATATATATATATAAAGAAAATGTACTATAACGTATGTGGCGTCGTATAATTACTCCATCCCAATTTTTCCTCAATTCTCATTCAGTCTTATTTATTTATAAATCATTAATTAATTTTCACACAAACTATTAGATAATCACACAAATTTGTAGATAAATTTTATACCATTAAATAATCATACAAATCTATAGATAAATCCTACATATTCATTTGATTATCAGAAACATCAATATTCCCTTTTACGATATTTGATAATCTGAGGATTTTTTTTTTCTCATCATCCTTTGTTAACAATTTTACAATATAATGGTGCACAAAAAGATAAATTTATA
The DNA here is from genome assembly GCF_028751815.1 of Salvia miltiorrhiza. Taxonomy (NCBI): domain Eukaryota; kingdom Viridiplantae; phylum Streptophyta; class Magnoliopsida; order Lamiales; family Lamiaceae; genus Salvia; species Salvia miltiorrhiza. Next base: position 37,808,305 of record NC_080388.1, read on the forward strand.
TCATTAGCTCCAATTATAGATGATGACACCACAATAGTGCATTATCGTGGTGGCTTGATAGATATGAATGAAGATGATGAAGAAGAAGAGAAAGATACATCAATCAGTGAGAAATAAAAGAACAATAATGATTATAGAGACATGAATGATTAGAGTTATGATTATTTGTGTGTGTGCCAATTGATTTATTAATTGAATTAAATATTTTGTGTATACAATTATTAAATTTTAAATCTTATTCATTGCAGATGGTTATAATACAATAGCAACTCCCTGTTTGGCTCTTCAAACAATCTCTTATTGTGTTTTTCTAAGAATGACTTCTTCGTTTTCGAAAGAGCTTTTTGTGGCCGCCTATTTCTTCCCAATTGGAGTTCTATAGAGGACGTTATCTACGGAGACTGCCTGAAACTAATTTCCTGCGAAAAACTAACTCCAGCCCTGATCTTTTGGAATGCATCCCGCTTAATCTCCGACATCGGATGGACGACGATCTTCACAGATTCCTTGCAGAAAACACCAGTCAATGGGCGCCGCTTAGGTCTCACAGAAACCTAATTCTCTATAATATGAAACTACGTGATACATGAATTCTATGTCGAGAGCTGATATTTATTTATAATTATAAATATAGGATATGGGTCTGACTTATGAGTTGAGCTATTTTGTCCTACTGGGCTCATGAGACTTTGGGCTCGTCCAGGGATTAAATACAAGGAATAAACATGAGTCTTAAATAAATTAATTCTTATGATCAGCCAAGATTTGGCGTCCGCCAAGATTATGTCACTTTCCTTTTATGGCAATGGTCCCACCATCCTCTTTAATATTTTATCCTTACTAACACTCTTTATTTACAAAAAACCCACTCAAAATTCAATCTTAACCACACATCTCATAAAGTGGTGGGACCCTTTCTCCACAACATCAAAATCATCACCAATTTTATTAAATCCCGTGCCCAAGCAATTTTACATAATTTTGGCGGACGGAGGGAGTAATTGATTACACTAGAGAATCAATATTGACTTATCCTTTTATTGTCGATGATGAGTCTGGGGCTTGTATTTAGTCTTATCAAACTTCAGTATTTAAAATATGGTTAATTGCCTGTAAATCCATAACGTATACACGGAATTGATTTTTGCACCTAATTTAAAAAATCCGCTTCTAAATACATAACCTTTCCTTTTTGTCTGGTTTTTGTCCGATGACCGGTTTTTTTTCACGCCGGCGCCGGAATTGACTATGTGGCAGCCGGAATTAACACTGTGGCAGCCGGAAATTGACACCTAAGCTTATCATTGACATGTGGAAAAAAAATAATAAAAAAAAATACACATCATCATCTTCCCCAATCTCCCCCACCCCCAAACCCTAATCTCCCCTCCCCCACCCACCGCCGCCACCCTCAGCCGCCGGCGCCCACCGCCCCCCTCCCCTTTCCCACCTCGGCACCCCCTCCCCCTCCCCACCTCGCTGCCTCCCTCCCCTTCCCCACCTCGGCGCCCCTCCTCTTCCTCACCTCGACAGCGCGGCGGACGAGCTCCAGGGCTCGGCGGCGACGTCAGCCTAAACACAATCTCAAATTTCTTTTCAGACATCCCCAAGAATCAAGTACACACCAAGAACACACGCAGAAAGAAAGTGCAGCGACATTAAAGAACGCGGCGGTGTGCAGAATTAAAGAACGCGGCGGCGGCGGGACGATTTAACAGATATTCCAGGGCTTTTCTCCCCCGCGGCGACTATTTAACAGAAGTTGCCGAATCCACCGGAAATTTTAGGGCGGCGGCGCGGCGATTTAACAAATAGAAACTAGGGGTCTTCTCCCTGCGACTGTCGCCGCTATCAGCCACGGCCGCCGCCTCGTCATCCCTTCTCTCCTCGCCTCTGCTCTCTCTCCTCTCTCATCTCCCAACGCACACACACAGACGGGCAGCGGGTGGGGGGAGGGGAGGAAGGGGGAAGAAGATGGTGTCACGATGGGGATTTTGTTTTTTTTTTGTTTTTTTTTTATTCCACATGTCATAAATTAGCTTAGATGTCAATTTTCGGCTGCCACATAGTTAATTTCGGCGCCGGCGTGAAAAAAAACCGGTCATCGGACAAAAACCAGACAAAAATGAAAGGTTATGTATTTAGAAGCGAAATTTTTAAATTAGGTGCAAAAACCAATTCCGTGTATACATTATGGATTTACAGGCAATTAACCCTTTAAAATATCCAACATCCATTAATTAATTAATGCTTCTGACAACATATATTAATTAATTTCTTATTAATCTTAAGTAGTACCACTCAACCTTATTATTGCACCTGAACTTAATCAACTTGCAGGGTTTAGTGCAATAAACATTTTGAGCTCCTTAAGGGGATGTCATCATCCTATACCGGATACGATCACCTAATACAGATTACCAAATATCATTTATAAATTACCATCACTCAAGATACAGAGTAGTCAAGTTAATATGTAACTCTCACCCATAATAAACCAAAGTGATACATAAATTTATATATATACCTTAAATCTTATTAGGATTTAGGTCCCGTTAAGTCACCGAGATCTTGATTTTTCACTTAGGTCAGATAAAAGAATACATCTCACTGTGATCGTATCAATACGTTTACACGTACCAGTATAGACAAGTAGCTAAGACAAACTACTTTCATCTATAATGGAGCCTAAACCAACAACTCGTCCTAGAGTCGTCTCGGCGATGATAAATTTTATATCTCATAAGGTTATTCCAACTATATGATCTTCTGTGATCTACAACACACTATATAATCTACTTATATAAAGATAGTTGGACATACATATACAATTATGGACAATTCGGATACGAGATAAGATAGTGAACTTAGGAATAATTGTATACAAACATAAACGTTCTTGCTTCCAGTATACAAGTCGAACATGACGTTCTATAGGTCGGGGCGCTTAATTATCCTCGCATCATCCATAGGATCAAATGGAGGCATCAGTCTCGCCTATTACGGTGGACTTAAGTATAATAGTATTTTTTTTACTAATGTTGTTGGATTTAATTGTAGTGCATTAAATCCCTTTGGAATGGTTAGCGTGATCTATTCAAGATATTTAGAAATCCAATTCAATTGGAAACTCACAATAGAGACAGTGAAGCATGCATGCTTTCAAGAATTCAAGGTAGAATGCATTTTTTGTTTAAGTTGAATTAAGCTTCACATTTGCTTTATTGTTTCCAAATGTATTTTATTTTGTTGTTTAAACATAAGCATTTCATATGGGATGAGGCGATCGAGGAAGATGTCTACAGGGTGTGGTTACAGGATGCCGCAGAGAGGTACATAAATTACATATATAACATCAAGCAAAGAAGAGACGATTCAGAAAAAGCAAGGCCCCCTTCTATTTACAAGGGTGAGTGTCACGCTTGGCTTGCCTATTGGGACTCTAATGAAGTCAAAGTCAAAGCCAAATAAGTGAAAGTGAAGAATTGTGGGACGTCTGAGCCTGAAGGTCTCGGATCTGGACAAGTGAAGCACAAGTGAGGCTCCAAGCTTATTTTCCATTATGATGATGAATTGGTATGTTGAAATTGTATTCCTTATTGTTTTGTTTTCATTAACATGTATATTAATAATATTCATATATATATATTATATGTTTAAAAGGGTAAACATAAAGGAGTTGACTCGACTCAGTTCCTTTTCGATACTTATTCTATCCTTCATGTGTTTAAGGATGATACTTATTAGGGATGTCAATCGGGCCAACCCACTCGGTTTCGGGCCAACCCATTCGGTTTCGGATTATTTTCGATTCGGGCTAGTCGATTTTTTTTTATTTTTCAGGCTAAAAATTTTCGACCCTAACCCACTCAGTTTCGGGCTAGCCCGTTCGGGCCCACAAATTTATGATTTTTTATATCTATAATTTTTTTGTATGGATAATCATATTATTGTAATAAAAATATGTCGTGCTTTTTAAATCAAAACATTTCGCCTTATTTTAGATACAAAAATTAGTATTATTTTAATGTAAATTTACATCATATCTAATTTTAACTTTGTTTTCGATAAAAATTGTATATAGATATAACATAAATCACTATCTTTCTTTGTCTTTTATATCATAAATATTTATTATTAATCGTTAGAAAAAATCAAATCATATTATACAAGCATCAAAATGTTATTATCAAATTAAATAGTAAAGTATTAAAGTTTTGAAATAAGTTATTAAGAAAGTGTTCGGTTAATCGGGTCAACCCACTCGGTTTTTGGGCCAACCCTATCGGGCTCGGGCTATTTTCGGTTCGGGCCATTCGGGCTAAATTTTTTTCGAGCTAAAAATTTTCAGCCCTAACCCACATTTTTTATCGGTCTATTCGGGTCGACCCGTCGGTTTCGGGCTTTTTTGACATCCCTAATACTTATCCTAACGAAAGATCTAGAATTATTAGGGTACATAGTCATGTAGTCTTTATTTAAGTACTTTAATATTTAAATATTAATCACAATATATATATATATATATATCATTGTAGGAGAAGGTGTGGGAAATAGTTGCTCGGTGAGCCAATCTGTAGATTGTGAGTTTGATCCATTAGAGGTCGATATGACCAAGTTGTACATGAAGGTTGTAGGAAGAGGATGCTTGGAGTTGGTGGACTTGCAGCCAACTTTAGGAGTGAGGATTCAAGTGGAACATCACACTTCTACGACCCTTCTATCGATCCACAATGCCTCGCGAAGATGGAACAATAGTTTCAGGAGGCCGAGAGACAGACAAATGCCTTCATGGCTCGATTTGAGGCTCAACAAGAGGCCATAGATTGAGAGATAAGCGACAACAACTGACTGAGACCGTGCAACCTCAACTAGCAGCGCAACAATGCATAATCGAGTTGATTATGTCGAGAATTCCACAGCTTTCACCACCTCCACCTTCTCGATGTGAGTGTTATGTTATTTGAATACTTGTTTGTTTGTTTGTTTGTTGTATTATGGTTTTATGAAATTTGGATACTTGAATACTTGTTTGATGATTTTTAAAATTGTATTGTATGATGTTGATATGGTGTTTTGTTGTATTGATGGATTGTGATAGTGGCTATTATGAAAGCGGGTTGTCGATAACTGGATAAATTGAAATTACATTTTTTTTTCTAAAAAATACCAATGTAATAGAGTCTGTTGATAAGATTGTCAATCTTCGCCGAAGAAATAGCAATGAAAAAGTGTTCGTAGGTAAAGGGCGACAATGATATCTGTCGACCACGTCGTCCAGAGTTGAATACAATGCCAGCGACGTGAATGAACCACCGACAAAAATTTTTTCAATACTGTCGACGGTAAATCACCGACGGAAGACAATTTTTATATATATATACAACGTTAATTGTTTCTAAAAGTTAATAAGCTGCAAAATAAATTAGAATCGGGAAAAATTAGTTAATTCATGAAAAATGATGAATGAGATCATCTGTCACATAATTTATTATGTTTCATTCCTAGTCTCATTATTTTATATTTTTTTAATATAAAAATAAATAATATTATTATATAATGAACCTTAATTAATGGAGTATTAAGTAAAAAAAATTAAAAATTATATAATGTAACTTTGAATTAATTGACCCCGATAATAATTATTAATTCAAATAAATATAAAACATAATTAGTTGAGTGAACCCTAATTAAGAATCTTAAAATTATACTAAAATATACTCCCTCCGTCCCCCAAATAACTTAATCTCTTCCTTTTTGAGTCGTTCCCAAAAAAACTTCTTATCTATTTTGGAACACTACCTCTCCACTAGTAATACAATTTATTCTTATTTTTCATCTTTTCACCACTCTCAATACTTATTAATATAACATCTTTTCAAAACTTATAATACACTCAACAATTTTATCTTAAAACACATGTCTTTCCCTCCTAGGAACTTATTTGGGGGACGGAGGGAGTAATAAATTAAAATTAAAGAAATAAATAAAATAAAATTAATAATGTGTAAGTTGGACTTTGCATAGATAGCCGTTTTGTTGAAAAAAGAAAAAGGAAAACAAAAGGGCATTTTTTATTTTAAAGTTACTCCCTCCGTTCCGCTTTAAATGACCCAAAAAAATTGGGCACGAAGACTAAGAAATGTGTGATAAAGGTGTAAAGTGGTGGTGGGAAGGCATCATGAAGGTGCTTAGAGGATACGAACCGTGTAAAGTAGTGTTAAATGCCCAATTTTATTTCTAAATTTGGGTTGGATTATTTGAAGTGGGACAACCCAAAATAAAAATTGAGTAATTTGAAGTGGGACAGATGTAGTACTTGAAGAGGGAAGAACAAGGTAACTTTAAGAGGCAAAATTTGATCTATTCAATATAGAGAGTAGAAATCAATAGTTGTCCATCAACTTAGTTTCTATAAATTATAGTCAATTTCTAGGATTTTGTATAAAACTATTCCTCCGCCAAATTTAAATCTCCTGCAACTCATTTCTAATTTCTCTCTATCTTCATCACTCTTTTTCTCGTTTATTCTGAAAATCTTTCCATCATTCTTTGAAAATCCAACGACGCTGTCGTCATCACATGAGCCAAATCATCATCTTTCCCCATTCACCGCTATCGACGACTGACGCATTCATCTAACCTGTGAAAACACTATCTTCCTCTTCAGAAGAAAATGAAGAAAAAGAAGAAAGTGGAAATTTAGTTCCAGATGAACAAATTAAGAAAATGAAAATAACAAAGATTCAGGTGAAGCATTTAGTTAGATATGACTAAGATCTGTGAGATTTTGTATTATTTTGATCATTTGATTAGAATTTTGTTCATGAATTATGGTTGGAACAAGTTAAAGGCGCAGAGTTTTTTTGTTGGAACAAAATGATACGAATGAGTTCATTTGTACCATTTGTGCCATGAGTTGGCGCGACAAATCTTAGCATAAATGATGTGAATAGGTTCAGGAGTATCATTTGTTCCAATATTTGTCTCTCCAACACTTGGCACGAATGATACGAATGGACACCCATTCATACCATCCGTTGGAAGTGTAGCATGCAACATTTGGCGCAAATGGCGTAGCTTGCATAGACAGAGACTTATTAGGGTGAAAATGATCAACTATCCGGATTGAATTGGGATGACAAAGAGGCGAATGACAACATTCTCAAGATCAATGAGGCAAGGATGATAATTGAAATAAGCCATTGGGCATTCCTTGAGGTGATCAAGAAGAAAATAACAATCCCAAGAAATATGATGTTTATTGGAACAAATGGTACGACTGAGTTCTTTCGTATCATTTGTGCCAAGGACTGGTACAAATAACCCCCGTTTGTACTTAATTTCAAATACAGTTGAAAAATAAGTATTCAAAATATAACTGAACGAAATATCATGACTAAATTAAAAAAAAATTGAGTATTTTAATGGAAACACAAAAAATAATTGATTAACAAATGTTTGAACAGAGAAGATGACCGACAAAAATAAATACAGAGAAGAGAACAAAGGGAAATGAATCCATGTCATGAGAACCACATTGCCAAATTTAAATGGAGAACATGACCGAAAAAATAAATACAGAGAAAAGAACAAAGACGAATAAGCATGTGATATAATGAACACCGCATTTATTGGAAAATCACTTTTACTGCCGCCGGATAAAATAGCTGAGAGAGAAAAAAATAATCTCAAATAAAAAGAGAGAGAGAGAGAGAGAGAGCGGGAGACTGAAAGGTAATAGAAAAAAAAAAGAGAAAATAGAAAGGACACAACATTGAGAGAGAGGGAGAGAAAAGTTGTAATATAAAGTTGGGTAGTAGTAGTAAGTGAGTATTCCATCTATTTAATGTAAAACTAGCACGACCATCTGTGCGATGCACGGCGAAATCGAAAACGTAATTAAACAGAAAAAATATAATAAATACAAAATATGGTTTAAAAATAAATTACTCAATAAAATTTCGAATTTAAAAATGTAATTTTCAATTATGTATAAAGTGTAATGATAATTAAAATTATTAAATTATTTTAAAGTATTTGATAATGAAAATTACACATTACACATTATTATTATAGAGTATTTCTCATAATAATAATAAATAAATATTTCCATACACAAACATAAATAAAAAGTTGTAAAATTTTAACAAAGAGAAAGAAAATAAAATATTTTAATAACCTATTCATTTTTTATAATTTTTATATCATCTTAAAGATCTTATGACGAACTTAAACTTAAGATGCACATTGAATATTTTTTTTTATAAATTAAATTTGACAATGTTTAGAATAGAATTAAAATTATAAAAAGAAAAGAGAAAAAAAAATAGTAAAAAAAATTGACGGGAGAAGAAAGAGAAAAAATAGAGAGAAAAAATGAAGCGAGAAAACTCCTTTTTTATATATTATAAAATAAAAACTCAAAAGAAAAGAGTAATAAAATGTTTTACATAATTTTCATGATTTCACAAAGTATTTTATGCAAATAACAAAAAAGTGATAAACTAACTTCCTTTATAAAATAAGAGAGAGAAAGAAATTACTTTTAAAAAATTTAATTTGAATATATTTTTATTTTAAATTTATTTTTTATATATTATAAATCAAATTAAAGCTATTGTCATGATATTTAATTTGATACGCGTATTGAGTTTTTTTATTAACCAAATTGTATAAATTTTAGAAAAACAAAAATTCTAAAAGTAAAAAAAAAAATTAAAGAAAAGGAAACAAAAATTGAAAACACGCAAAGAAAAAAAAGAAAAAAGAAAAATAGAGAGAGATGGCGGCTAGGTATTTAAATAGGGAGAAAATATTAATGGGCTAAATAGATAGAATAATGAGAGAGAGAAAATTTAGCGGTAAAAAGTTATCGTTGTCATGATCTTTTATATAATATATAAATTAATTTAAAAATTTAAAATTAAACTGATGAACAAGTAACTATTAATATTCACTATCTAAATATTTCACACCATTAACTCTAATTTTAATACCGTTACCAAAAAAAAAAAAAAAAAACTTTAGTTTGAATATCATTACCAACCCTTTATTAGTAACGGATTGCACAAATGAAATACCTTTGAATAGAGGACACAATAATCTTCGTGTATATATATATCTTCGTAAAAAAATAATCTTCGTATATATATATAAAATCTTATCGCAACCTGTATATCCCACATGCGTACCTGTATGATTTTCACATGATCATATATGCCATATATGTCACATAATTTTCCATTCAATTTACAATTCGTAAAGGCTACTCACTGAGAAGCCTAATCTTCATCAGTCATCAATATTCCAATCGCATGGAAAAAATTTAGTACTATTATATCATTTTCTCTTTCTGTAAAAGTAAGATCAAAATTCGCCTAAAAAAAAAGTAAGATCAAAATTGCCGATTTTAAACCTTATCCTGAATATAAATCTATATCATAAACACGATAAATTTTATAAAAAATATTGCAATATAGTCCAATATAATTCCCTCTGAATGAAAACATATAACGCTCGTAACAATATGAGATTCGATAGAAGTCCACACCATTCTGGTATTTACAAGTCTCCAAACATATATATGCATGTCAAAAGAAGAAACAAAAACAACATCAAGAATAGAAAAAAGATAAAAGAATAACACAGACAGCAACATAAAATTTACACGATCGAATAGATTGATTAAAGTAAACATCAAAGTTTTTCATGATGAATCTTACAAAGGGCTTAAGAAAATTTGCAAACGCTGCAAAACATGAGAGAGAGAAGAGCGAGAAATATGAGGGCAAAATGTTGGTAGATTTAAAGGAAGAACGCAGCTTCATTAGCTTACCTGCTGCATGCATTTACATCTCTGCATGCCTTCTACCACATCTACTCCTGTTCCAAAAAAACACCAACATCAATTTAATTTCCATATATATATGCTATTTTCTTCGAGATATTTACAATCGTTACCCGTGGATATGCACGACATATCTCGACTCAAGCGCAGCTGGAATTTGTGCCCATGTACAAGATGAATAAGTAATTCATCAACATATATATCAAACTTTATATATACTAGACAAATTATTTTATATGTATGTATATTAATACACACACTCACACCAGCTATATATCACCAGATCCATGATTTCTTACTATACATCAAGCTGGACTACTTTTAGAAAGATATATGAAATTTAACATGTAGACAAGGCCAATATTGCGTTTCCTTGCACCCAAACATACATCCACACACACACACACAATATATATAACATCGATTTTTCCATATATATATGCAAGAATATCTAAAGTCTAAACATGAGATCCTCTGCTGCCAACCCGTGTTTCATCTTCTATTCTCGTATCATCTATAACCACCGCGTTTACAATTACCATTTGTTAACATCAGTAAAATACCAATCATCAAAGAAACTAGGATTAATCAATTAATCCACATCAAACCAGAATTCAAAATCACCCTTTATAATCTAGAAAAGCCATGTACTTCATCATCCTTCCATAAAGTTAGTCCTACAAAAAATTAATTATACTTCTCTTTTAATTAATTAATTTATTATTTGTTGAGATGTACTGTATGACCTTTTTCTTTGACACACGCTCCTACTTAATAATTCTTGAAATCAATTACCTATCATTTTAGATGAGTCGTAAAAATAGAAAAATGTGTGTTATTTTCAAGTACTTACATTCGATCCACATATACATTCTCAACTCAAGATGAAGAATCAAGAAACTAGTAGTCCTATATTTGTGGGAAGAAAAGAAAACACACGTGCTGAAATTGAAAATGGGCATTTTCTCAGCAGAAGCAGACAAAAACCTTTATTTAATGTTGTTTGTGAGGTTGACTGTAGGCAGTCAAGCATAGTACAATCTATACATCAATTTACTGTCAGAATTTTTTTACAAGTTAGCTGCTACTGATAAACTGATAACTCAGGCTTCATATTAAGATCACAGATATTGTCCCCTTAATTAAATTCTGATGGAAACCCTTCAACAAAAAAGTAATTATAAACTTCAATTTTTGTTTTTGTTTTCTTCAGAAAAATGCAAATTTATGAGTAAGAAGTTGATCAGAGAGACAACGCATTAGGGTTTATGCTCTTGTTTCTTCTTTTTATAATTTAAACAGCTAAAATCTTGATTTAGTATCATTAATTAATTTCCCTTAACTATTTATATCTGCCACACAGACAGGAAACTTGTCAGCCTTAATAGTTATAAAATGGTTCAAGTTCCCTTACTTTTATTAAAGTAGCTAAAAATTTGTTTCTTTCCTTGATCTCTTTTAGACGAAGAGAGACATTCTCTCAAAAATCAAACTAAATAATAATAGTAGTTGATTACTCTCTACTTTTCTATGTTCCTTGTATAAAATGCAGGTTCGTTTTGTTTGTCTCAGACGAAAATATGATCATGTATTGATCATATGATATGTAGTGAATTTTTTATATGCTTAAGTGATACAAAAATTAAATATGTCATGTATATATTGTTCTCCATCCCTAAACTATTTTTCTTTATATTTATATATGTTGACATAAGTGAAAATTGTAAACTCAAATAAAAAAAGGTAAAGAAATAAAGCCAAAATAAAATAGCAAGACAGCATAAAAATTAATTATACTTGTGTACAATATTACATAAAGAGACCACTGCTTAATCAATTATAAATTTTGCCCTAATATAAAAATTATACATGATATTAAATCGTTTCAATAATATCACAAACTTTTAACTTGTAGAAACTTTAATTGAACTTGCAAAATAGAACAACTGAAATGATTTGTTATGCAATTATCCTTTGCTTCAACCTCTATATACTAACTTCAAAATATAGTACGGTTGGAATGCACTTCATAATCCGAAATAGAGTGTCGGGATTTGCTATAACAAGATTTAAATAATCAACCTAAAAGTCTAAGCTAAATGTGTATACCCCAAGCTAGTAGGCTAGCTAATTGAATTCCTATATCATCGATTAATATGTACCCACTTTTCCATCGATTTTCTACTCCTAGTAAACTAGTAGTATTATATGAGGCACCTTCAAATAGATTGTGTGCATGAAGAGCTTAATAATTACTGTAGTATAAATAAGGATGAAATAGAAAAAATATCATAATTGTACTTTCAAATTTTGAAATGGGACACTTATTAAGGAGCAAGAAAAATATTAAAATAGGAAACTTAATAAAAAATGGAGTAAGTATATAAATATATCATAAGACGATACTCCCTTCGTCCCACAAAGCTTGAGCAACTTCTTTTCGGCACGGGTTTTCAGAAGTTGGTATTTTGTGTGTTAAGTGTGGTAGGTGAAAAAATGAAAAGGTGAATAAAAAGTAAATATTTTGCCATATAAGGAAAGTGCTCAAGCTTCACGGGACAACCCGAATGGAGTAATTATCTTCAGAAGGATGTGGTTCTATATATGCACATAGATATAAGGATGGGCATACATACTCCTATATAAGAGCCCTAATTGAATTCAAAAATTATTTATGACATATATAAAGTTACATATAATCAAATTATATTTCTTACATACCCAAAATCACAAAATCAAAAGTCATATTCCAGCATTGGATTCTCTGACACAGATGGGAAGTAGAAGAAAATGGAATAAATTCGAGAAATTGAAGAATCATACCAACTGTTATTTTTAATACATACTCGTACTTAATTAGTCTTTTGTAAGATAGAAGTGCATGCACATAATTGGGATCATCTAATTTGATTTTCTATTTCACTTTAAATATGATAATAATTAATAAAAACTAAACATTTGAAGCCCATGTCCTTTGTTGCATTATTATCAAATTGGCATTGATTAAATTTGAAGGAAAAAAATTAATAAAAACTAAACATTCGGACAAAATTGCATCATTGTGATGTCCCACAAAATCTTAGCAGACAGAAGGCGATCTAGTAAAGATATATGCAAAGGACATTTAATTATTTAAAAACCAATTTTTCTAGAATGCACCCACAACAATTTATTGTTGCACTAACAAAAATAATGTAATTAGTGGGAAACTAATGCTAATGGCGCTTTCATTAGCATACACCAAAACAATTAAAAAAATAATTTCCAGTTTATCGTATATATAATTACAATGATTAGATATCACATCAGATGCCAATATTATCCCACCACCAATTCCGGTCCTCTTAATCCAAGGGAGAAATTAAAGTAATATATCTTCAATTTCAAAATATGGGATTTTAATTGGTTTCAGATGTCGAAATTATTGAAAATGAAATCAATCAGCCAAGTGCTAAGTAATTATTTGATATTTTCATATTCAGATAATTCTAAGATTAATATATATATATGATTGAATAGTTTTGATTAAATCTAAATATTAATTATTTTGATAATCCAAATATGTGCTGTTTACTTGTGCTGGAGCTACTTAACTCAACTGAAAGTCAACTTATAAAGTACTCCCTCACATTCAAATTACAAGTCTTCCTAAACTTTTACACACATATTAATAACTAAAAAGTTATCTAAATGAACCTTAATTGATGATAATCAATGACAATTTAGAAATCAATTTACTTTGATTAGTTAATGAAAGAGTTGAATAGATAGGGGCAAATTTGGTTTGAAACCCCAAAACGACTTATAAAATGAAGATAATTGAAAAATCTAACGACTTGTAAAATGAACGGAAGGGGGCTAAACTTATCTTAAGAAGGTTGGGTTGCTTAAATTGAAATTAGGATGCTTTAATTTAGAATTATAAAATGTTAGATTGTATTTTTCAACAACGTTTTGGATCAAATATTTAGATAACTAAACTTATAAAATGTAACTAACGACGAAAATATTATAACTATAATGAGTAAAATGTAACCAAAGAAACCCCTTCTCAAGAAAGCTAATAAAATTGTGTGCGTGTGTTGGACTAGTGGTATAGGAGGTTAATACCCAAGACCTTAGATCTTGGGTTCGAGTCCTCCGTCGCGCGGTATTTGAATTTATTTATTTATTTATGTAATTTATAAAAATAAAAAAAAGAAAGCTAATAAACTTATACCATTATATTTTTGGAGAAAATGATGATCGCCAAACACTTTATACTTGAGTAATGCTAAACAACCACATTGTGGTCACCCACAATTTACCTAAATAAAAAATAATTTAATTTATTTAACTTATTTTTAAAAATAAAAATAAGATTTAGTTATTTTATCATATTCTCTACATTGTAGTTAATTTTCTGCAATTTTTTGGTAACTTTTTTTATTTTTATTAAAAAATAAATTAAAAAGTGCAAAAAAAAAATAAGTACAATGTAGAGAATATAATAAAATAACTAAATCCTATTTTTATTTTAAAAAATAAATTAAATAAATCAAGATTTTTCTTATTATATTAGTGTATGGATGACCACAATGTGGCTGCATAGATTTATTGTATGGAAAAACATCTTGTTAATCGTTTTAAATACACCATCTAAATTATAACTGAAAAAGATGAACCTCTCTAATATATATACTCAAAACAAATTAAAACTTTTAATTTCGTAAAACAAGAAAAACACACATATTCAAACACAACTGGGATATAATGGGTTGATTTGAAAGTATACAAAACACACACACACACACTCATGATATGATTGAATTCTGATATTATAGAGAGAGAGGTTCAACAAAATAATTGAATATTTTGTCGAATTCTAAGCATAAACAATCAAAAAAGCCATCCCCCACCCTCCAAAAACTCATATGAAATATCAATGGGGAATCCGAAAAAGATGATGCCCATTAAAATGGAAGGCTGACATGCAATAGAGAAGTACATATTGGGCTCAGATCAATTGCTTTTTTTGTCTAGAAAAAAAATATAGCTTCACAAAAAGGAAATATACCACCATCAGTCTACCTTAATTCACTAAAAAAGGGTACATTTTTTGTAGACAAATTAAGAATATTTAATGTCACCATTTTTAGTATATTCACTACTGATAATCAGTAACGATAGTAAATGTTTTTTTTTTAGAACCAGTAACGATACTAATGTTAGAATAAGTGTAAAAAGATATTCGGGATTCTTCTAATATGTGACAAATAGAAGTAGTGAATCTGGAAGTGAAGGAAAGGATAATGGGAGTATCTGCGAAACTATAATAAATTTATGTACAAATAACACTGTAGATTCAAACTGGGAGGAAATTTTTGGATCAAAAGTCAAAAATTTTGAACTCCCAATTTTATTTGGGCTGGAAAATTAGGGTTTACGGAGGGCAACGGATCACGTCTCCTATCCCACAAAATTAGTACTTTAATTGAACTGATCTCTAATTAATCACTATATATATACTTGCAAGAAACACTATACTTAATTAATCTCTCATCTTATTATTCTAATAGGTGATTATCTACTAATACGGTTCTCATCTACTGTTCTTCACCAGATTCCAGAATCAGAAAAATTCACAACAATTCTGAATAAACAAAAGTGCAACATGAAATCACAGCATGTAAAATGAAAAAGAGGGTTTCTAATTCAATGATATCCATGAAATCGTGTAAATAAAGCATTTGAATTTCAAGAAAAGAGAGAGAGAGAGAGAGAGAAATTTACCCATGTAAATGATGTTGGAAATAGAGATTCAAGAAAACGGCATTGATGAAGAGGAAGAAGAATTGGAATCATCATCGTTGTTTTTGGCGGGCTTCTTCTTCTTCTTGTAGGGAATCCCCCTCGCTTTAGCTTGACACTCCTTGACTTCCCTCAAGTAGATCCTAATGGCCCCCGAGGCGAACGGGTTGGTCTCGGGAGACCCCCCGTTCTCCTCGTAGGCCGCACGGAGCCGCCCGATTAGGGCATCGAGGCTGCCCCACGCCTGCCTTAACGGGCAGGTGCAGGGGGCGGGCGGCTCCGGCTGCCCGTAGAATATGCAGCCTTGGAGGTGCACCTTCGTCTTCCCGAACTGATCCAGGTAACGGAGGAAATCCAGCACGTGGTTGCTGTTGCACTCGGGCAGCGCCACCGGCGGCCGCTGGTTCCGGAGGAACTGCCCGAAGGTGTTCCAGTCCCGCCGCTTCTGCGACTCGTACCGGCTCGGAGTCGGGGGAGCGGCGGCGGATGGATCGCCGCCGCCGCCCCACGATGAACCGTCTGCGCCTCTGTCCATTCTAAATCAATAGACAACACACCATTCAAATTTTGTTGGGGAGAATTTTGCTTCTTGCTGTGACTAAATAAGGCAAGATTATTGGAATAATGAGAGAAACTCACATCATAGAGGCTTGAGTTGACATGCAATGGGCCACATGCAGTTGCTTTCTATCTATCTTTCTTTCTTTTTTTTTTTTTTTGAAAAAATCCTTCTTTTTCCTACAACAATTTTAAATTACTTTTATTTTATTTTATTTTATTTTTGAAGCGATTAAGCATTAAATGAGAGTCATATCCAATAATTAAACGGATGATGAGACGAGTGTTTAATTTTAAATCAAAGTCAGAGCGGAAGAAGAGTCACGTGTACTCTGTTAATCGAGTCACAAGTGTTCTACTTATTATATAATGATTCTTTTTTACAGCTAAACCCTACTTGATATAGCATTTGTTACATTTTCCTCTTTAAATTTTCATTTATCTACCATCCGATATACGGTGACGGACGCAGAAATTTGATTTCTGATGGAAAGAAATAATAAATAAAGTTTGTAAATCCAAATAAATGGAAAAAAGAACAATCATGCTCGCTATACATACATATAATATAAAACCAAATTACAAGTGATAAATAAAAATATAAGTTGTAACTATAAGGCTCTAACTATTAACCAGAGGCTTAGCCCACTGGCCACCGGGTCCTCACTTAAGTGAAGTGACTAATTACTAACATCTAACATGACTTTGCCCGATCAAAAAAAATAAGGCTCTAACTATTGGATCTACACATTTTTTATGTTTTAAGTTGCAATAATTGTTGTGGAATAATATGTCAAAATTATCAGCCCCATCTCCCCACTAGTGTACGATGGCTTTTAAAAAATTGTAATATTTCTCATAAGTTGACAAAATGTAATCTCCATTAGTATCTCTAGGGCAGCGACTGCCAATAGCTAAATAGTGTTAAAAATGATGATATCGATGGATAACTTATGTTTCCAGCTACAACGTCACTATTTTTAATTATGATTCGTGACCTTATAATTCATGTTTATATGAATCTGTAACTTTTATAGATGTGTGAAACAAGGATTTATTGCATATTTATTACGCACAACGCTTTGAAATGCAATTACCATGCGACATTGAACACTGGCTTTATTTATTTAGGACAAGAAGAAATATTGCTTGGATGTGACAATTTTTGTCGAGATTGGCGTTATGGAGAAAATTATAAATAAATACAGCGTGGAAACGGCAGATAAATATATAAGTAGATGTTGATGGGGGGAAAAGAATTTAAGAAAACGTGGAAATACAGATATTTCCATGTATGACCAATTAATTAAGTTTTGGAGAAGGTGGATGAAGTAGAGAGTGTTAATAGTGTGATATATATATATATATATATATATATATATATATAGGGTATAGGGTTAATATAAAAACCCCTCTTAAGATGAAAACTACGAACCAATTTAAAGCCATTGATTTAAATAAAATAGAGGGCTGAGATTAAACTACAGATGCACAATTCCGATTTGCTTGAGTATTTTGCATTGTTGGTTTCAATTGCATAAATTGCATATTTTTTAAGTGCACAGTAAAATATAATAGATACACAGTTTCTTTTGTTGACTAAATCCTAACCATTAGATCTAATATTTAAAAGGTCAAGATTAGGTTCCTAGTTCTCATTTTAACAGAGGTTTTTATTAGAACCTCTTCCTATATATATATATCTATTGGAGATAGTGAAAATTAATAATTGTTCGTATAATATTATTATAATAAAATATAGTTAATTTTAACTGTTTCGAATGAAATTATCTTCGCCTTTAATATATTTATTCTACAAAAATTATTGCTCTTTTTTTTTTCTCTCTCACCTTCGCTATTTGTTTCTCTCTGAAATCCTACTTTCTTCACCGCGCCACCGAGCTGCTCTCTCTCTCTCTCTTTAATGTCACACGTATGCAGTCGTCAACATTATCTTATTCAGATATACTTCTAATGGAGATCTATGAGAATTATGAGATGCAAGATGGATTTAAAATGAACAGAATGAATTTATATCATCCGTTTCAAGACCTGTCATCTCAGGTGGTCAACACAACAATTAATTAGCACCATGCACAATAGGTGCTTGTGCCTAGAGCATGGATCCATTTGCGAAAGCTCTCCAATGGTAACCCATTAGTTATAGCATATAGTTAGGAATCATTGGTGAAGATCCTTAGTGGTATCCATATCAAATTATTGTAGAATCGGTTCTGGCTATAAGTTAGATTCGCGAGATTTGGGTTTATGTTGTTATTATTCTGTAAGATTTGTACTTGTTTTTGTAGTTGGGATTATTGTAAAATAAAGAATATGAATTAAATACTCCCTCCGTCTGCCAAAAGTATTCCACTTTGGCTGGGCACAGAGTTTAATAAAATGTGTGATGATGTTGATGTAGTGGAGAAAGGGTCCCACCACTTTATGAGATGTGTGGTTGAGATTGAATTTGGGGTGGATTTTTTGTAAATAAAGAGTGTTTGTAAGGATAAAATATAAAGGTGGATAGTGGGACCATGGCTTAAAAAGGAAAGTGGAATACTTTTTGCGGACGCCAAATATAGTAATTGTGGAATACTTTTGGCGGACGGAGAGGGTATTATTTTTGAATTTGTGTTATTTTTATAAATTTGTGTTATTCCTTATTATTTCACATTTTTGTCGCGCAAGCACATGGGACGAATGGTACTAATATTTTATTTTGCACCATTCGTCCCAAGATCTGTTATTGCCTATTGTTGGAACGAATGGTATGAAATGTCATATTCGAACCATTGGTCTAGTTGATGTCGTGCAAAATATTGAGATGAATGGTACGAAAGGACATATATATTCACATCATTCATGATAAGGTCTTTCGCGCTTGTGTTGATACGAGTAGGCCCTTTGACACTTCATACCATTCGTCCCAACATTTTGTCACAATAAAAGTAACACTTAAAATTAGGACAAATGGTTCGAATATGCTATTTCGCACCATTCGTGTCAAACACTTGGCGCGACAAAGAATGAGATGAATATTCTATTTCGCATCAATCGTCCCAATATCTTTCTCGCCAAGGGTTTGATACGAATGGTATCAATATTTCATTTCGTAACATTTGTGCCAAAGTCTGTCGCACAAAGTGTTGGAATGAATGGTATGAAATGCAAAATGGCCTACTCGTGTCAACATTAGCGCGAAAGACCTTGAGGCTAATTGAGTGAAATAACATATTCGTACCAAACACTTGGTGTGAAAGACATTGGGACGAATGGTTCGAATATGACATTTGTCCCACAAAAATGGCGCAATAAAAAATAATACACTTGCAGTTTGTTCTAACAAATCCAACTATAATTGATTAACACAATTCGAATCAATATTTTCTTCATTTTCCAAACATACAATTACAAATCATATGAGAAAATCAACGCAAAATCTTATAACTAACACAAAATCGAACTAAAATTCCTAAGCTAAATCTTCATTTTTCATCATTCCTTCACTTTCTTGCACTGAAGAAAGACATCGTGCGGGGGGGGGGGTGACAATGATGAATAGGAGAAGGCTAGAGAATGTTCTTCCTCACCTCAATCCTATGTACTTGGCACAGATGGAACAAATTCATCTCTGGTTACACACTCTTCACGATTGGACCACAATTATTTTTCGTTTCACTCGTTCCTCGCATATGCGAGTTACGTTCCTCGCATATGCGAGTTAGATCTTCGGGTGGCTGGCACGATCGAATTGATCCATTGGCATAATTCGTATCAGTCCTGACAGATCTTTGTATGGACAACATGAATGGGGCTAATAGGCACGTTGGTCCCTTCCATTCCTCTGTTTGATACGACAGATAATGGAATGGATGGTACGATTTCGTACCATTTTATTCCAGATCTTCTTAGATCTAGTTTTGCATCTCATGACTTTCATAAATCTGGAACTCCTTGAATTGCTGGAACTCGTAAAACTCATACTCCCTCCGTCCATGAAAGAACTTCCTAGGAGGGAGTGACCCGGGTTTTAAGAAAAAATATTGTTGAGTTTATTGAGAGTGGATAAAAGGTAGTTGAGTGTATTGGGAGTGGTGAAAAGGTGTTATGATTAATATTGAGAGTTGTGAAAAGTGAAATGTAAGATGATTATAAGTGGTGGGGTATAGTCCAAAAATAGGTAGGAAATTCTTTTGTGGACGTCCCAAAAATAAAAGATAGGAAGTTCTTTCGTGGACAGAGGGAGTATTTCACTGCATTCTATGAGGAGATAATATTGACGGCGACAACAAAGAAAGAGAGAGAGTAGCGAAAGAGACAAATATTTGGAGAGAGATACTTAAGAGTGGAGGAGGCGCGGCGACATAACTAGGATTTTAAAGAAAGAGAAAGAGGAAGTTCTAAAGTAATGAGGAGAGAGAGAGAGAGAGAGAGAGAGAGAGAGAGAGAGAGAGAGAGAGAGAGAGAGAGCTGGTGTTTTTTAGTACGTATAGGGCAAGGGTAATTCCGTTTAAAACACTTAATTTTGACTATTATTTATTGAAACTATATTTGAAAATAATTATTAATTTTTATTATTTTATATAACTAGTGTAGAAATCGCCTCAAATAAAAATGCATGATTATCGTCATAGTTTAATTTGTTGGTATATTTTTTAATGAATAACATGTTGGTGTTATGGTAGTGATCAAATGCGCTTATTTAATAATTTAGTCTAATAAATTATCGTTGAGTTCATCAATGATTAGAGGCCAATAAATCAAACTTATGACGATTTAGTCCGGAGATTATATCAAAAATAATTTCTGACGTTATGATATACTTTTGAAATGAAATGATCAAAATTGTACATAATAAACAATTTGAATACATCTTTGATTGACTTGCGCGCAAAATTGTGGATACATGTGATTCTTACGTTTCCACTTTAAAACTAGAGTCGTTACATTAAACTCATTTGTTTAACTAGGTCATAAAACAAAAATTTGTGATTTGAGATAGAATCATCTAAATTTATATTGTTGTTGAATCAATATGTATATATATATATATATATAGGAGTGCGATAAAACAAAAAAAATCTCTTAAAATATAAAATAGAAACTATTTTCAGCTCTTAGATTATCAAGATTTGCGGCTGATTCATCATCTTATTGGATGAATTCATGGTCTTGAGCTCGAATCTCGTAGGTAGCGAAAAAATTATTTTGCGCAATCATATATTTACACAAAAAATTTAGACGTGTTCTGCATAGATTTCATAAAAATACATGCATTTTGTATATACTATTATGAATTTTTGTTTGCAAATTTACACATGAAAAATATATCAGCTTAAAAAAAATTGTTTGCAAATTTATACATGAAAAATATATCAGCTTAAAAAAATTGATTTTTTTGTAATATCCAAAAATTTTATTTTTGATTTTACCCTTGCATCCAATAAACACTGCATCTGCTCCTTCAGAACACAGACTTCTTTTTGGGTGGCCATGAATCTCAATTTATCTTTGGTAGTCTGGCTGTTGATCTGCCAACACGAAGTTTCAATCTTAGAGTCAAAATCTTCAAGAAGTAGACTTTGAGATTATGTGCTCATGGACTACGTGACAAACTCCAGAGCTAAAATCAAAACCAACAGAAAAGAAAAGAAAAAATTAAAAGAACGAAATAAGAATAACATGAATAAAAATTTAGATAAGTATTTAACAGTTCAGAAATAATATTAAAAGTAAATTAATCCCTGATAATAGCGCTAACAACTTGTTCGCTTATTTTTTAGTACGCCGCAAGTGCACGAGAGCAATTGAGTATAATAGCAAACAAGGTCATATCCACAAAGATTGATCCTATTGATTACTACCCTAAACTACTATCCTCTATCTGAATGATAGAAAAATATGTTTTGATTTTGAACAATTAAAGTAAATGAAAACGAAAATAAAATCACACAAGCAGGATGGGAGAAAACTATGAAAAATAAATATCTAGGGGCTTCAGATTCAAGAAATCGGATAAATTCAATTCAATCAATTAATGACAAGTTCTTCCTAAGACAATCTCAAAATTGGTCTATACTCACTCGCATGGCATGCAAACCGTGGATGACATGCAAGGCTAACATCCCAGGACCACTCTTAAGCATATAACTCCTAAAAGTTCTTCACTGCAAAAAAAATATTTTTTTACCGAGGGATTTCTGACAAAATAATATCCCTCGGTAATCACCGAGTATTTGGCGAGAGTTTTTTGAGGGATAATGTATTTATAAGAATACCGACAATTTACTGAGGGAATACCGAGTGAAAAAGTTACTGAGAGAATTTATCACTCGGTACTTGGTAGTTTTAATTTTATCCAAAAAAGTCAGCAGAGAAAAAGAAGGTAAGCTCAGAACTGAAGTGTCCACACCAGATTTCCCAGCTGACCTCCTTGCAACGGTGTGGGTCTCGCCAGCTCCTCACAAGGCGAAAGTTCATGCTTGGAGATGTTTGAGAAACAGGTTAGCAACGTGTGATAATTTGATTAAGAGAAACGTGGCCGTGACTGTTGAGGAGTCTTGGTGTAATGGGTGTGTGGCTAGTGAAGAGACTGCAGATCACATGTTCCTGCTTTGCCCGAAAGTTCAGCAAGTGTGGGACGACATTCAGAAGTGGATTGGTATTTCTTCAGCGAGACCCAGGAAGATCGAGCAGCATTACAATTGGTTCACCCATCTTGGAAAAGGAAAAAAGAGTGGGAACATGCTTAAGGCGGTTTGGATTTGCACGGTGTGGCTCCTTTGGAAACGACGTAATGAGAGCAGATTTGAAGGGCAGACGTGGGATATCCAGAATTTGGTGTTGGAAATTAAAGGAAGGATCTGGAGTTGGAATAAGTCTTTTGGTAATGTTGCAAAGGATTTGAGCTTCCTTTCTTGGTGCTCTGAATCCTTTTTCCTCTCTTCTTGTATTAACTTTTAGGTACCCTTGGTACCACTGTTTTTCTTTAATGAAATTTTTCCGATCAAAAAAAAAAAAAAGGTAAGCTCAGAAAATATGATTCAATAAATCGTATTTATTTTTTCAGTTCGATTTTTAGAATAGAATATGAAACTGTGTTCATAGCATAAGATTACAAAAATAGGATTGATTGCTTTATTTCTTCCAGTAAGTAAAAGTTTAGAGTTAGGGCTACTTTTGGTCCAATTTCCATTTGAAATCTTTTGGTCCATAAGGGATGTGGTGAGTTGTGATCTTCGAGTTCCTAATACATTGGACACCTCTTTTCTCATTGGATCTATTAACTCTTCGATTTCCTAATGCATTTACACCAAAAAAAAGAAGCAAAAAGAATAAAACAAATTGTAGTAAATTAAGAATTTACTTGCTGTAAATATGATACATTTTTTTTTTATCATGTTACAATATTACTCTCTCCGTCCCACTGTATCTGAAACTCTTTTTATTTTGGACGTCCCACTGTAAATGAGACTCTTTCCTTTTTGGGTAAAAGTTTTTCCCTTTAAACACTTTTTCCCTTTTTCATCTACACACAAAATATACATTTCTTAATTCCCGTGCCAAAAAAAAAAGATCCCACGAATCTTGACACGTTTTCTTTTTTTGGTCGTCCCATGAATCTTGACACATTTCCAAATAAGGTAACTTCTCTCTCCTACTTTATCACTTTTATACTTTATTAACTACACACTTAAAACACTAATCTACAATTCCTTAATTTTTGTGCCGAAACCAAACGTGTCAAGATTCGTTAGACGGAGAGAGTATTAATTAGTAAAAGGCAGTCGGAATCTAGATTTCAGGAATATCACATGCATATTACGATGCATATTTATATATTTTTTCAGCATTAGCTAGCTAGCTTTGGCATAGTACTACATTAATTGTAGGGGATATTGCATTTATCCATTTAATACGATATAAAGAATATATAGTAACATAATTAATATATATAGCCTAGCTTTGGTGATAGTCTTTAATAGGGCTGGTAATCGGTCCGGTTCGGTTATAACCAAACCGGTTTACCAGTTAATCGGAACCGATTAACAGACAAAATGATAATTGAAAACCGAACTAATTTTTGGTTCGGTTAACCGATTAACCTGTCAATCTCAACAATTCCTTCCACCATTGTCGATTCAGTTCCCATTTTCTTCTCTGCCATGGATTCGTCCACAAATCTAATGGGGCGCACCAGCACCAGCCGCGAGCTACAGCGGTGGGGCACGTCCAACGGCGGCGACCGCCGGCACGGCCCGCGCCAGGGCGGTCTGTGGTGGCTGCCAATAGAGGAAAATGAGAGAGAGAGATAGAGAGAGATAGATAGATAGATAGACAGAGAGAGGTTGAGAGGCAGAGAGGGAAAAAGAGAGACAGCGAGAGGTTGAGAACTTGAGAGGCTTACCTGAGGCACAAAGACGTTTAGGCGGTAGCAGCGGCGGCGACAGAGTTCACCGGAGAAGTGGAATTGAAAGGGAAAATTTATAGAGAACCCTAGGTAGCTTTAATTTGAGGAATTGGGGAAATAGAGAATATAGAAAGGAGGGGGGAAGAGAGGCACCATCCTCGCTGCACCGGAGACGTCGAGAACCGGCAAGGGCCGCCGGAAAAGGAAGGGGAGAGATACGGTAGGGGCTGTTTCCAGAAATTAATGGGGACGAATCCATCTATTAAACCCATCTGATGGGTCTCAACTCTTAAGGCTTACTTTTTGCCTTTTTAGGGTTAGTTAATAGATTAATGGGGCGCACAGATTCATAGATAAATTAATGGGGTTTATCAAATTTATAGATAAAATATAAATTATTTAATTAATTTAATATATTTAACCGGTTAATCGGTTTAACCGGTTAACTGATAAACATGCATTTTTACCTCTTGGTGTGTCATTTTTGATGCTTAGTTGTGAGGATTTTGTGTGTTTGATGGTCTATTTGAGCTTATATTCGTTTATGGTCAAGAACTTGTTACTTGCTTGTGTTTGAATGAATTTTCAGAAATAATGAAGCAGAATTTGGAAGAATTAGATGAACTACAAGTTGTAGTTCGTCTCGAGAGGAGTTCGTGAGCGCAAACGGATCATAAATCGGAGTTTGGACGAGAGAGAACGAGCCAAAACAAAATCGCTGCGCAAAGCTGTCAGGAGTTCTGTTTCGTCACGCGGGCCAGCCATGCGGCCGCGCGACGTGGCCGCGCGAGTCGCCGTATTTCCGCCCAAAAATCGTTTTTTTTAGCGATTTTGGGTATTTTTGAGAGCTACAAGACCTAGGGCATATAAATACTCCCCAAGAACTTATTCTCTGAACCTTTTTATCAAGCTTTTATCATCTTTTATCATATTTTACTTTTCCTGAGAGCTGAGAGAGACGGAGAACGGAGCGAGAGCAAGAACTGAAGATTCTCAATTTTACTACGGTTTTTCTTGTTGGACGTTTATTTGTTTTATTGAGAATTGTATTCTAGTTCATATGTCTATGTGTGGCTAGAATCCCTTTTCCCAGGGTTTAGGGAGTAGACATGATTTGAATTTATAACTGTTTGATTCAATTATTTGAGACTGTTTTCCTTTCTATGTTCTTGTTATAATTGTTTGCTTTATTGATTGGCCACCAATTTAGCATAATCATAGGTTTTAATTTGAGATCGGGAGATGATAATTATTACCTGAACTAAGAACATAGAACACATATATTTAATTCTAAAGGGAATTGATATTTGTGAGGGCGTTAATCCTATGAGCTTTTAGGAGTTACATGTTAGAAGTGCGATCCAGGGATGGTAGCCTTGCATGTAATCAATGGTTTGTATGCCACGGGAGTGGGTATGGACTAGCTTAGAGATTGTCTTAGGAATCGTCTTATTAATTGAATTGAACATGTTAGCTAGGAGAATCTGTTGAAACCTTTGCCTTGGGAAATCTTCTCTTATCTGTTTCTCTGTTTCACAGCTTGCTTTATTTTCTTTCCTGTTGTTTATTTATTTTGTTCTTTACTACAAAAACTCTCATTTTCGTTTGTCCAGATAGAGTAGAATAATTTAGGATAGGAATTGGTTAATTCAGTCTCTGTGGAATACGACCTTACTTGCTACTGTACACAATTGCACCCGTACACTTGCGGCGTGTTAATAAAATAGCGAACAAGTTTTTTGGCGCCGTTGCCGGGGACTGATTTTTATCAGTACTATCTGTAGATTGTTTGAGACTAATCTGGATTTATTTATTTTTTGTTCTTTATTTTTCTTTTAGTTCTTATTTTTGGTTCTGGAGTTTTCCAGGTAGTGCATGAGCAGCTATGGAGATTTTTGATAGCATGGGGACGACGAGCTATCAATGGCCATCCGAGAGAGTTCACTTGAGGAAAGTTGCTGCTACATCCAGTTCGGACCCTATGGCGTTGATTTTGACTCAGCTGGTAGAGATGAACTCGAAGATCAATGCTATGACTGTTGGAAATCCTGAGCCGGCTGTAGAGATCCCAACAGGTGTAGAAGACGCCAACTACATCAATGGCAGGAACTATGGGAACTTTCAGCATGGGCAACATGGTGGATACAATAGTGGACAACAGTTTTATCATGGAGGGCGTCCACATCCCAATTTGGCTTATGGGAATTTGAATAACGCGCTTCAGGCTCCACCAGGCTTCTCTGTCACCAATAGAGTCATCAATGAGGAGAAGAAGCCTAATTTGGAAGAGCTGCTGATGAAATTTATCTCCAAGTCCGACGAGAGGATGGAAAAGCTAGAGTCCAATGCCGTTGCTGTGGGGACTCAAATGAAGATATTCGAGAACCAATTGGGACAAATAGCCACCGCCGTCAACAAACTCCAACAGTCGGGCCAATTCTCAAGCAATACCGTGGTGAGTCCAAAAGAGCAGTGTATGACCATTGAGCTCGAAAGTGATACATCATATGAAGAGCCTCAAGCGATGGAAGAAGAGCAAGAAGTTCTGAAAGTTGAGATGAGCTTGAAGGATGAAAATTTTAAAAGTGTTGAAGAGCGCAATGTCCTAAATGTAGTCGACACTTGCATCGACCAAGGGAAATCATTGAAGGCTTGTCTCTTTAGCTTTTATCTAACTCCATCTTTTGATTTTAATTTTGATTCATCTGATGAACACTTTTTGGAGTGTAGTAGTACTTTTGATTGTTCGTAAGATGGCCATAGTTTTCAAGATATTTTGAAGGTTGGAAAACCACCTTATCATTGGTTCGAAACAGATGATGTACTCAAATTTGATGAAAAGTGGCCGCCACCTATACCTACTGGATCGTCGAGCTAACGACGTTAAAAATAGCGCTTATTGGGAGGCAACCCATTCTTGGTTAGTTCGTTTCTTTTTGTTTGCTTGTTTGTTTTTGTACCCCACAATTCCTTTTCAAACTTATTCTCCTTGGTGGTGAATAAGTTTGGGGGGATGTGTCTTTGTGGGTGCACTTTTTATTTTGGTTGTTTTTGTTTTGTCGTTGAGTTTGTTTTAGTCTTGCCTTGGTAGTTTCTCTGTGATGTTACCTTGATGATGATGTGAGTAGTGTAGAGATTGTTTGGATAATTGGCTTATGATGATTTCTGTTTAAAACTTGTGAAATTGCATGCGTTTGTGTCAATATTGTTGAGATTGAGCATGAATGATGAATGATAAGCATGGTCTCTATGTGTTTGCAATCAATGAAATAAGCTGTGAGATTTGAGCCTTAACTGTCATTATTTTTACAGTCTTATTTCTTATTCTTGAGTGATTGTTCGAGCATGCATGTTTCTCACTAGAACTTGTCTTGGTTTCTCCCTCGAGGTCACATAGTGTGCTTAATAACTTTGAGATGATAGAAGGCCATCTTTGCTAGCCTATTTATCCCATATTTGTCCTATATCTTTATATGATCCTAGTTCACCCCTTTGAGCCTTTTTTCCTTTTTATTTGGTTTAGTCGTAGGTGGGAACTTGGAGATTGTTGATGTGGGGTAGTTGGCGTTGTGGAGATGTGTGATTATGAATTATGAATTTTGTTCTTGATTGGAAAAAATCTTAGTACCCTACAAGTCGTTGAAAAAAAGAGAAAAAAAAAAGAAAAAAAGAAAAAAAGAAAAGAAAAGTGAGAAAATTGAAAAAAATGGGTACATAGGATGCTTTAGAAAGTCATAATATCATGAGAAATAATTGTTGTGTTGTGATGGTTTCTCGTATTGAAAAATCTGGTTTTATGAGGTGGAAGATGGTATGGATTAAGAATGTTATAAGGTTGGTGATCGAGCTACATTGAGGAGTATCTTTTAGTCACTCAGCCAAATATATCCCACCTTACCAAAGAGCCTACATTACAACCCTTAATGAAGACCTTTTTGATCTTGGTTATAAGAGCACACATTAAGTGGTGGAGACGATTGACAAGCTTATGGTTGAGTACTTGTTTTGCTTGAACTGAGTGTAAACACGTCCATATCTTTGATTGATACACTTGAGAGTTGAGAGTTTTTATTTTCTTTATCTTTTTGGTGAGGATTGCAAGTCATTGAGACCACAATTTGAAGTTTGTCATGAGTGTGATATCTTGATGATTGGAGATACAAATGCATGTTGGTAATTTTGTTGACAAATCTGAAGCCACAATGTTATCTACTTTTCTCTGCGCTCTTGTTGATTCATTCTTGGTTCATCTTTGTTTTGTCCGAGGACGGACAATAGTTCAAGTTTCGGGGGTTGATAAACATGCATTTTTACCTCTCGGTGTGTCATTTTTGATGCTTAGTTGTGAGGATTTTGTGTGTTTGATGGTCTATTTGAGCTTATATTCGTTTATGGTCAAGAACTTGTTACTTGCTTGTGTTTGAATGAATTTTCAGAAATAATGAAGCAGAATTTGGAAGAATTGGATGAAATACAAGTTGTAGTTCGTCTCGAGAGGAGTTCGTGAGCGCAAACGGATCATAAATCAGAGTTTGGACGAGAGAGAACGAGCCAAAACAAAATTGCTGCGCAAAGCTGTCAGGAGTTCTGTTTCGTCACGCGGGCCAGCCATGCGGCCGCGCGACGTGGCCGCGCGAGTCGCCGTATTTCCGCCCAAAAATCGTTTTTTTTAGCGATTTTGGGTATTTTTGAGAGCTACAAGACCTAGGGCATATAAATACTCCCCAAGAACTTATTCTCTGAACCTTTTTATCAAGCTTTTATCATCTTTTATCATATTTTACTTTTCCTGAGAGCTGAGAGAGACGGAGAACGGAGCGAGAGCAAGAACTGAAGATTCTCAATTTTACTACGGTTTTTCTTGTTGGACGTTTATTTGTTTTATTGAGAATTGTATTCTAGTTCATATGTCTATGTGTGGCTAGAATCCCTTTTCCCAGGGTTTAGGGAGTAGACATGATTTGAATTTATAACTGTTTGATTCAATTATTTGAGACTGTTTTCCTTTCTATGTTCTTGTTATAATTGTTTGCTTTATTGATTGACCACCAATTTAGCATAATCATAGGTTTTAATTTGAGATCGGGAGATGATAATTATTACCTGAACTAAGAACATAAAACACATATATTTAATTCTAAAGGGAATTGATATTTGTGAGGGCGTTAATATCCTATGAGCTTTTAGGAGTTACATGTTAGAAGTGCGATCCAGGGATGGTAGCCTTGCATGTAATCAACGGTTTGTATGCCACGGGAGTGGGTATGGACTAGCTTAGAGATTGTCTTAGGAATCGTCTTATTAATTGAATTGAACATGTTAGCTAGGAGAATCTGTTGAAACATTTGCCTTGGGAAATCTTCTCTTATCTGTTTCTCTGTTTCACAGCTTGCTTTATTTTCTTTCCTGTTGTTTATTTATTTTGTTCTTTACTACAAAAACTCTCATTTTCGTTTGTCCAGATAGAGTAGAATAATTTAGGATAGGAATTGGTTAATTCAGTCTCTGTGGAATACGACCTTGCTTGCTACTGTACACAATTGCACCCGTACACTTGCGGCGTGTTAATAAAATAGCGAACAAGTTTTTTATTAACATCCCCGGCAACGGCGCCAAAAAAGGTTCAGAGAATAAGTTCTTGGGGAGTATTTATATGCCTAGGTCTTGTAGCTCTCAAAAATACCCAAAATCGCTAAAAAAAACGATTTTTGGGCGGAAATACGGCGACTCGCGCGGCCACGTCGCGCGGCCGCATGGCTGGCCCGCGTGACGAAACAGAACTCCTGACAGCTTTGCGCAGCGATTTTGTTTTGGCTCGTTCTCTGTCGTCCAAACTCTGATTTATGATCCGTTTGCGCTCACGAACTCCTCTCGAGATGAACTACAACTTGTATTTCATCCAATTCTTCCAAATCCTGCTTCATTATTTCTGAAAATTCATTCAAACACAAGCAAGTAACAAGTTCTTGACCATAAACGAATATAAGCTCAAATAGACCATCAAACACACAAAATCCTCACAACTAAGCATAAAAAATCCTCACACCAAGAGGTAAAAATGCATGTTTATCATTAACCGACCAGTTAAACCGATTAACTAGATATACACTAACCGATAATCAAACCGAACCGAGAAAAATCGATTATCGATAACCGATTTTTCTCGGTTCGGTTACGATTTTAACCGAAAAACCGACACCGATTTACCAGCCCTAGTCTTTAACACTGGTAGCTAAAGAGCACATTCAATTTGGATCTCAACTCTCAGGCAATGCTTCTTTACTTTTTTGCAGATAGTGCAGAAGAAACGTTCAAAAAGTATCTACATCTCCAATGGCAAGAAACTGAAAACCAGCAGCAAGCCAGTAGCAACTCCTGCATTTTCTGCATCGTCTGAGACTTTTTATGACATAACAACTGAGGCTTCATCATGCCTTTCTAGCAACTGCAGTGGGTATATGATCGTTTATGAACAGATATGAGTACTAGATCCCATCGTCGCCGTCGTGGAGATTCTAGCAGTGCAGCATCATCCCGTGTAGCATCATCCCGTGCATCATCGACATTGCAAGCATCGACTTCAGATGTAGAGTTAGAGCAGATAGTATCTGATGCACTCTCAAACAATGACGGAAGGATACCTCTTTCGAGGACGCCTGAAGGGTTTGTCACTGTTTATAATTTTTAATATATTAAGTTGAAAATTATTTTGTTGTTTTATTTGTAATTCTAATTAACAGGGAGTTAGCATTGCACAAGGACTTCTCCAAGGTAATTGGCAAATCTTTTAAGAGGATTTCAAATTCGACAGGTATCAATTGGAAGGCTACTCCAGACGAAGTCAAGAATCTACATTTTGAGTAGTTTCGGGTAAGCACTTTTTGCATATATTCACTACATGATATTACATTTAATAGAAATTGCATGATTGCTCAATTTGACGTATATATGTTTTAATAGAAATACTACTCATGGGATGAGAGATGGGTGGATGAGGTATGCCGGCTTTGGGAAAAAAAGGCGGGTAGCAAGTTTTCTGACTTTCTATATGAGATCAGGGCATGTAGGAAACTCGATGATCAAGGGAAGCCGGGTTACATATGTGATGATCAATGGAAGACATTATGCACATATTGGGATGCAAGCAAGGCTAGATTGTCTGAGCCAGATGGACCTGGCACTGGAATAAGCAAACATCGGGGTGGCTCGAAGTCTGTTGCTGTGAGAGCTCACGAGATGGTGAGCACTTAATAATTAAACTATTATTTATGTTATATTAATATGTATGTATATATATTATGTATATATAGTTCGTATATTATTTCACGTAAAAAAATGTATGAAAATGACTGTATCCAGACAAAAATTTAACATTATAATTCTAAGATATCACTTCCCGTCTTGAAGATTTCCGCTTTGTGATTAGTAATGGGTTAAAATAAAAAATAGTACGTGGATCCTATCATTTTGAGTCAATAATTCAACTTATAGGAAATATTTTAATAATTTGTATATCATGCATGCCAATCACATCACATAAACCACGATCAATTTAAAAATGTATTAGTTCATTGTAGGAAAAATTTAATACTACTACATTTCTGATTTGACTAGTGTGATGGTAATGGGATTAATAAACCTACATATAATAGGGCTATTTAATATTTTATTTCCTCTTGCCATTATATTAATTTCTTTATATTAGTGACGGGAGTCATTTTCAGATGGAATTGGAATATCACAAGGAATCCACATAATATAGTTTGTGGATATTGCCACATTAGTTAGACTCTTGTCACATTTCTGGAAGCATGATTAGATGTGAATTAATTAATTTTCTCAGTGAAATTTCAATAGTAAATATTTTTTGCCTGTTAATTTGATATTATTATTTTAGGTTGATCGAACACAATAATATCATTTAATTTATTCTTTCTGGTCTACAATAAGATTTTTAAATCTTAACATAAAAATGTATCCTTTACGAATAAAAAGACTTAAAGTCTTTTTTGCTACTAATATAAAAGTCTTATTTCATTTTATAAGAAGTGTTTATTTGTATTTAACAACAAAAATCTCATTTTCGAATAAAAACTCATAAAGTCGTGTTTCCTATTAAAAAAAGTCTTATTTGCTCTTAAGAAAAATATTATTGGCTTTCAAGCAAAAATCTTATTTACAAATAAAAAGTTTTAAAGTCTTATTTACTATAAAGAAAAATCTTATTTGCTCCTAACAAAAGTCTTATTTGATTTTATAAAAAATACTACTCCCTCCGTCCCTGAAATAAGTTCATCTTTTTTCTTTTTGGAACGTCCCCCAAACAAGGTCCTCTTTCTTTTTTTCCATTTTTGGACAAGTACCGGCCCCACCACTAGTACTTTATTTATTCTTACTTTTCACTTTTTCACCACTCTCAATACTAATTATAACATTTTTTCAGCTTTTCACCACTCTCAATACTAATTATAACACATTTTTCTCCACTATCAATATACTTTATCACTTTTCCTTAAAACCCGTGCCAGCTTTTCACCACTCTCAATACTAATTATAACACATTTTTCTCCACTATCAATATACTTTATCACTTTTCCTTAAAACCCGTGCCGTCCCCAAAGAGGAACTTATTTCAAGGACGGATGGAGTATTATTTATATTCAAACAAAAGTCTCATATACGAATAAAAGATATTCAACCAATCGGGCATACTGCTACCTCCCTCATGAGTGAGCTTCAAGCTATGCTGCTGGGCATTGGTCACTGTCTTCAGCGGGAGTTGAGTCCAATTTTGTTATATTCCGACTCGCTCCTAGCGATTCACGTAGCTCATAATGATAAGATCAGCTCGGAGACGCTGTGTGCAGATCTTTGTGAGGTGTTTGCGCATGCGAGGGTGTACTGCGTGGCCGACTTTCGCCATGTTCGAAGAGAAGCTAGTATTGTAGCTCATTCTTTAGCTAAGTTTGCTATTTCTTATAATGGTGCTATGTGCTGGGAGTCTGTCTTCTCAGGTTGGCTCATGGAGCTGTTTTGCAGAGACCTTTCCTAATAACATATATCGGTTTCATTCAAAAAGAAAAAAGAATAAAAGATATTATTTGCTATTGAGAAAAATCTTATTTGCCTCTTAAGAATATTCTTATTTAATTTTATAAAACATATTTACATTTAAACAATAGTCTCATGCATTTACAAATAAAATTAGTTACAGTTTTAAGAATAGACGAATGAAATTATATTTTTATATTAAAAATACATAAAAAAATTATAAAATTTAATCAAAATATAAATAGGAAAATCTTCCAACAATCGTCAAAATGTGTTCAGGGCTTGGACAATAACAATATTTTAATAATATCATAATCATTCAATTTGTTGCAATAATACTAGCTAACCCTGAACCAAAAACATCGAGACCGTATATCCATACTTTGGAGATATCGATTTTAGTGAGATATGCCACGTTATTTTTTTATAATCAAAGATTTTTTGTTTAGAATTTAAAAAAATATTTAATATATAATTAAATAAATAATTCGTATGTAAGAGAACCTCTACATCACATAAAGGTGAAAAAAATAATTGCACGCAAGCGGAACCACTACCCACACAAAGGTGGAAACATTATTCACACAAAACACGCAAGCAGAACCACTATCCACGCAAAAGTGGGAATACTACCACAAAAAAGTCAAAAAACTACACGCACGCAGACGAAATTGAACCCAAAACCTCTCACAAATGAGAGTTTTTGGATGCCTTAGATTTGTCACTTAACTATGCTTCATTGACAAAGTTTTAAAGTGTTAACTTTACAAGAAATTAATAGATGATGATGTTAATATTGCTATGTTTCCAAAAATCGTATAAACAATGAAAATTGAGCTTAATTTCGCGCAATAATTGATAAATGATCTAAACAATAGTAGTGATATATTATACTCCCTCCGTCACGAATCATGACACAGTTTTCTTTTTGGTCTGTTCCACGAAGCATGACACGTTTCTAAAAATGACAAAAAATTTATCTCTTATTCACATTTTTACTTTTTCACCTACCACACTTAACACATAAAATATCAATTTCTTAATTTTTGTGTCGAAAAAAATTGAGTCATGCTCTATGGGACGGAGAGAGTAGTCTATAGAGTGGTCTATATATTGTACCTTACTTTTCAATATGAGATATCGCGCAGAACCAAAAGGAAAAAATATACTATCAATATTGTAAATTGCTTAGCATATGCCATATACTGATATTCATAGCCTAACCAGAATATTTAAAAGTGCAAAATGAGTACTAGTTTGAGTGAAAACGTACCTAATTGGTTAAAAGTACATGTGAAAAAGAGTTATTGCAGGAAATAACCCAAAAGTTAAGAAACAAATGTTTAATAGTTCAGGGGCATAATTTGTCCCATAAGTCTTACTACATTTTTCCCGAAATACTGTCATATCATTTACAGTGATGCAGAGGGATAATTATTACTCCCTCCGTCCGCCAAGATTATGACACAATTACTATATCGGGCGTCCGCCAAGATTATGTCACTTTCCTTTTATGGCAATGGTCCCACCATTTACTTTTATATTTTATCCTTACAAACACTATTTATTTACAAAAAACCCACTCTAAATTCAATCACAACCACACATCTTATAAAGTGGTGGGACCCTTCCTCCACTACATCAAAATCATCATTAATTTTATTAAATACCGTGCCCAAGCAATTTGCCATAATCTTGGCGGACGGAGGGAGTATTATATTGATTAAATGAGTTTATTATGTATTCGTTTTCAAATATTACTCGCTCCGTCCCATTTAGATTGACATCATAATTTGTCCCATAAGTCTTACTACATTTTTCCCGAAATACTGTCATATCATTTACAGTGATGCAGAGGGATAATTATTATTATATTGATTAAATGAGTTTATTATGTATTCGTTTTCAAATATTACTCGCTCCGTCCCATTTAGATTGACATCATAATTTGTCCCATAAGTCTTACTACATTTTTCCCGAAATACTGTCATATCATTTACAGTGATGCAGAGGGATAATTATTATTATATTGATTAAATGAGTTTATTATGTATTCATTTTCAAATATTACTCGCTCCGTCCCATTTAGATTGACATACTTTCATTTTTAATTTGTCCCATTTATATTGATAATTTTTAAAAATAGTATGAGGTCATACTCATCTCCACACACATAAAATAAGTGATCTCTACCCACTTTACATTCTTAACCCTTTTTTTCTTAATTTCCGTGTCCAAAGCAAATGTGTCAAGATAAGTGAGACGGAGGAGGTATAATTGAAAAAACACAAATTCTTGCATGTATCTGGCCTCATACCTGAGATCGATCGCGTGAAACAACAGATAGAACAATAATACCCCATCCGTCCCGCAAAACTTGAGCAATTTCTTTTCGATACGGGTTTTAAGGAGTTAGTATTTTGTGTATTAACTGTGGTGGTAAAAAAGTAAAAAAAGTGAATAAAGGAAAAAACTTTTGTCATATAAGAAAAATGTTCAAGCTTCACGGGACAACCCAAAAAAGAATACTGCTTAAGCTTCACGGGACGAATGGAGTTGTGGTGCAATAAATACGTTGTGATGTCTATTTTCCATTGAATTTGGGTTCGAACCCTATTCGTGCTATTTCAGTGCGTGTGTATTTTTTTTTTACAATTTATCTTTTCACTTTATAAATAAAGTCAATAATAACAATAATAATCAATAAAAGCTTTTTGTACTTTTCAGTACCCCATATATCCTTATATTTATGCATATCTTTCATTTTTTGTATGTCTCTCAAATTTATGCACATTCTATTTTTAGATATTACCCCATACACAAGTTTCATAATTTTAGCCTTGTAACTTACACTATTTACCAACAATTTACTTAATAATACCCTTAATGTGAATTTTTTTTTTCTCTACTATCAATACTTTAAACAACTTTTCATTAAAATGTAGGGTGTACATTTTTTTTTATAATTTATCTCTTTTACTTTATAAATAAAATTTATAATAATAATCAATAAAGGATTTGTGGCCCAATGGATAAAATGTTGTTTTTTAGACCTAGAGATAATAAGTTCAATTCTAAATTAATGTGTTTTTATTTAATTGTTTTAATTTTTTTACAAAAAATTATGATACTTTTCATAAAAGCAAATAAGATTTTATTAACATTAAATAAAATGTTTAAACGTAAATAAATTTTTTCATAAAATTAAATAAGACTTTTATTTAAAGCAAATAAGACTTTAAGATATTTTATTTATAAATGAGACTTTGCTTAAACATAAGTAAAACTTTTTGTAAAATCAAATAAGATTTGAAATTTTATTCGTAAACTAGACTTTATTTAAATGTAAATCAAATAAAAAATTTAAGAACAAATAAGATTTTAAGAATTTTTATTTGTAAATAAATATAATAACTTTTTTTATAAATTAAATAAGACTTTCTTTAGATGCAAATAAAATTTTTCTCAATAACAAATTAAATTTTTTATTTGTAAATGAAAAATAACGTGGTATATTTTACTAAAATAATGTTATTTTAGTGAGATATGCCACGCTAGTTTTAAAACTGTAACTAGTGCCGCCCCTGATTATATATAAAGATTAGTAGGACTGCACAACCTATTATTTTATTTATTGCTACTGGGACATGTCGCGTATAATTTAATTTCGATAATCAGTTAGTAGTTTTCATATAATAACATTTATATTAATCCATTATTAATTAAATTGCGAAAACAAAATTAATAGTTATGCTTAGGCTGTAAACGAGCCAAGCCTAGCTGAATACTAGTAGGCTCGAGCTTGGCTCGTTTAAATATTCAGGTGTTCGAGCTCGGCTCGAGTTCGATTCGAAATTGTATCTTGTTGATCGTGCTCGGCTCATCACCCACTTACCAAGCTTGAGCTCGGCTCGAGTGATGCTTGATAATGTCAAATTCGAGCTTGATCTCGAGGTCGGCTCGTTAGATGTTTGTATATGTGATGTTCGAGCTCGAATTCATTATAAATTAATTTTTTTAACTAATATATTACTCGAGCTCGAGTTTGACTCGTTTAATACTCATGCACTAACTCGATTGAAGGTTCGACTGAAGGTTCATGAATAGGCTCGCAAACATGTCCGTGAATAATTGAATCCGAACATGTTCGCGAGCTCAACGAGCCGAGTACTGTCAGGGCTCGAGCTCGACTCGATAAAAATCTCGAGTTCGAAATCTGGCTCGAACTCGACTCGTTTACTATCGAATCGAGCTCCGAACGAATTTTATTCGAGCCGAATCTCAAATAGCTTGCGAGTAGCTCTGTTCATTTATAGCCCTAGTTATAATAGTCTTTCGTGCAATTGACAGTAATTAATTAGTCATTATAGTGAAAAAATAAAAAAATAATGATATATATCTATATATATAATTAAATAAAAAATTAAATATGTTAAATGAGATTATATATTAATTTAATATTTCTAATAATAAATTATAAAATATAATGTTATTATTCTATAATAATTACATAATATTCTATTAATAATTATTATTACAAGATAAATAGATAATTTTAAAAAATTAAATTATTAAAATCAAGAAAATATAAATAAAAAATGTTTAAAATAAGTTTTTTAGTCTGAAGGAGTATAAATTATTTAACATGTTAAAACTTTAAATTATCAAATTAAAGTTCTTTTTATTATTTTTAATTCAAGACGTATATTACATGTTTTATTCAAAATATAATTCAATAAATAAAATACACCCCATCTACAAAATGAGTAAAAAATGTAGAGAAATTTAAAGATTTGTGAAGGTTAATTAAAGAGCTAATCTAATGAACAGTTATTGGAGATTGTATAAATTTGAACAATAAGCGGTTACTATCTATAACTATCAAGCGGTGTGACCTCCTACGTGTGAACAATGAGGTCCCGAATTCAAACTCCACTGCTCCACCTCCCCAACTCCTCCAAGTCAAAAAAACTATCAAACTAAGACTAAAATTAAATTTTAATTTGAGTGGTTGGTTTTAAAGATAAAATAAAAACTGAAGGCGTGGTTGCAGACTTGCAGTTCACAAACACTGTATTTATGTTGACTAAATAAATGCGCACAAATGTAGATAGGTCGTCATCGTACGATGTAAGTCGAAATTGTTATTTATATGCAAACAAACTTATCCATTTTCCTTTTCTATGGTTTACTGAGCTTTATATTTCTTTTCTATTTTTGAGTTCCACCGCATAACAACATACTCCCTCCTCCCCATTATTTTAGACATACTTTCTTTATTGAATTCTCCCATTATTTAAGACACGTTTTTATTTTAAGTAAAAATTAACTTTAAATTAAAATCTAATTAATCACCTAATTATTTAATGTAACCAAAATATTTGTCTCTCATTTCTCATTTTCTCCCGTCGTCTCATCTCTCACCCCTCGACTCAACACAGAGGTCGCCACCCCCACTACAGCCGCCTGGAACCCTAGGTCTCAAATCGCGGTCGCCATTTTCCCAGGTTTCCGGCGACTGCACAGCCACCTCCTTTGTCTCACTCTTCTCACTCCTTGACTCAATACAGAGGTCGCCACCCCTATTGTCACGGCCTGAAACCCCAAGCCCCAAGTCGCAGTCGAGCTCGGTGATTGTCGCGACGTTAATGGTGTGACGATGAAGACAAAGAAGAAGGGGGACGAATTGGGGGTAGATTCTTTCAATTACAGTGATTTGAGGTTTAGGGATTCTTAAATCTTCATATCTAATTTATTTTTATGAATGGATTAATTAAAGGCATTTTTTTTGGATTTATTTATTGCCCGTTGCATTCACAAACTTAAGTTGATTTTTAAAAAATTAATTCGAATTGTTGAATTTTGTCAATTTAAATTTAAATTTAAAAATAAACACAAAAGAAATAAATCCACTAAACACAATTAATCAAATATACTAATCAAGTAAGCCACAATACTTTATTATCTAATCTAACTCTCCCTAATTCTCGTACCCAAAAGAAGTATGTCTTCATTATTGAGACGGAGGGAGTATTTAATTGAAGGAATGGATTACAGTAAAAAAAAATATTGATAATAGAAACCTTTGGAATTAACTATATGGAATGTGTGGATTCAAAAGAAATAAAAAAAGAAATAAAAAAAATATATGGAATGCGTTGACTCCTTAAAAATGCCGTCATTGGCCTTTCAGCCCAGCGAGATCCCTTTGAAAATGAGGTATTCAAAAGAGAAATTATTGAATACTAAGACGTAGTTGAGAACCTCTTAGACGATACAAGTTTGGCAAAAGGAGTTAGGGTATAGATGTTGAGAAGCCCCAAGAACAGTAAGACGGATGGTCCCGAAAGATCACCCGAAATTCTTCACTAACGTCATGCGCGAAAGATGTATAACAGCTTGTGGTCCTCCATTCGCCTTCCTCTACTGTGGCAACGGACATGGTAGAAAGAAAGCGATTGCCATGCATCAAATACATGCCCTTTAAAGGGAAAATCTCCATTTTACCCTTCAGATAGTTAAACCCCATATATAAACCCTACCCTCCAAAAAATATGGTGTATAAACCCTTTTCTTTTACCATATTCACTCACATTTCACACTATTCTCTCAGATAATTCGCCTTTCTCGACAAAGTAACTGACTTGGTCGTCGGAGTGCCCGTTCGGAGGTCCCCCTCTAGTCCTTTTTGCAGTCTATCCGAACAAGTCTAGTAGAACTAGCAGAGCTCATACAATCAACTAATGAATCTCATCCCTTGGAGTGCTTGTCTATGCTACTTCATTAAACCCTACCGCCTTCATCTTCATTCATGTCCACGTAGGTAATTTCACCTCTAATCCTACAAAATACGCACATATTGCTCATGGAACTATCAGTAAATACTATTCATTTTCTTTTTAAGAAATGCATGAAGGTCAAACTTTGTACCTCATTCATACAAAAGTAGTGATATATATATAGGGGAGAGCTACGGTATAAACACTTTTTAACATATAAACTATAAACTAATTAAAATGTATGAATTCTATGTAGAATACCCATGAATTCTCTGTGTAGATATTTGAATTGCAAAAAATAAATTTTTTGCTACCTATGGGGTATTAACTCAGGACCATGAATACATTCAACAAGATGATGGATCAACCGTAGATCTTGATGATCTAAAGGCTGAAACTTATTCCTATTTTATATTTTAAGAATTATTTTTATTTTAGCCCACCTCTATATATATATATATACACACATATATATATACATATATATACATATATGTAGTTCCATAGAAATAGATATATAAGTTTATTGAATGTTTGGGGGTTTGGGGGTTCGAACCCTGTATAAGTTCAACACAATCCTGCGTTGAGCGTTAAACGAATGAACGCTGACCATTAGATTAGATAAGATCAACAACTGAGATTAAGACTCTATACTTTGAAAATATTTGTGTTTCTATTGAACGTTAATATATATATATATATATATATATATATATATAGAAAGGTTAAACAGAGAATGCTAAATATTTAGAGAATAGAGAATTCGTGAAACAAAAAAGAACAGATCTACAATTTTTACGAACAAATCAATGTACCGCATGAACAACAATTTGTCCCAGGTTCGAATCCTGTTGGTGGTGAGTTTTTCTCTTTTTTTACTAAATATGTCCGTTCGTTAGTTATGTTGATATGTTCGTAACATGTATAGATTTGTTCAAAATGAAATATATAATAATTCTCTGTTTAACTTGACCATATATATATATATATATATATATATATATATATATTATATGTTGAGAACTTAATGAAATTTCCTAATCCTAGTTTTGATGATACCAAAATCCTTAGGTTTTCCTTGCAATAGACTAGAACTGTTCGAACTCAAGTGTTAGAGTTTTTTTTGTTAGTTTAGATAGTGTTCTGAAGACTAAAGACAGGAGGACTGAAGACTGAAGATGCCGACTGATGTAACAATTTAAAGCAGAGTCAAATACTAATAATTGATTGAACAATTTAAGAATCAGTCACGAACTGATTACTTAATGCAGGCCACGTGGATTCAGCGGACTGATACTAAAGCCAAGTATCAGTTAACATTCTTCCTCGGACTGAACCTCCAAAGTTAAAAGGAAGACACACACTCCCAAGTTCAACCGCATTAAATACAGAGATTTAGAGGATCGTCCTTTTTCTGCAGAGCATTCCTTTTGGTGATTACCTTTTCAAAGATGTCCTATCTCCTGCTCCTTACTAGCCATTCTCACCAAATAAGGAACCTCGAAGATTGAAGTCTCAGCAAAGTTCAAATCTATCTCCAACGGATGAATTCATGAAGACCCTCTCCGCCAACAGATCTATTCAAGAGGATCACTTCAATCTTCACCGATTCAAATACATAAGCTGAAACGCTGCCGAATTCGTTACTCAGCAATTCAAAGCCATCCAAAGTTTGAATCGAAAAAGAGAATCTCAAAGCCAAAAATCAGTCTCTACTGATTTTACACATTATCTTAGAACTTAGGCAAATATTGTATATCCAAAGCCTATGTATAACTAATTACAGAGAGCCTGCTCTTTGTAATCTAGTTGGCAAGTTTTCAAACCTCATTTCAACTGACCGAAATGAGTGTTTGAGCCGAGAGGAGTTCAGACCAGTGCTCTGACTCCGTGAGATCTTAGTCTTTGCGGAAAGGCATAGTTTTGTCTCAGTGAAGCTAAGAGTGAGAAGTTCAACCCAGTGTGTTGGTACCCAAGATTGGATCTTTGGTTGTTTAGGTTTGTTGTGCATCCGTAAGCACAAGCCCAGTGAAGTTTGTCAATGTGATCAACTGACCGTGGATATAGGAATTAGATTCTGAACTACGTAAAAATACCTTTGTCGTTTATCGCTTTCAGTATTTACTTTCTTATCTGTGCACAAGCCTTTCGTTAACTGAAACTGATTAACTGCAAAGTGAAACATAAATCTTGACAACGTGATTATTCACTAAGGCTATTTCTAAGTAAAGTTTTCCGCTGCCAGTGTTATTAGTCTAACTGATAAATCTTCAGATAGTCAGTAAGATTCATAACACTCCTCTATTTTACAAAAATGACTGAAGTTTAACGCATATCAGTTAAAGTCTCGGACTTAACTGATAACTCCTTACTGAAGAGATATTTGGTATCAGTCAGCAACCGAAGTTTCTCTAAAACTCTTTTAACTGTTAAAGGTTGTGTTGGTTTGTTTTCAAGTGTTTTCGGCATTCTCCATGCTATCTGTTCGCCGAACAACAACTGAAGATAAAACCCAAAATGACAAAGCAAAAAAACCGTTATGCATGTAAAGATACAAATTAATCCCCTATTAATCGCCATTTACAAGGAAGGTGCGAAAGTATGGGGATCTTATGAAATTTACCTTTATTCTACCGAACTGGGAATGATGAATATATCCTTTTCTATTAGATAATGCATTTTCGGAACATTTTTGGGAAATTAAAGTAATTTCGTTGATTAATTATGAACCGTTAGATTTGTATAGATTAAGGGTTGAGATTCCTTCTTACTTCTAAATCGTAAGGGTTTTTTTCTATAGAAACTAACCATATATATATATATATATATATATAGGGAGAGGTTCAAATAAGAACCATTAAATAAAATTAGAACGGAGAACCATTTTAAGCCATTCGATCATCAAGATCTACGGTGGATGCATCATCTTGGTGGATGAATGCAGATCCTGGGTTCGAATCCTGAAGGGAGCAAAATTTTTAATATTTTCGGATGCATTAAATTTAATAGTGAATGCATTAATTTATATAGCAGATGCATTGATTTTAATGGTTCTTATGTTCTCACGATAAGTGTGGTTCTCATTATAACCACACCCTATATATATATATATATATATATGGGAGCACTCCAATGAGACCCCCTATTTTTAGTGAGATCTTAGACACGATCTCGTACGTTTATTTTATCAATCCTATGGCTAATACTTTACCAAGAGAGCGAATATTTTTCTTAGGGTTCGAATCCTGGAGTGAGTAAAATATTTTAAATTTCGTTATCCATCAGTATATACTGCATTGTTCATCAGTAT
This sequence comes from Salvia miltiorrhiza, assembly GCF_028751815.1. Taxonomy (NCBI): domain Eukaryota; kingdom Viridiplantae; phylum Streptophyta; class Magnoliopsida; order Lamiales; family Lamiaceae; genus Salvia; species Salvia miltiorrhiza. The sequence continues at coordinate 37,852,056 of NC_080388.1, forward strand.
ATATGTGTTATTCATTGTACTCAGTGTCTCACGGAAAATAGGGGGTCTCACTGGAGTGCACCCCTATATATATATATATATGTGTGCGTGTGTGTGTGTGAGGTTGGGTTTTAATAGTACCGTGTCTTTAGGTAGTATATAGTATCAAATGTGGACCACACATTTTGTACAAGTGACGCGCTAAGAATATGACACGTGGTAGAGGGCTTCCAATGTCTTCCCAAGTCAAAATACACGTAGAGGTAAAATATGAATAATTTTTTTGAATATTTAGAATAATTTTTTTTTTCAATTTTTCTATTCTTTTTAAACTTAAATTTATTTAATGCATATATATATAAACACAAACATACATAATTTGCACACAAAAAATGCATTGCATTATGGCAACATCATGCATATTTTTGTATATATATGCATTTTTGTGTGCAAAGTTACACATTTTTATGTTTATATATTTATACATATATATACACACACATACATACATATTTGTGTTCAATTATATGCATATTTAGGTAAATATTTGAATTAAGAGAATTAAATTTTTTGCTACCTATGAAAATCGAACTCAAGACCATGAATTTATACAACAAAATGATGAATCAATCGTAGATCTTGATGATTTAAGGGTTAAAAATGGTTTATATTTTTTATTTTAAAATGTGTTTTTATTTTAGCATCTCTCTCTCTCTATACACAAACACACACACACACACACACACACACACATATATATATATATATATAATATCGAAATATGAAGCTTGTAGTAAATGGTAATATATTTTCTTTTTCGAATAGAATCCCTAAGTTTTAGATACTTTGTGTTTCCACATCTTGGATACAAACTTCTTCATCAATCAAAAATATATTTTTATTTATTCATCATGAATAAACAACTTTTCCATATAAGTTGAAATCGCAAAAGAAAAAAAATGAAAATATGTTAAAAAAAATTATGTTTTGATTAGATACCCAAGATGATGCTCTATTAATATAACTTTGTAGAATGTAATCAACCTATAAGAGAGTGTACACCTTTTGTTTACAGGTTTCAACTCAATGATCAATAGACGGAGTCTACTGAATGTGCATCAAGAAAAGATGTCCAATGATCAAAGACGACGTTTTCAACACATGTCACTTGAAGCCATAAGATCAGTTGAGATGCAAGCTAAGAAAAGAAAAGGTTTACCACATCATTTGAAGAAGTCAACTGATCAGCACGAAAGTCTACTGAAGAAAAAATGGAGTCAACTCGACATCTATGAGTCAATGACTCCTACAGCGTCAACCTACGATTAGTTGAACCTTCATGAGAAGACAATTAAAGTGTATCTCGCAAAACACGTACACCTTATCAGAGTGTCAATGTACAATGTTGTAAACGTCGAAAGCAATATAACATTAGTCAAATGAGAAGTTTTTTAAGCACCGAATGATAACACTTATTTTTCTATGATTTTTAATGTTCTTATGATGTCAATTTTGTAAGAAATTGAGTGTTTGATAGTTGTTTTGTGCTTGAATTGTATTATCTTGTGAAATGTGATACTTGTGCATACTTTGATAAAATCTAAAGAAGTATTGAAGCTCAATTTGAAAAAATGATCTGAATGAAAGTTATTGATCATCTTCATACGAGTTCATGGGCGCAAACGGATCACAACTTAGAGTTCGAACGAAAGAGATATGACCGAAACAAAAATATTGCGCGTCGAGATAAGGGCACCCACAGTCCTACCCGCAATCAAGTCCCATGGCCGTCGGCGAAAGATGGAAAACCTCTAATAGTAGATTTTGTTTAGACTTGCTGAAATTGAGAATTTACTAATCAACTATGATAAACTGCTCTAGTGAGAGTATATGATTATTTATATGATCTCTCATTAAAATTGGACTAAACTGGTGTGGATTAATAAGTTATTTTGTAGATTTAATTGATGAAATTGCATTCCCTAGGATCAGTGTTTTTATTATTTGATTTATTTCTCTGATTTTATTTTGCATTAGATTGAGTCTATTTTTAGTTATTCGTCATATTTATGTTTGCTTGCATGGATATTGACTCAGTATTTGTTAGGATTACTCATTGTATTTTCGTTTGTCAGTTCCTCAAAATACGATTCTTGACTTTTACTACTTGCTATTAATTGAACCGTTTAGTTGCAATATTTTATTGCTAGTATTTTAGTGATCACCAAACCTAAATATTCTTGAAGACCTCTCTCCAACGGAACTATTCAAGAATCACATAAATACCCGATGACTCAACCTGGATCACTATTGAAAACACTGCGATTATTATTTCTCAAGCATTCAAGCTCAAAACTCCAGCTATCATTTGAAGTAACGGAAGTAACCAGAAGAAAAATAAATTTCTAATAGATCTCCAGCTTTGATACGTGTTATCACTTAAATCTTACAGTAGTTACTCGTAGATTCTAGGTAGTGTATATTGTAAATCAATTAACTTAGATCGAGTAATCTGAATCTTCAGATCATGTTCTTTATCGTAACAAACTATTCTAGTTGGAACTCTCTTCTACACCCAACCCTACTAGCTATGTGTTAGATTTTGTTGTAAAAACTAGAAAGCAAGGAAGCTTCTAAGTGTTTGCAGTTTGAAAGCAAGGTTAAATCCCGATCACGATTAGTTAATTCGTGGATCAGTCTAAGGTTACCAGACTTATCAGTTGACTTGCAGCTCTAAAACAAGAAATTCGAAAGTTAAGTGGATTCACCTAGTCATCAAGTCGTGGGAATAGGAAGGTTTCTCTGAACAACGTAAACTTTGTGTGTTGTTTCAGTTTCTATTCTTTAAATTGTATTCTATTGAGTTGTCATCAATCAACACACAACTCATCAGCTTGTCCACTTCAACTACTCACACAAAAGACCATCAACACCTCTTCATCAACTGACCTCATTAGCTGATTTCCATTACTTACGAATTTCAAGCTGATAAAGTAACTTAAGATTTTCTATTAAATGCATGTAACTAATTGGACAAATACTAGTTATCAGTCCAATTGCTAAGCTTTTAAGCTGTCGATATATTAGCTAATTGATAAACATGCATTTTTGTCTCTTGGTGTGTCATATTTGATGCTTAATTGTGAGAATTTTGTGTGTTTGATGGTTTATTAGAGCGTATATTGGTTTAGTATCAAGAACTTATTACTTCCTTATTGTTTGGGTGAATTTTCATAAATAATGAAGCAGAATTTGGAAGAATATCTTGAAATAAAAATTGAAGTTCATCTCAATACGAGTTCATGAGCGCAAACGGTTTGAAAATCGGACATCGGATGAGGAAGAGAGGGCCAAAACAAAATTGCTGCGCGAAACTGAACAACGCACGCGGCCTGCACACGTGGCAGGGCCGCGTGGTACGACGATTTCTTCTATTTTGGACGCGTGGCCGCGTCTCTTTGATGCCCAGGGCCGCGTGTTTGCTATATTGTGGACGGGTTTTAGCGGATTTCAAGCCCAAAGTCGATTTTCACTTGATTTTTTTAGTATCTGACAACATGGCCTATAAATACCCCTCAAAAGCTTCAAGAAAAGGTTCCAAACTTTATTTTTTTTCATCTTCTAATTTTCTTGTTAGGTCCGGAGGGTCTCGAATAGGTGTATGGGGGAGGGGGAATACACCTATAGGTTATTTTTGACTTTCACAAGAGTCAAAACGAAACGTCAAACACAAACTCACACAACCTGTTTTACTGAAAATAGTTTTGACCAAAACAGGGTTGACGACTGATACTGAAAACTCTTTAGTAAAGAGTTATCAGTTAAGTCAAAGACCTTAACTGATACACGTAAGGATTCAGTCGAGTTTGATAAACAGAGATGTTATAAATCTTACTGACTATCAGAAGATAGATCAGTTAGACTGATAACACACGCAGCGGAAAACTTTTGTTTTGCAATAGCCTGTGAGTTAAGCACATTGTCAGTCTTTAGGTTTCTCTTTGCTATTAATCAGTTTTCAGTTTACGAAGGGAAGAACACAAGTAAGAAAGTAAATACTGAAAGCTGTAAATAACACATAGATTTTTACGTGGTTCGGAAAACACTTCCTACATCCACGGTTGGTTGATCAGACCAACAACTTCACTGGCAAGTGCTTACGGGTGCACTGCAAATCGATGCTCGTGCTTACGGGTGCACAGCAAACCTGAACGTGTGCTTGCGGGTGCACACAACCGAAACAACTGAAGATCTAATCTTCAGTACCAGCACACCTTGTTGGATTTCTCACTCCTAGCACGCACTGGGCACTAGGACCTTACGGAGACAGAACACCTGTCTGAACTCCTTTTTCACACAAACACTCAATTCGGTCGGTTGAAGAGAGGTTTGAAAACGTGCCAACTAAACTTCAAAGAACAAGTTCTTGTAATTAGTTTGACCTATACTTTGGGTAAACAAGATTTGCCCAAGGTCTAAGAGAATATGTGTAATCAGCAGTGACTGATTTTTGGCTTTGGGATTCTCTTCTTCGATTCAAACTTTGGAGAGATTAGGCTCTGAGATGAGTAATGATTTTGGCAGAGTTTCAGCTTATGTTGTTGAATCGGTGAAGATTGAAGTGATCCTCGAGCGCTATTTATAGGAGAAGTCTTGAATAGATCCGTTGGCGGAGAAAGTCTTCAAGATTTCTTCCGTTAGAGAGTAATTCGAACTTGGGCTGAGGCTTCAATCTTCGAGATTCCTTGTTTGGTGAGAACGGCTACTTTGAAGAACAGGAGATGCGACATCTCTGAAAAGTCAATCACCAAAAAGGAATGGCCTCTGCAGAGAAATGACGATCCTGAGATCTCTGCATTTAATGCGGCTGTACTTCTGGAGTGCGTGGCTTCCTTTGAACGTTGGAGGTTCAGTCCGAAGAAAAATGTTTAACTGATACTTGACTTTAGTATCAGTTTGCTGATTCCACGTGGCTTGCATTAAGTAATCAGTCAAAACTGATTCTTCGACTGATGCTTCAGTCGGCAACTTCAGTCTTCAGTCTTCAGTCCTTCGTTCTTCAGTCTTCAGTCTTCAGAACTGCAACTAAACTATAAAAAGAACTCTAACACTTGAGTTCAAGCAGTTCTAGTCTATTACAAAAGAAACATATTGATTTTGGTATCATCAAAACAAGAATTATGATATTTCATTAAGTTCCCACCATTTCTGAAAGCTGCAGAGACAGACAGAGAAGACCACAAGAGTAAGAACTGAAGATTCACAGATTTTCCTACTATTTATTTGTTGAATGTTCATCTTTTCCTTTGATAATTGTATTCTAGTCCATATGTCTATGTGTGGCTAGAACATTTTTATCCTAGGGTTTAGGAAGTAAACAGATTTGGATTCTTGACAGTTTTTATTCAATTTGTCAAGATTTATTTTCCTTTTTATGTTCTTGTGCATGTTGTTTGCTTAATTGATTGGCCACCAATTTAGCATAATCTTAGGTTTAAATTTGATATCGAGAGATAATAATTATTACCTGAACGAAGAACAAAGAACATACTTGTTGATATTCGAGAGAGAGTTGATATAAGTGTTACGACATTAATCCTAAGGACTTTTTGGAGTTTCATGTTTAAGTGTGATCCGGGGACGGTAGCCTTGCATGTAATCAGCTGTTTGTATGCCACGGGAGTGGGTATAGACTAGCTTTGAGATCATCTTAGGAAAATTTATCTTGATCTTTTGAATTGAATCTGTTGGATATCTGAATCTGATGAAACCTTTACCTTGGGATAATTTACTCCCATTTAATTTTTCCTGCAGCTTGAATTATTTTATTTCCAGTAAATTTTTTTCTTTGTTGAAACCAAAACCCATCACTTCTGTTATCTAGATAGAGAATAACAATTTAGTATAATAATTAGTTTTAATCAGTTTATGCAGATTCGATATTGCTTGCCTATACACAATTGCTCCCGTGCACTTGCAACGTGTAAAGAAACAAGCGAACACTAATTAATCACACTTTGTAGAACCCTTAATTGGACAAAACGCTCACTTTCCAATGTGCAGGTTTAGAGTCACATGAAAACTTATTTATTCAGTAAACTGATCAATTTTAGATTAGTAAATACTCCCTTCGTCCACCAATTAAAACCACATTTGATGGTCGGAACGGAAACTAAGAAAGTTGAAAAATGTGTTGTGGGTGAAATAAAAGTATAGTGGTTAATTAGGATATTAGGTTAATTTTACTAATCTTTGATTAAGAGATTCTTTTTACTTTTTTGATTTATTTTTATTGACATATTTGTTATTGATTTGTCTTTTGACATTTGTAATTGATTTTCTTTTTATTTTTATTGACATTTGTAATTGAAATAAAAGGGTAGTGGCACCGCAAATACACAATCGGCACCACAGATACACAAAAGAATCACATATACAGAAAAAGGCATCACCAGCCATCTCCCACCATGCACAGAACATAAAAATTAGATAAGGCATCACCAACCATCCTACCTAAGAAATGAAAACGGCGTCACCTGATTAGATGAGAGATAGAACACTAGGGAAGAAGATCCCTAGGATTTTCAGGTACAAGATTCGCTCGGCCTCCGACCTCTCTCGTCTCAGAGATGTTGGCAGTGGATCGGCCTCAACCATGACCTCGGTTGATAACCATGTATTGTAGCAGGCATCTGGGAGAACGCATTCAGTGATTCCCACATATTTGGTGTATTTCTCGGTCTCGTACAAGGAGAAACCGTAGATCTCCGATTCAGAGAGCTCCAAGCCCCCCCACTTCGGATTCCGGCAGCATGCGCTCCGATGCAGAGAGATGGAAGCCCACCGCTTCGGATTCCGGTACAGTCGTATCCGAATCGATAAATCGAGACACATAGTTTAGCATAATACCTTCCATCGATGAAGATGGAGGAATTTTTGGTGCAGAGAGATTCATGGAATCGTGAAGATGAGAGAGAGAGAACATAATGTTAGGTTTTGGTAGTGAGGCGGCAGAGAGAAGATGGATGTAGATTAGGGTTTGATATAATACTCTAGAACACCATAAATGAAGAATATCTAAATTGGCCCAAATATTGTAGGAATTGACCCAAATCTGTTTAATGATAAGTGGCTTAGAAATTCAACTTTAATTAGGAGTATAATGAAATCGTTATTGATTAAGTGAGTTAAAAAATATGCTGAGATAATTAATGGTAAATGATACTCCCTCCGTCCCAATAAATGTGGCCACTTTCTTTTCGGCACGGAGATTAAGAAATTCATTGTTATGTTTTAATTGAGTGTGTTAATGAGTTAATTAAGAGATGAGGGGATGATTGTTGGCTGCCATTCACCTTCTTCTCCGGCGACCTCCTTCTCCGACGACCTTCTTCTCCGGCAAAGGGGCAATGATTTTTCTAATCACTTTATTCTCTGGTGAAGGCCACCACCACCGCCGCCTCCCTACTTCTCGGCGAAGTTGCAGCCTCTCCGGCCACCCCCGTCTCTCGCCAGAACACACACACAAGAACTCACCCCCCTTGTCCCCCTTTGTCCCCCAGCGACCGTAGCCGCCACCTCACCTTCTATCCTCGCCAGAACCCTAGATCCCCAAATCGCGACCTCCGTCGACCCAACTCTCACTGTTAAAATTGATGTTGTCTGATGGTGCATTCTTTCGATTAAAAGAGTCAAAGACGGGGGAATCCCTTTCCTCTCCAAAAATTCTCGCTGCCTTCCTCCCTGAACTCCGGCGAGCTCAGCGCCCAATCAAGCCTAGGTCAACCGCCACCGCTCGAATCTGAAACGGTGGCGCCGCTTTTGTGCAAGCCCTAGTTCGACAGCCCCACACCAACCTCAGATCTAGGCACCGCCGGTGTCAAGCGGCAGAGCTAGAACGGCGGTCGCGGCGCAACGGGAAAGGAGACAGCGGTCGCAGTGGTGGCGGCGCCGTCGACCGGAGTGTGCGGTCGCAGCGCAACGGCGGCACCGCCGTCGACCTGAGAGTGCAGAGGAGAGGGAAAGGGTGCAGCGGCGATTGTGTGTGTGTGTGTGTGTTTGTGTGTGTGTTTAGTTAAAAAGGTTTAGGTTTAGTTAGACTTATATTAAATTAATTAATTGAATTTAATTAAAGTAAATATTTCTATTTTAAGAAAGTGACCACTTTTAATGGGACAAACCAAAATGGATAGGTTGGCACATTTATTGGGACGGAGGGAGTAGTAATTTTAAGTAAAGAAGCAGAGTAAAAGAGTACAAAAATATAATAGAATTTTATTTGATGGACAAAAATTTAATAACAAATAAAAGTTTAATTTGTGAACGAAAGAGTAATAAATAACATAAAATTTATAATTGATGTATTCTCCCGCATATTTCAGTACGTGCTTGTTCGAAAGCACCAAAAATGAATTGAAGCCCATAACTAATTTGAAGACAAAATAACAGGTGTCCCAATTATTTGATATGACAAATAACAGACTATTTGTTTCTGATGTGGCATTTATTGTTGGACCTAAATCGGAATCAATATTGGCTAGCATTTTATCAAAAAATAAAATAAAGATTGGCTAACATTTAATTGTTACAATTATTCAAGAGAAACGGTTTTTAATTACAAAAACCTAAAAGGTTGTGAAATTGACCACTTGCCAAATCATAAGGTCCCATTTGTACGGCCATTTGGTTTTCTGTCCATCTCTCTACATATTATATAGATATATTATAAAGTATTTGCTTCCTTATTTTTTAGATTTATGTGTTGGAATGAAAATAAACAATACTACAGATTTTTTTTTTTAACTTAGGAAAAAAACAATGAAGTTTGAACCATGAATTTCACTGGTAATACCAGATATCATCATTACTGTTTGGATAATAGCAAAGGGACAAAATAATACTCCACAAAAATGGTACGAATCTATACTATATTAAAAAAGCAGTTTCCAATTTGAAATCAATTTCAAAATTGAGTGGCAATTTTGTAGACTTATAATAAAATTGAAGATTTATGTTTAAACTATATTTTTCTTTTTATTTTCCATTTCTTTAACTTCTTATTTGTTGTTTTATTTATTTCCAAAATTATGAAATTCGATTAATTATAAAATATTTAATATGCATATCAAATTAAAGATCACAATAAGAGCTTTAATTTGATATATTTTATACAAATATTTGAGTTAAAATGTACAAATTAAATTTGTTTAAATATTAAAATTTTATAAATTTCTCTCTCCTCTCTCATCTTTTTGAAAAAAAATGTATTTTAAATTCTTTTTTATTAGTATTTTTTATTTTTTTAACTTATTTTTTTTTGCTTTTCATAATATCAAATTTTATAATTGTACATTATTTTTTATTTTTTTATTATTAATATTCAATTCAAATATATTTAATTAAAATTATTTTTTATTATATTTATTAGTATGATAATTGAATTAGTATTAATTTTTATATAAATATATAAAATAAAAAATATTTTTCCGTGCATTGCACGGGATGCAAATACTAGTACACCTAAAAAGGAAGTATTAATTATTACAAATGAGCTTAGACGGACACTAAAGAATTATTCTTGATTAAATACATTATTTTGAACTTGGTCACATACATCATTATATACTGTAATAAGATACTTTATTAATTTATACTATTTGAAATAGGTTGTGAGTTTTTGAATAAAAATTAATTTAAACACGTTTTTAGTAATACAAAAATAAAATTGATTAGAGGAATCCACTTTGCTCGAGTAATCGGAATTAAAAATAAAGAAGATCCACTCTGCATTGCTGAAAACATGTCACACTGGGTGAAAGGTAGTTCGTCTGATTTTTTTTTTTTTTTTTTTTTTTTTTTTTTTCTATCAAGCTTAAAGAAAATTATCCACCATAAAAAAAATAGTGAAAATATACGTTTTCTACCTTTTTTTTTGTCAAAGGCATCCTTAAAGAAAATTTTAAGGGTATGTTTGCTTTTTATCACTCTAAATGGAGGTATATATATGAGATATAAATTTATCACTTAAAATGAGGACAACATTTTTTTATATCTTGATTGGTTTGAAGTATAATATATTTATCGGTGGTATATATAAAATTATACCTCCTTTTCTTAAGTATAAAATTATTCTTTTTCCAAGGGATAAGGAGCTACTCGAAAAATTATACAACCTGTTCGAATTTTTTTATACATTAAAACAAACAAGATATAAGGTGGTAAACGTAGCTTATCCCTTCTTTATACCTCAAAGCAAACACACCCTAAGCATCTTTGGGGGAAAAAAAACTTATCTAACCAATTAAGAACTATTAGCAATGTTCGAATCTATATATGACTCGTAGGCTCGTTTGGTACGAGTGATTAGAGTGTATAATATGCATATGACACCCTAATATTTTGTTTGCTAAAAAGTAATATGAAACACATGACCCTTTATAAATCAAAAGTCTGAAAATATTATACTAATTTGAGGGATTCTATATACTACTTAAGAAGGTCGTATACGCAATACAAATTATAATTATAATAATTATTAACTTTATATAATCTGAATACATCATATCAAACAACATATGATATTTTATAGATATTTTAATGCATTATTCCATGTCACGTGTCAAACGAGTCCTTCTATAATATATTGGATATAAATAAATACACTGATGAAAATAATTGTACTCGTTGTGGCTCTATTATTGCTAATAATAGTGTGAGAGGGGTACAACCGGGTGTACCGTACAACCGAGTAGATCCACACCCAGACCATGGCCCGCATTCTGATCCGAACTTGCATCTTGATCCAAATCGTATGAATGACACTATTCGATTATACAAATAATAACACTGCATGTAATTGACATTATACAAATGACACTGCGTATAAATGACACTATAACATTGTAAATGACACTATGTATTATTGACACTATTCAAAAATATAAATGACACTTTCTGTAACTGACACTATAATATTTTAACTGAGACTATAACATTTTAAAATGTTACATTGTCATTTATATAACTGAATAATCTCAATTATAGGCAATGCCATTTATATAATCAAATAGTGTTATTTGCACAATTTGGATCAGGATACGAGTTCGAATGGTCAATTCGATTATACGGTACATCGAATTGTACCCAAATTTTTTTGATAGTGTAAAATCTACCAAGTGACAAAATTCGAGAACTAGTGATAATACGATGTAGAACACTTAGTAATGTGATTATGTAATTCCAATAAATTTAGTTGTGCGAAGTATATTTATCGATCACATTTACAGAAATACTGTATTTGTTGTGTTTCCAAGGGGACACCAAGTGGTGTGTCCTCCCGTGTGTGAACAGTGAGGTCCCGAGTTCAAATTCCACTGCTCCCCCTCCCCAACTCCCCTAAGTCAAATATATATATATATATATATATATATATATATATATATATGTGTGATATTATAGTTAGTATATGATGTATCCATCCAATATTTATAAGTTATAACTGATCCAGTTTTTTTCAAATAGAATATATGAATCAACGAATACTGTTGGAAAGGTCAATTTTACAATATAAATAATTGATTAGAACACATAAGAGACGAGGACAAAGCAACAAATTAATTACAAAATGCTGCTAAAGATAACACTACTAAAAATGCAACATGGAGTACAAGTATTAATATTTCCAAACAAAATTGATCCAAATATTAGAACTAATGAAATGAAAACTCAGTAATTTTTATACATAATTAACTATTCATGAATTATTATGCAATTTTTTTTTTCAGGAAATCTAAACCTCAAACATAATCAATCGTTCTATAATACTCTGACATATTTTATTTATGAGATAGAGAGATATTAAAGTAAAAATTATTAGAATAGAAAGAGCATGTTTTGCGAACTTGACCTCAAAACTATCGAAAACAAATTCGATCATTGTAGCGCTTATCAAATTCTGTCAACTTATTTCCAGAATTTCTTTTTGAACAATAAAAATCAAGAAAATGCAATAAAAAAGTTATGAAATTGAATTGTAAAAATACGTCGAGTTACTTTTAGTATATCATAATTTGTCTAATCATAGAAATTGAGTGACATGAAATTGGGCCTGGAGAACAATTATAAAACCTATTTCGAATCTCAGATCATACAAGCCCAAGAAGAGACTTAAAGGCTCTAAACACTAACATAAGTTTTTTCTTTTAATTATTAAATTGTTGCAACCAACTTAAATAACTAAAGAAAATCAATAGAACTATAAATAAATCAATAGGTTTTATTCTTATAAAGGTAAATATCATGAAAACCCCTGAAGTATACCCGCTTTATCAAAAATACCCTGAAACTTTCAAAATGTTCTCTAAACACTCAAACTATCAGATTTTTATCAAATATATCCTGCATCTATTTTTCAGTCACCAAAAACGTGATTTGGCTCACCGGATGCCACAATATAATTTATATTCTATTTTTTTTAAAATACAATGGCAAAAACGAAGTCGTTTCGTACCATATCATTTAAAAAAATCCACTCTGAAATTTAAAATTCACTTCTATCGTGTTTGAAATTCACGCTAATAACCTAGAATTATGGATAAACACAAAAGAATATGGTACGAAACGAAGTCGTTTTTGCCATGTCATTTAAAAAAAATAGAATATAAATTATATTGTGGGATCCGGCGAGCCACATCACATTTCTGGTGACCGGAAAATAAATACGGGATATATTTGATAAAAACTTGATAGTTTGAGGGTTTAAATAACATTTCGAAAGTTTCAGGGTATTTTTGATAAAATGAGTATAGTTAAGGGGTTTTTATGATATTTACCCTTCTTATAATGATTTTGATTAATTTAAAGTTAACCAGCTGGATCATTCTGCAATTAATATATTAAAGTGTATAGATAAGTATTCAAGTTTAAACTCAGTGACAAGCATGTACATTTACAGTTTACCATATGGAAGACCTTAATATCTACCAAAATCTAGATTTTCAGGGGGGTCAAAAAATGACACCAAAATTACGTTGGAAAATTAGTTATGAGAAGACCAATGTTTGACTAATTATTTCAAATAATGAAACATTTAATTTTGTAGAATTATGGCAACGATCGATGTTTCGAGTAAATGATCGTGATATATTTTATTTACCCAATCAATTTTCGGTGGTGATAAATAATTAATTAAAGTTGGTTATTTGAAATATGGAGTTCAGAAATAAAGTGATAAGTAATAAAGATTAGTTAATGCGCATTTTCAAATACTTGAACTAAATTAATTCCCTACATGGTTAGGGTTTGGTTCTCTCATCTAGGGTTTTGTTATCTCGGCTAGGGTTTTCCTCCTCTTTTGTCTTCCGACATCCCTGTTCGGGTTAGTTTCAGTGTTTGATTTTCCTTAGTGTTGGCCTCTTCTATTCCTCATTTCCTGCTTTACCTTTTGTTTGGTTGGGATTTCTCACTGACGATGGGACTGTGTGGGAGAGTTTTTCTATTTTTTTGGGTACCACAATTTATATTTTGGCTATAGTATATGTCCTTTATTTTTTGCTTGTGTGTGATTGTGCAGGTAAGGGTCGTAAGTGGATTGCCTCGGGATCGAGTCTAAGACTAGATGTGGAACACAAAACGAGAAATGAATCGGATGCTATTGAGATCACATGATTAATTGATGATTCCAAATTGACGGATACCCACAAATATAGAATGGTGGGGAGATCATGTGCTATCAAGATCCCTAATGGATTTCATCTCCTCAAAGTCAAGAAAAGAGCATGGAAACATCTGTCAGGTCTAACTGGTCGTGAATGGAAAAAGAACCTTTTCCTCTATATTTTTTCTACAAGCGAGGCTAGGGAATGGGTGCTGAAATGTCAACTATGTGTTTTGATGGTTACTTATTTGTGATAGCAATAGTGGAAAATTTGTCCAGACCTTAAACATTGTTCTTAAACATTATCCGTCTTAGATTAGGGTTGGCTTATGATTTGCCTTTACATTACTTGATGATTCATATCCTAAGGGTGATAGGGAAACAAATTGGTGAGGTGACAAAATTTGACTCAAGTGAACAATACACGGGGAGTTATGGCTGATGCAAGATCACCACACAAACATTACCCAACCTTTACATTAGAGTACCACAATTACTATTGAAGGCAATGACTTATGGATTCCTTTGAAATATGAAAGGTTTCCAATGTGTTGTTACAAATGTGGAGTCATTGGGATCATGGTAAACAATGTGAACAAGGGGTAGAGCAAGATGATAACCATTTATTTCATGATCTTAGTTATGGCCCATGGTTGAAAACCTCTCATTTGAAGATCGAGAGTGAAGAAATCTGATGGCTTGATTGGGAGTATACAATAGAAGACTACTAATAATGTATTCACTTTGCAAAAAAAATAAACCTCTAGAAAACGTCTCCAATCACACCCACCATGGTCTATTGGGTGTCACAAGCAGCGATTGTAGAGCACACTTAAACCTTATCCTCTTTGATACTATCTCACCAACATAAGACATTGTTATCCAGATGAATAACTGCACACCTCTAACTACTCATGTATCATACCCAACTTACAACATACCTATCCTGCAACTTACCAAGATTACATCGCCTATCTCAACTACACACCTACATTTATCCTCATACAAAATCTCTAAATTAGCCAACAAACATCTCATCACTTGAACCCAACAAGCTTTGCTCCTATCACATATTCTCATGCCCTTATAACAAGCTCACCCATCCATGACAAATCCCATAACCATACCCAAACCTCCACTCTGGAACCATGTCCTAGTAACCCCACCTTAACCAAACTAAACTCCCCAGAAAAACTTGATTGTTAGGTCCGGAGGGTCTCGAATAGGTGTATGGGGGGGGGGGAAATACACCTATAGGCTATTTTTCTTAAAATCAGAGGGATCTCAAGATAGAGATCAAAACGAAACTTTACACGCAAACTTAGACGCCTGTTAACTGAAAGGAGTTTTGACCAAACAGGGTTGACGACTGATACTGAAATACTCTTCAGTAAAGAGTTATCAGTTAAGTCACTGGAACTTAACTGATGCACGTTAAGGCTTCAGTTGAGTTTGCTAAAACAGAGATGTTACAAGTCTTCCTGACTATCAGATGATAGATCAGTCAGACTGATAACATACGCAGCGGAAATAACTTTGTTTCGTAATAGCCTTTGTTGAGCACGTTGTTAGTCTTAGGTTTCTCTTTGCATTTAGTTAGTGTTCAGTTTATCAATGGAAAGAGCACAAGTAAGAATGTAAAACTGAAAGCTGTAAATAACACAGAGATTTTTACGTGGTTCAGAAAAACACTTCCTACATCCACGGTCGGTTGATAAGACCAACAACTTTACTCCGCAAGTGCTTAACTGGTGCACTGCAAACCTATTCGTGTGCTTAGCCGGGTGCACATAACCGAATCAACTGAAGATCCAATCTTCAGTACCAACACTTCACTCGCGCTGGATTTCTCACTCCTAGCACGAACCTGCACTAGGATCTCACGGAGTCAGAGTACCTTCCTGAACTCCTTTTCAACTCAAACACTCGATTCTATCTCTCGAAGGGCGGTTTGAAATCTTACCAACTAAACTTCAAAGAGCAAGTTCTTTGGAGTTAGTTTTGACCTAGGCTTTGGGTAAACAGAGGTATGCCTAAGGTCTAAGAGAATGTATGTAATCAGCAGTGACTGATTTTTGGCTTTGGTATTCTCTTCTTCGATTCAAGCTTTGGAGAGTTTAAGCTTTGGGTGAGAAACAATTTTGGCAGAGTTTCAGCTTATGTCGTTGAATCGGTGAAGATTGAAGTGATCCTCGAGCGCTATTTATAGGAGAAGCCTTGAATAGATCCGTTGGCGGAGAACGTCTTCAAGATTTCTTCCGTTGGAGAGCTTTTCGAATTTGGGCTGAGGCTTCAATCTTTGAGGTTCCTTGTTTGGTGAGAACGGCTATGTTGAAGAGTAGCAGATGTGACGTCTCTGATAAAGTAGCCACCAAATAGGAATGACCTCTACAGAGAGGGATGATCCTGAGATCTCTGCATTTAATGCGGCCGTACTTTTGGAGTACGTGGCTTCCTTTGAACGTTGGAGGTTCAGTCCGAGGAAGAATGTTTAACTGATACTTGACTTTAGTATCAGTCCGCTGAATCCACATGGCACGCATTAAGTAATCAGTTCCGGATTGATTCTTCAACTGATACTTCAGTTGGTAACTTCAGTCTTCAGTCCTTCGTCCTTCAGTCTTCAGAACAACAAATTAAACTAGAAAAGAACTCTAACACTTGAGTTCGAACAGTTCTAGTCTATTACAATTAAGGCCTATGGATTTTGGTATCATCAAAACAAGGATTAGGATATTTCAATAATTTCCCAACAGTGGAGTCATTGGGATCATGGTAAACAATGTGAACAAGGGGTAGAGCAAGATGATAACCATTTATTTCATGATCTTAGTTATGGCCCATGGTTGAAAACCTCGCCTTTGAAGATCGGGAGTGAAGAAATCTGATGGCTTGATTGGGAGTATACAATAAAAGACTGCTAATAATGTATTCAGTTTGCAAAAAAAATAAACCTCTAGAAAACGTCCGCAATCACACCCACCATGGTCTATTGGGTGTCACAAGCAGCGATTGTAGAGCACACTTAAACCTTATCCTCTTTGATACTATCTCACCAACATAAGACATTGTTATCCAGATGAATAACTGCACACCTCTAACTGCTCATGTACCATACCCAACTTACATCATACCTATCCTGCAACTTACCAAGATTACATCGCCTATCTCAACTACGCACCTACATTTATCCTCATACAAAATCTCTAAATTAGCCAACAAACATCTCATCACTTGAACCCAACAAGCTTTGCTCCTATCACATATTCTCATGCCCTTATAACAAGCTCACCCATCCATGACAAATCCCATAACCATACCCAAACCTCCACTTCGGAACCATGTCCTAGTAACCCCACCTTAACCAAACTAAACTCCCCAGAAAAACTTGATACTAATATCCACAATCCCAAAACTTGGTCCTACAAACCATGAAACATAAATCTTGACACTGATAGTCTCTACCCTATAATACAGACCCGTTATGTTACCATTCCCAAAAGAACTCATAATATGCTAATGGATGATGTGGGTACAATGACTGAAGACATCATTCATGTGAATAAAAAGCTGAAATAATCTTTCTCTATCGAAGACAACATTTCTGATGAACCAACGATGGTGGTTGCAATGGGGCCCCATTGTAGGAACATTAAAATTGATTAACATTCAATTTGCCCATAGGATCGTCTCTTGGATTTCTAAATTCACCATACATCGATTAAATCCTAGCATGCTTCTATTAATTTAATTAGTGCACAAAGGGGTTTAGAAATACCTAAATAATTCGCAGAGGCATTTCTCAAATAACTACTAAACATGTCAGCAGACTTCGATGCCTCGTTGGACCCCTCACACAATCTTCTTTCACATTTAAAAGAGCTTTTTGTGGCTGTTTGTTGCACCTCAATTGGAGTTTTGTATAGGAAGTTATAACCGTTCTACGAAGACACCCCGAAGCTAATTTCCTATGTAAAAACTGATTACGACTATGATATTCTGGAATGTATCCCGCTCAATCTCCGACGTTAGATGGACGATGATCTTCAGAGATTCCTCGGAGAAAAATCCTACTCAATAGGCGCTGTTCAGCTCTCACAGTAACCTAATTTTCTATAATATGAAATTACGTATGTACTGTTTAGAAAGCTAATTTGTATTTAAAATTCTCCCTCCGTCCACAATATATTTGCCATATTTTGAATGACACAAGTTTTAATAAAATGTGAGAATTTTTTTTAGTGGAGTGGGGGTCCCACTTTAAATGTGAGTGAAGATGTGTGGACCATACTACTATAAATGGAAGTGGTAAATTTTTTGTGGACGGACCAAAAAGAAAATTGTGGCAAATTTATTGTGAACAGAGCGAGTACAATATATGAGCTTAACTTATGAGTTGCACTATCTTTCTCTTATTGGGCTCAGAAGACTTTGGGCCAAACCAGGGATCAAACACAGGGAATAATGATGGATCTCAAATAGATTAATTCTTATGATCAGCCCAAATTATAATTAATGATCATAAATATTACTCCGTCCATCCCATTTAATATAGCCATTTTTCCATTTGGTTTATCTCATTACAAATGGCCACTTCCAAAAAAGAAAACCCCTTTATCTCACAAAAAGTTGTGGACTCCACCACTTTCTATCACTTTAGCTCTTTAATCACTCTTCTTTTTAATAACCGTGCCAAAAAATAACTGGTCATGCTTAGTGGGACGGGGGAAGTAATTCATTCCATTAGAGAATCAATATTAACTTAGTACTCTATCTTATTGATGGTGAGTCAAGGCTTTAATTTGGACTTATTGAACCCTGGTATTTAAGATATTCATCATCCATTAATTAATTAAAGCTATTGACAACTTATATTAATTAATTTATTATTAATCCTTAAGTAGTACCACTACAAAAAAAAACGGAGATTACCGACGGCGATTTGCCGTCGGTATTGACGGCACGACGGCCAGTAAAGTAGTTGTCGGCGGCGTTACCGGCGGCAAATCGCCGTCGGTGATTTCCTCTTCGGTAACGCCATTACCGCCGGCGGCGAAGCCGCCAGTATTTCCGCCATTGAACGGCGGAGAGTTGCCAGAAAATTACCGACGGCAAATGCCATCGCTAATTAGCGGCGGTGCCACCGCCGTCGGTAATGTTGACCGGACGGCGGTGGTGCACTCGCCGGACTTGGCCGAGGTATTACCGACGACATTTTTAATTTATTTATTTTATTTTATTGTATATCCATAATTTATTTCCGTATTTATACAGTATTGCATAAGTTAGACGAACTTTCTAGTCAGTCACCCATGTTAGTTGTTCTCTTAGTCAAGCACGCTTAACCTTGAAGTTCTTTTCGAGTGGTTACCAGTACAGAACACTCGTATTATTGATATATCTAGGACCTATTAATTCATTTAAAGTCTACTTCAATATACAATATCATATATAATCATAACCTTAGAATATGTCGAGATGATATCAAAAAAATGTTGTTAATTACGGATTGGGCTCGTTTCCGTCCTTATTTTTATGTCGAAAAAATATTTATTTATTAATTTATTATTAATATATATATATATATATATATATATATATATATATCAATCTAGTTTATACACCATAAGTATTTTATCAATCTAGTAAGAATCTTGAATTCTTACTAGGAATATTATCTTAGATTAGTGATGAGTGAATCACTAATCAAATTAACATTCTTAAGTTATAATTATAAGTTTCTTATTAAGAATCTTGAATTCTTAGTAATAATATTAGATTAGTGATGATTGATGAGTGAATCACTAATCAAATTAACATTCTTAAGTTATAATTATAATATTCTTACTAAGAATCTTGAATTCTTAGTAATAATCTTAGATTAGTGATGAGTGATGAGTGAATCACTAATCAAATTAACGACTTTAGAATTATAAGATTCTTACTAAGAATCTTGAATTCTTAGTAATAATCATATATTAGTGATGAGTGATTAGTGAATCACTAATCAAATTAACACTATTAAGTTATAATTATAAGATTCTTAATAAGAATCTTGAATTCTTAGTAATAATATTAGATTAGTGATGATTGATGAGTGAATCACTAATCAAATTAATATTCTTAAGTTATAATTATAAGATTCTTACTAAGAATCTTGAATTCTTAAGTAATATCTTACATTAGTGATGAGTGATGAGTAAATCACTAATAATATTAACATTCTTAAGTGTTGAGAACTTAATGGAATATCCTAATCCTTGTTTTGATGATACCAAAATTAATAGGTTTCGTTTGTAATAGACTAGAACTGTTTGAACTCAAGTGTTAGAGTTCTTTTTCTAGTTTAGTTGCTGTTCTGAAAACTGAAGACTAAAGAATGAAGGACTGAAAACTGAAGACTGAAGTTGCCGATTGAAGCATCAGTCGAAGAATTAGTTTTTAACTGATTACTTAAATGCGAGCCACGTGGAATCAGCGGACTGATACTAAAGTCAAGTATCAGTTAAACATTCTTCCTCGGACTGAACCTCCAACGTTCAAAGGAAGCTACGCACTCCAGAAATACAGCCGCATTAAATGCGGAGATCTCAGGATCGTCCTTTCTCTGTAGAGGTCATTCCTCTTTGGTGATTACCTTTTCAGAGATGTCGCATCTCCTGCTCTTCAACATAGCCGTTCTCACCAAACAAGGAACCTCGAAGATTGAAGCCTCAGCCCAAGTTCAAATTACTCTCTAACGGAAGAAATCTTGAAAACCTTCTCCACCAACGGATCTATTCAAGACTTCTCCTATAAATAGCGCTCGAGGATCACTTCAATCTTCACCGATTCGACGACATAAGCTGAAACTCTGCCAAAATTGTTTCTCAGCTAAAGCCCAGACTCTCCCAAGTTTGAATCGAAAAAGAGAATTCTAAAGTCAAAAATCAGTCACTGCTGATTACATACATTATCTTAGACCTTAGGCAAACCTTGCTTATCCAAAGCCTAGGTCAAACTAACTCCAAAGAACTTGTTCTTTGAAGTTTAGTTGGCAAGTTTTCAAACCTCCCTTCAACCGACTGAATCAAGTGTTTGTGAGTTCAGAAAGGTGTTCTGTCTCCGTGAGATCCTAGTGCCCAGTGCGTGCTAGGAGTGAGAAATCCAACAAGGTGTGTTGGTATTGAAGATTGGATCTTCGGTTGTTTCGGTTGTGTGCACCCGTAAGCACATGTTCAGGTTTGCAGTGCACCCGTAAGCACTTGCCCAGTGAAGTTGTTGGTCTGATCAACTGATCGTGGATGTAGGAAGTGTTTTTCCGAACCACATAAAAATCTCTGTGTTATTTACAGTTTTCAATATTTACTTTCTTACGTGTGCTCTTCGTTTCGTAAACTGAAAACTGATTAATAGCAAAGAGAAACCTAAGACTAACAACGTGCTTAACTCACAGGCTATTGCGAAACAAAAGTTTTCCGCTGCGTGTGTTATCAGTCTGACTGATCTATCTTCTGATAGTCAGTAAGATTTATAACATCTCTGTTTATCAAACTCGACTGAAGCCTTACGTGCATAAGTTAAGTTCTTTTGACTTAACTGATAACTCCTTACTGAAGAGTATTCAGTATCAGTCGTCAACCCTGTTTTGGTCAAAACTCTTTTCAGTAAACAAGTGTCTGAGTTTGTGTTTGAAGTTTCGTTTTGATCTCTTGTAAAGATCGAAAATAGCCTATATGTGACGCCCCAATTTCTTTAAAATAATAAAATGCACTTTGAATAAAAATAATAAGATTTCAATACTTAAATAACTAAAATTCAAATCCAACTATGAAATGTGATTAAACATCATAAACTGAGTCTTTATTCTAATTGAAAATTAAATATTATTTCTTCTTTTATCTTGACCATCACTCGCCCTGCCTCTCATCGCCCGAGTCTTCTCCTGAAACAGATATTGTTTTGGGGTGAGTACAATAAACTCAGTGGGGTGCATTTATCCATATTATAAGAATCACAACAAAATATAAGTGCAATAAAAACTGTCTGCTCTTTCATATTGCCTGAAAGCAATAACTGTCTGTCTCTTAGCCCGAAGGCTATATAACTTTCTGTCTCATATAGCCCGTAGGCTATAACTTTCTTTCTCATATAACCCGTAGGCTATAACTTTCTGTCTCATATAGCCATAGGCTGTAACTTTCTGTCTCATATAACCCGTAGGTTATAACTTTCTGTCTCATAGCCCGGAGGCTCTGTCTGCTTCTCACACGTATAAATTGAGTAAAACGTATAATAAGGATAAATGTTAAATGCAACGTTATAACCCCACCTTAACCTTTCTTGAGCAAAACTCGCAATTAAATAATTAAGTCTTG
The DNA here is from genome assembly GCF_028751815.1 of Salvia miltiorrhiza. Classification (NCBI taxonomy): domain Eukaryota; kingdom Viridiplantae; phylum Streptophyta; class Magnoliopsida; order Lamiales; family Lamiaceae; genus Salvia; species Salvia miltiorrhiza. The sequence goes on from NC_080388.1 coordinate 37,874,046, forward strand.
GGCGCCGTTCCTAAAATGAATTATGAAATCATAATTAAAATATGTTTGACTAATGAATGCACATGATCATGAATATATATATATATATATATATATATATATATATATATATATATATATATATAGAAATAAAACATCTAAACTTATTCTGCCAACAATTTTCTTAAATAAAGAATTAGAATTTATAAATATATAATTATATATTCTGATGAAATCATACTCTTTAAACAAACATATACATATATACACACGTATAATTCTAGTATATGTATGTATATAACAAAGTTCTTTTCTATTTAAATTTACTAATATTTAAAATATACGAGTATATATATATTGCAGAAATAAAAGGCACATAACTACTAATCATGTCAAACATAAAGTAAAAATTAAAAAATCATGCGCATAAGAAATTAAGGGAATTAAGGTATACATGCTTCAAGACTTTAAATCAAAAGAAAGCTATATATATACATACGTATCATCACTATTATATATATATATATATATATATATATATATTAAGCATTAAACAAAAGATAGGTGATCTGGTTTTTTTTAAACCACCAATAGTGATTACACAATATAATATATATAAATATAATAGGCTTTAGAGAAAAGGTGGAACAAGAATTGATAAGAAATCTAATCACTTAAAGGAAATATGGTGCAGTTATATGACTAGCAAGAAACATGACAAAAGAAAGTAATGTAATCTCTCACTGTGATGGGTATGAACAAAATCAGAAATAAAAGAATACAAAGGAAATGCAGAAGGCAGACAAGGTTTACCTCGCCCCAGGAATTAGAGGAAAAATTTGGTGATTTTAGGTGTAAGGAAAAGAATGAAGAGAGGTACTATTTATACTAAGAGCTAGGGATTTATTTTTGGTAGAGAAATCAATCAAGAACAATATTTCCATAATTTTAATTTAATAAGAAAGAAAGAGTGAATTAGGGTAAATCTTACTTAAAATAATAATAATAATAATAATAATAATAATAATAATAATAATAATAATAATAATAATAATAATAATAATAATAATAATAATAATAATAATAATAATAATAATAGTGAATGCTTAGAATTTATTGTAATTAAAATGCTCATGCTCATGCTCATGCAATATCTAGGCGCGACTTATAAGACTTATAATTTAATTAGTAAAAATAATTAAAGAAATTAAAAATTTAATAATTTGAAGTTAAAATATTTTGGGTCACTACACTATAGTTGTATTCCTCCCCCCCATACACCTATTCGAGACCCTCCGGACCTAACATTAAGTTATAATTATAAGATTCTTAATAAGATGTGTATATTGACGTATGAATCAGATGATTTGTTTGATGATACATTAATCTATGTTGGATAACTACTTAAACTCTTGGCTTGTTTTATTGTTTTATTAGCTAAACTTCTTTATTAATGAAGTTTCATATTTTCTGATAGTCTGGTTGAAAATTGATGTTGTGACACATATTGCTAAAAGGGGTCATTATCTGACATTTATGAAACATGAATTTGGAAATTTTGATTGAAGTAAACGAAACTTTTGAGGCGAATAATCAATGTTTAAATTTTCAATATATATTTAATTTTAATATTTTTGTATTATTATCTTTGACCAACTTATTAGATGATAAATAAAATAAAAAAAGGTTGAAAAAAACAAAATAAATTACAGACGGCAAATGCTGTTGGTAATTAGCATTTTTCGTCGGTAATTAGCGGCGGCAGCACCACCGTCGGTAATTTTGGCCGGACGGCGGTGGTGCTATCGCCGGATGTCACCGACGGTGGTGATTAGCGGCGGCCACATGCCGCCGGTAAATAGTGACGACAATTGCCGTCGGTAATAAATAAATATTATTAAATTAATTAATAATAAATACTCCTTCCGTCCCATTATTTATAGCCTGTATTCCTTTTTGGGCTGTCCCATGTAACATGGCATGTTTCCTCTTTGGGCCATGATTAGGGTTTAGTTTAACTTTTTAATCAACCTTTTAATTCTCACTCCATTTACTTCTCTCTCTCTCTCTCTCTCTCTCTCTCTCGTTTCATCCACTGCGCCTCTCTCTTCAATCGCACCTCCTCCACCGTCTGGGATACTCACGGCTATCTGCCGGCCTCGCCACCCTCTACATCTCAACCCCCTCTCCGACCACCCCACCGCCGAAGAATCCCCCTCCCCCTCCAGCCGTCATTCGCCGCCGCCACCGCCTCCACCCACGGCTGCCCCTTCTTAAAACCCACTCTACCGCCTCTCCACCGCTTCTCTCCTCCCATTTCCCTTCCCTGCACGGCGAGCAGATCTGAAGCTAATGTGTGGCCACCGTCTCCCTCCAACGTAGTCCCTCCACCCTTGTTCAGCCTCCACATTAGCGCCGCCTCCACCCTAGCGCAGCCGGCGAAGAGAGCCCTTTTCAGAGGCGGTGGTTCTTGAAAGCCCCAGATTTTGATTATTTGATTTTTTTTTGTTTGATTTCGATTTTGATTTTGAAACTAAAATGATCAGATTTTGATTTTTTTTTTAATTTAATTTTGATTTTGATTACATTTGAATTTTTTATTTTAAAACAAAAAGGGCCAAATTTGATTTCTGGTTTCCTTTATTTCTCATTTATTATTGGGTATAAAACTCTTGTTCCTGATTTATTGTTGTTTTTCTGTTTTTGATTTATTGTTTTCCTTTAATTATCTGGAAGTTGGGTGATTTGTTGTGTATGTGTGTGTGAATAACAGCAAAAGTGTCACCACAATTTTATTTTAGTTTATTTTATTTTAGTTTCAATTGATTTAATTATCTACTTTAAGTTTATCTGAATAAAAAAATATGAAATGTTGAAGCTAATTATATTTTTGATTTTCAGTAATTAATTATTTCAAAAAGAAAATTACAATGCAAAGTGGAGTAAAAATTAAGAACAATAAATAATTACTTAAGCACAACACTAAACAAGTTGAACACATACTTTTACCTTAATTTTGTTCTTCTTAATCTCCGTGCCGAAAAGGCACGTGCCATGAATAACGGGACGGAGGGAGTATAAAATAATATATATTTAAATTAGCGACAATTTCAAAATGACCATTTTCAAAATATGCGTATTTCATTTATTATAATCGTGAATACAACTAAAGTAAATAAAGTAATTATTCGTAGAATTTTAATAAATTAAATATTAGATTATTGATTGATTAATTGAGATGATTGATAATAATGGTGGTGTAAAGCACTCGTAACTAGGGATGTCAATACAGTCCGAAATCCGTGGGCCGACCTGATTCCCGCCAATTCAAGAGGGTTATGGCTAAAAAATTGCAACCCGATAAAATTACAACCCGATTAGCCCGTAACCGAATAGTCTGACACCCGATAGGGTCAGTCCGAAACTAACTCGAAACTCAATAGGGCTGACCCGAAAATAATGTGTTCACTTGATTATATGAAAATTTTTCATTATTTGTGTTGGGAACTTAATGAAATATCATAATCTTAGTTTTGATGATATCAGAATCCTTAGGTTTTCCTTATAATATACTAGAACTGTTCGAACTCAAGTGTTAGAGTTCTTTTTCTAGTTTAGATAATGTTCTGAAGATTGAAGTCTGAAGACCGGAGGACTGAAGACTGAAGATGCCGACTGATGTAACGAATTAAGGCAGAGTCAAATACTGATATTTGACTGATCAGTCCCAGAATCAGTTACGACTGATCACTTAATGCAGGCCACGCGGATTCAGCGAACTGATACTAAAGTCATGTATCAGTTAACATTCTTCCTCGGACTGAACCTTCAAAGCTTAAAGGAAATCACGCACTCCCAGAGTACAGCCGCATTAAATGCAGAGATTTCAAGGATCCTCCTTTCTCTGCAGAGCCTTTCTTTTTGGTGATTACCTTTTTTAGAGAGATCGTATCTCCTGTACCAAGTAGCCGTTCTCACCAAACAAGGAACCTCGAAGATTGAAGCCTTAGCAAAGTCCAAATCTGTCTCCAACGGATGAATTCTTGAAGACCTTCTCCGCCAACGGATCTATTCAAGACCTCTCCTATAAATAGAGCTCAAGGATCACTTCAATCTTAACCGATTCAAATACATAAGCTGAAATGTTGCCGAATTCATCACTCAGCAAATCAAAGCCATTCAAAAGTTTGAATCAAAGAAGAGAATCATAAAGTCAAAAATCAGTCTCTACTGATTACACACATTCTCTTAGAACTTAGGCTAATATTGTATATCCAAAGCCTAGGTATAACTGATTACAGAGAGCCTGCTCTTTGTAATCTAGTTGGCAAGTTTTCGAACCTTTTTTCAAACGGCCGAATCGAGAGTTTGAGCCGAGAGGAGTTCAGACCAGTGTTCTGACTCCGTGAGATCTTAGTCTTTGCGGAAAGACATAGTTTTGTCTCAATGAAGCTAAGAGTGAGAAATCCAACAGAGTGTGTTGGTACCAAAGATTGGATCTTTGGTTGTTTAGGCTTGCTGTGCACCCGTAAGCACAAGCCCAGTGAAGTTTGTCAGTGTGATCAACTGACCGCGGATGTAGGAATTGGATTCCGAACCACTTAAAAATCCATTTGTTGTTTATCGCTTTCAATATTTACTTTCTTATCTGTGCTCAAACCTTTCGTTAACTGAAGCTGATTAATTGCAAAGTGAAACATAAATCTTGAGAACGTGATTAATCACTAAGGCTATTTCAAAGTAAAGTTTTCCGCTGCCAGTGTTATTAGTCTAACTGATAAATCTTCGAATAGTCAGTAAGACTCATAATACTCCCCTGTGTTATAAACCCGACTGAAGCCTAACGTGTATCAGTTAATGTCTTTGACTTAACTGATAACTCTTTACTGAAGAGATATTCAGTATCAGTTGCCAACCAAAGTTTTGCTAAACTCTTTTAACTGAAAAGGTTGTGTTGGTTTATTTTTTTTCAGTTTCGTTTGAAATAGCCTATAGGTGTATTCTCTTCCCCCCCATATACCTATTCAAGACCTTCGAGGACCCAACAATTGGTATCAGAGCAGGTTGTTCGCAAGAACAATTTTGCTTTGATCCTGTTCTAACTGAACTAGATCCTGATCTTTAGAAGGTCTCAAAAACTCTTTCTTTTTCAAAAAAGTGCGAGCTGTGTTTCTTATCTGTTTTGTCTCGTTTCTTGTTCAATGGAAACTAACCACAACAGAGCCTCTTCGCTACCGATGTTTAGTATTGAAAAATACGTCATATGGAAGTTTCGACTGGAAAGCTTTCTCACTGCTCAGCATTGTCGAATGTGGAAAGTCATCACCGATGGACCAATCATCATCACCGAAGTGGTCAAGTCAATTATACTGGACACAGCAAGAGATCCATTTGATGAAGTCCAGATCAAGTCAAAGGCCGACTTCACCACAGAAAAAAGAAAACAGGATGAGCTCGACAATCTTGCCTAAAGCATCATCTCCGGAACAGTCCCAGACAAGCACGTCACCAAAATCATCAAGTGCAAGACGGCGAAGAAGATGTGGGATATTCTTAAAGGAATGTGCATTGGATCAGAAGAGATAAAGGAGAATAAGCTATCCATAGCTTGTCAAAAGTTCGACTCATTCGTCATGCTCAAGAACAAATCTATTGACGAGATGGAGCTCAGATTCAATCAGATCCTGAATGAGGTCCAATCCATCTCGAAGGACAAATACACTCAACGAGAGATCAACCTGAAGATTCTACGAACACTTCCTCGAGGAGATTGGCAGATCTATGCTGTTGCTATCAGAACAAACCTGGATTCAACCAGCTCCCTACCAACAAGCTTTTTTCGGATTTTGTGGCAAATGAATTCGACATCCAGAGAAATCTTAAAACGAAGAAAACTGAAGATTAGACGAAGATGCTCCATCAACATCAAAATGAGCAGCGCTGAAAGCCTCAACAAAGGAAAGCAAGAAGCAGTCAAAGGAACCAACTGAACTCAAACCGGAAGACTTCTTTAGTCAATATGCTTTGTTGACTGAGAGGTTCAACAAGATAGAATCCAAGTTTCGCAAGTACAGGAAGTTCCACAAACAGCACTACAAAGGAAAAGAGAGAGAGAACAAGTCTAGATATTCCACCGACAGAAGCGGAGACAGAAAATCATTCGCAACAGATCTAAAATATGTGGAATGCTATGGATGCAAGAGGAAAGGACACTGCAAATTAGAATGCCCTGAATTGTCGCAAGCAGAGCGTAAAGAGATGAAAGCTAGGAGGGATCGCAAGTATGCGAAGAAGAATGCGATGGTTGCTGAAGATGCAGGATCTTCCGAATATACATCAGAATCATCAGCCTTCAACTCCACCAGCTTAGATGATGAGAGCCAAGCCCTCATGGCCAAGGACATTGAAAGCGTGGCTGACAACACAAGCGGCAGCTATGACAATGGAATGAATGGACCGGAGGTAAACTCTTACTCCAAAACTCTTAATACTGATAACTCCTTGTTACTTACTGGAGAAAATTTAGAATTTGGAGGCAGCTCGGTCAATGAAGTTGACGAGTATGATCAGTTTATGACTGATCATCGTAAGTTAAGAAAGATGTTCGAGGATCTCCTTAGGCAGAATCAAAAATTGAAAAAGGAGATCAGTGAAGAGCAAACCAAGAATAGGACAGTCATCTGCTTTCCAGATGAAACCTGTCTTGATGGACTGATCATGGAGAATCTTCAACTGGAGGAAAAGCTCAAGGAATCCACAACAGAATGTGAGAGAGCCTCACATGAGATCAAAAAGCTCAACTACAAACTGGAAGAAACAGTCAAGGACTGCATGAAGAAATCTCCTATGATGAACAACTTTCCATCAAAAGCATTAGTGGAAAGTATCGGAGAAAAAGTGGTTCCTGCCGATAAAGGAAAAGAAGTCATGATCCAGAATGTGACTGATACATCTGACGATGACTCATCAAAAGAGTCAAAGGATTATGACATGGAGGAAATCCAGAAGAGAAAACTGATGGCAAGAAGAAATGTTCATCCTTCACAAAGTTACAGACGAGCTAAGGAGGCCCCCAACCAGTTCATCCTACTAAGAAGACTGGAAAGCAGATTTCAGTCAAAGTATGGGGAAGGAACATTCGGACTGAAACAACAACATGCCAGCGGAGTTAGAAAACAGAGTCTTCCTCAACAGTCCAAGGGAAAGAACCACATGAAGCTGAAACCAGTTCAGTTTCAAAGAGAGCAACAACCATGGAAACAGAACAATGACAAGTCCAGACGAGCTCGATTTCATTCACAACAGTATGCAACTGGACATCATCAGTCTCATGCTCCACTGCATCAGTCAAGACCCCATCAGTCGAGGACAACTCATGTATCTCAAGGAAGATACACAAAGAAGCAAAGAAGACCTCAACACTATTCAAGTCAAAAACAGGACACTCCTCTGAAAGGGTTCTTCAACTGCTTCACATGGATCTTCTTGGTCTAGTGTCTCCCAGAAGCTACAACGGTAGAAAGTATACCTTAGTTGGCGTAGATGATTATTCTCGATATACTTGGGTTTATCTTTCTATACAACAAATGATAGACACTGTTGAAACTACCGAAACTGATGAAAAGACTAAGCATTGAAAAAGAAGTCAACATCATCAGTATCAGATCAGATAGAGGAACTGAATTCCTCAATTAAGTCATTAGGGACTACTGCAACGAGCGAGGAATCGGTCATCAAACCTCTGCAGCAAGAACTCCACAACAAAACGGTTCAGCAGAAAAAAGAAGAAACAGGTTTTTGAAGGAAGCAGCAATGACAATGCTAGCTGAATCAAAACTTCCACTGAAGTTTTGGGCTGAAGTAGTCAACAACGCTTGCCACACTCAGAATCGCTCCTTTCTCACTCAGAGACATGGAAAAACTCCATACGAGCTATGGAAGAATAGGAAGCCAATAATTTCATACTTTTATGCTTTCGGTTCTCGGTGTTTCATTCATAACAATGAAAAAAGAAAGTTAAACACCTTTGATAGCAAGGTTGATCTAGGAATCTTCCTTGGATACTCTGGAACTGAACGATCCAGCAAAGCCTATCGAGTGTTTAACTCTCAAACTCTTTCTGTAGAAGAAACACCTCATGTTATTTTTGACGAGTCTTTTGATGATTTCAGAAAACAGGAAACTAAAGGAAATGCTGATTATATTGAGGTTTCCAACACTGAAATGAAAAGCACCGAACCCACAGAAGTGTTGGTGTGGGGACCAGGAAAAGAAGAAGATGTTGAAAAGCTTCAGTATCAGAAGATCAGTCAAAGAAATGAAGGTCCTACTGGAGATGCTACAGAAGGCATCAGTCAAGGGGGAACTCCAACAACTGGATATACAGGAAAGACTGTAACTGAAGAACAAGTTGAGCCCACTGCAGCACCAGCTCAACAATCCCCTGCTCAAGAAGCAAATGAAGGACCAAGATCAATCCTGATTGAAGAACCTCCACCTTTACCTGAAGAAATCAAGAAGTATCGAAGATGGTTCGAACTTCACTCTAAAGACAACATCATTAGAGAACCATCAGACGGTGTGAAGACTCGAAGATCAATGTGCAACCTCGTCTACGACATCAACCAAAACTGCATCAACGAAGATGAATATTTCAACTGTTTCTTATTAGACACTAATCCCAAAGACATTGAAGAAGCACTGAAGTCCACGCAATGGTTATCGCAATGCAAGAAGAGCTTAATGAATTCAACCAGAATTCAGTTTGGGAACTAGTGGATCGCTTAGACGATGCAAAAGTTATTGGCTTGAAATGAATTTTTAAGAACAAGAAGGATGAAGAAGGACATGTGTTGAGAAACAAAGCAAGACTAGTGGCCAAAGGATACAGTCAAGAAGAATGAATCGACTACGATGAAACCTTTGCCCCTGTTGCAAGATTGGAAGCAGTCAGATTTTTCTTAGCTTTTGCCGCTCACAAAGGATTCAAAGTACACCAAATGAATGTGAAGCGTGGATTGCTCAATGGAGTGCTCACTAATGAAGTCTATGTGGAACAACCTCTAGGGTTTGAGGTCGCAGGACCATAAAAGGTGTACAAGCTGAAGAAAACGCTTTATGGATTGAAGCAAGCTCCAAGAGCATGGTATGATACTCTCTCTGAGTATCTAGTTGAACAAGGATTCAAGAAGGGATAAGTTGACAGAACTCTATTCACACTGAAAGAATGAGAGTACCTCCTACTTGTTCAGATATATGTCGATGACATCATCTTCGGATCCAAATCCGAACGGATGTGCAAGAAGTTTGCTGACATTATGACGAATAAATTTCAGATGTCAATGATGGGAGAAATGAATTTCTTTCTGGGATTACAAGTAAAACAAAATAAAGAATGAATACTGATCAACTAGTCAAAGTATGCCAAAGAACTGATCGACAAGTTCGGCATTCAGCATATGAAATCAGTCAAGATTCCAATGAACACCAACTCAAAGGTGGATCCAGGATCTGAAGGGAAATCTGTATATTCAACAAAGTACAGAGAAATCATTGGATCACTACTCTATTTGACTGCTAGCAGACCAAACATTGCATTTGCAGTCGGAGTTTGTGCGAGATATCAGTCAGATCCCAAGGAAGCTCACATGGACGCTGCAAAGCGTATTCTAACATATCTTAAAGGCACGCCCAACATAGGTGTTTGGTATCCAGCTGACGAAGACTTCAAGCTTGCCAAATACTCAGATTCAGATTTTGCAGGATACAAAATTGATCGGAAATCAACTTCAGGAACTTGTCAGTTCCAAGGCAACAAGCTCATTTCATAGTTTTCAAAGAAGCATACTTCAGTCGCCACTTCTACAACTGAAGCTGAATATGTTACTGCGGGAAGTTGTTGTTCACAAATCCTATGGCTAGTCCAACAATTGAAGGACTATGGAATTGAAGAAAAAGAAGTTCCAATCTATTGCGATAGATCCAGTGCTATTGCAATCTCTCAAAATCCAGTTCACCACACAAGAGTCAAGCATATCGCGATTCGTCATCACTTCATTCGTGATCATGTGGAAAAGAAGAACGTTTTAGTTGAATGGATTCCAACCGCAGTTCAAAGAGCAGACTTGCTAACCAAAGCCCTTCCGGAAGATAGGTTCAACGATCTCTGTGGAAGGATCAGTCTAATCAACCCTAAAGAATGATGTTGCTTTCAAATATCTCAACTGAAATCATAACGACTGATAATCAGTCAACTGGTGCTCCTCAACTGATAACGTGGCAACCAAAGAAGATGAGTCTTCATTTCAGGGGAACCTTTTTCTGAAAAGTCAACTCAAATCGTGGTATCGACTGACTACAATGATCAGTCGACCAGTAAGTATCTTTAACTTACATTGACTTTTTGTCTATCAGTTAAGTCAGTTATGAGTTTTTAAAATCTTTTATATAACTGATTGTTGGAAATAAAAATGAAATATCTGTGAAGGACAAGTACTTTTAATTGGATTTTAAAATATTTTAACTTGTCCCGATCCTTTACTCAGCTTCTTTCCAACTCTTTTGCATCTGAAATAAAAATCTTAAAAATCTCATTGATTTGACAAATTGCAATGATTTTTATTTCTTTTCTACCTTTCGAGGCTTACGTCCTCTGCGGTGACGGGGGACGTGAAAAAATTTCTTCGAATTGCCTTTCGGCACGAAAATGGAACAACTTTTCATCTTCTCATACTTAGTATTTTAAATACCTTCACTTGCAACTTTTCTTCAACACAACTAACAACTTTCCACAGACTCCTCTGTGAGAATACTTTCTAAAAGTTGCAGAAAACTTTTGTTCCGACAATGGAGAGATTGTTGGAAACCTTATGGAATATCCTAATCCTTGTTTTGATGATACCAAAATTCATAGGTCTTCATTGTAATAGACTAGAACTGTTTTTGAACTCAAGTGTTAGAGTTCGTTTCCAGTATAGTATGCGGTTCGGAAGACTGAAGACTGAAGACTGAAGATACCAACTGAAGTATCAGTTGAAGAATCAGTTTGGAACTGATTACTTAATGCGTGCTACAGACTGATACTAAAGTCAAGTATCAGTTGATCATTCTTCCTCGGACTGATCTTCCAACGTTCAAAGGAAGCCACGTACTCACAAGAGTACAGCCGCATTAAATGCAGAGATCTCGGGATCTTATCTCTGCAGAGGTCATTCCTATTTGGTGGTTACTTTATCAGAGACGTCACATCGCCTGTCCTTCAAGAGAGCCGTTTCCACCAGACAAGGAACCTCGAAGATTGAAGCCTCAGCCCAAATTCGAATTGCTCTCCAACGGAAGAAATCTTGAGGACGCTCTACGCCAACGGATCTATTCAAGAGTTCTCCTACAAATAGCGCTCGAGGATCAACTTCAATCTTCACCGATTCAACGACATAAGCTGAAGCTCTGCCGAAATTACTACTCAGCCTAAAGCTTAACCTCTCCAAAGCTTGAATCGAAGAAGAGAATTCCAAAGCCAAAATCAGTCACTGCTGATTACATACATTCTCTTAGACCTTAGGCAAACCTCTGTTTACCCAGAAGCCAAGGTCAAACTTGCTACAAAGAACTTGTTCTTTGCAGTATAGTTGGCACTCGTTCAAACCTCCTTTCCAAAAGAAAGATTTGAGTGTTTTGAGTGATTCGGAGGTCAGAAGGGTTTTCTGTCTCTGAGAGTCTTAGTGCGGGTTGTGCTAAGCAAGAGAAATCCGACGCGAGTGAAGTGTGGGTACTGAATAAGGGTTTTCTTCAGTGGTACGGTTGTGTGCACCCGGCAAGCACACGGTTTGGTTTGCAGTGCACCTGTTAAGCACTTGCAGAGTGGATTGTTGGTCTGATCAACCGACCGTGGATGTAGGAAAAGATTTTCCGAACCACGTAAAATTCTCTGTGTTGTTTATCGCTTTCAGTTTTACATTCCTTATTGTGTTGTTTCAATTAATAAACTGAATACTGATTAACGACAAAGAGAAACCTAAGACTAACAACGTGCTCTACCGAGGCTATTGCGAAACTAAGTTTAATTTCCGCTGCGTATGATATCAGTCTGACTGATCTATCTTTTGATAGTCAGGAAGAGTGTTATCATCTCTGTTTTAGCAAACTCGACTGAAGCCCATAAGTGCATCAGTTAAGTTCTAGTAACTTAACTGATAACTCCTTACTGAAGAGCGTTCAGTATCAGTAGTCAACCCTGTTTGGTCAAAACTGTTTTCAGTCAACAGGTGTCTTTGTTTGCATGCAAAGTTTCGTATAGATCTCTATCTTGAGATCCCTCTGATTGAGGATTTTGCAAAAATAGCCCATAGGTGTATTCTCCCCCCCATACACCTATTCGAGACCCCCCGGGACCTAACATAGATCAATGACAACGAAGTCATGGAGTGGGAAAATGATGCTCGCACACTTGGTCTACGCCGGACCTTTCCACTGGATCACAACACTTCTCCGAAGTCAAGTTTGTTTCTACTCTTACTTGTATCCATCGACATGAGTTTCTTCCATCCTAATGCCAGGCGCCAAGAAGCTTCTAAGCATCAGGAGGTTATCAAGCTCATCTCACATATCTTGCCCACCTCCATGGCATGCAACAACAACGAGCTCTCTCTCGTTGTCTGCCGGCATCCCCAGCCACACATGGTCTTCTCAATAAAGACCTCGTGCCGGCAAATCGACAGTGTTAGGCCACATGACTGTCACTGATTCAATTTTTCCTTCTCACACCCCTCTCCCGTACTCTCCCACTTTCTCCATCACAAACCCTTATCTTCCTCTTTAAGGTCCGTATGCATAGTCTCTCTTCTTTGTCTTTTCACAAGAGCTATGCATACCCATCTATATCCCCATCCTTCATCTCCAAATCCACGCTCCTCTTCTCCATCTCTCACTTTCACCCTTTTCCACTGGCGTATTCCTCTTCTGAGTCACCTCTGCTCAAACTCCTCTCGAATCCTCTCACGGGCTTCTGAGAAATGGAGTTGGGTATCGTCCGATCATAGCTTCCATCATCAGTCATCCTTCCTTTTTGATGTTGCCAAAAAGGGATAAAAGAAGGCAAAGAAAGACCATCTGAGACTGAAGCTGGTAAAGCAAAATGATCACTAGAAGTTCAAGGTAGACGAACCAGTAAGACCTCGAGTCAATGGAAAACAAGTGAAGAAGAAATGAACAAAGAAACAAGAAGAAGAAGACGAAGATAAAGATCAAAGAATAAGTTCAAGGTGCAAACAGGCAGACTGCTGGAGTCCATGGGTTTCCATGTGTTTTACCTTATACTCCGTTTTGTATGTTTTGCTCTGTACCTCAACTGATTTCTCATTAGTTATTCTTTAATGAAATGAATTTCTTTTGATCTCAACCTGAAGACAATATCTTTTTGTCCAAGCTCTGATTATTTACTTCAATTATGTCTTCGTTTGGTTCATTTGAACTATTGTGTTTCCTCTGTGTGCAAGTTAATAGGTTATCCTGTTAAGAGGGAATAGTATTCACCCTGTTTAGTAACTTGCTGTTTAAAGTTCAGTATTTTCTTCTCTAAGAACTGATGTATGGTTTTGGCATCATCAAAAAGGGGGAAATTGTTGGAAACTTAATGAAATATCCTAATCTTAGTTTTGATGATACCAAAATCCTTAGATTTTCCTTGTAATAGACTAGAACTGTTCGAACTCAAGTGTTAGAGTTCTTTTTCTAGTTTAGATACTGTTCTGAAGACTGAAGACTGAAGACTGAAGACTGAAGATGCCGACTAATGTAACGAATTAAGGCAGAGTCAAATACTGATATTTGACTGATCAGTCCCAGAATCAGTTACGACTGATCACTTAATGCAGGCCACGTGGATTCAGCGAACTGATACTAAAGTCAAGTATCGATTAACATTCTTCCTCGGACTGAACCTTCAAAGCTTAAAGGCAGCCACGCACTCCTAGAGTACAACGGCATTAAATGCAGAGATTTTAAGGATCGTCCTTCCTCTGTAGAGCCTTCATTTTTGGTGATTACCTTTTTCAGAGAGTCGTATCTCCTGTACCAAGTAGCCGTTCTCACCAAACAAGGAACCTCGAAAATTGAAGCCTTAGAAAAGTTCAAATCTATCTCCAACGGATCTATTCAAGACCTCTCCTATAAATAGAGTTCGAGGATCACTTCAATCTTAATCGATTCAAATACATAAGCTGAAATGCTGCCGAATTCGTCACTCAGCAAATCAAAGCCATTCCAAAGTTTGAATTGAAGAAGAGAATCACAAAGTCAAAAATCAGTCTCAACTGATTACACACATTCTCATTTCAACTGACTGAAACGAGTGTTTGAGCCGAGAGTAGTTCAGACTAGTGCTCTGACTCCGTGAGATCTTAGTCTTTGCGGAAAGGCATAATTTTGTCTTAGTGAAGCTAAGAGTGATTAATCCAACCCAGTGTGTTGGTACCGAAGATTGGATCTTTGGTTATTTAGATTTGCTGTGCACCAGTAAGCACAAGCCCAGTGAAGTTTGTCAGTGTGATCAACTGACCATGGATGTAGGAATTAGATTCCGAACCACGTAAAAATCCATTTGTTGTTCATCGCTTTCAGTATTTACTTTCTTATCTGTGCATAAACCTTTCGTTAACTGAAGCTGATTAACTGCAAAGTGAAACATAAATCTTAACAACGTGATTAATCACTAAGGCTATTTCAAAGTAAAGTTTTCTGCTGCCTGTGTTATTAGTCTAACTGATAAATCTTCGGGTAGTCAGTAAGACTCATAATACTCATCTGTTTTACAAACCCGACTGAAGCCTAACGTGTATCAGTTAATGTATTTGACTTAAACTGATAACACTTTACTGAAGAGATATTCAGTATCAGTCGCCAACCGAAGTTTTACTAAACTCTTTTAATTGAAAAGGTTGTGTTGGTTTGTTTTCTTTCAGTTTCATTTAAAAAAGCCTATAGGTGTATTCTCCCCCCCCCATACACTTATTCGAGACCTTCCGAGACCCAACAATTTAATTTTTAATTTTGATGAGTTTGATAAATTCACCCTTTAATTATTAGGAGGATGATTCACCTGTAGTGTGTTAGTGAATCGAGAGAAAAAGACGAGAGCAGCTAAAGCGAGAGAGAAACTATCGTATTAGTATTTGAATAGCATGTGTTCACGATGACCAACATATCTTCTATTTATAGACGCCTACGATAGGGGTAAACTAGTAATTTCACAGCTGATAATGACCCCGGTGATTAGGAAGAATCTTCTAGGTCGTTGTTAGTCAGTTGTGCCTTCATTCTTTCCTAGCGCTGCGGGCGTCCGCCAGCTCTGAAGCTTTCCTCTTGACTATGCCAGCCCTGCCCGAGTCTAGGTGTTACCTCTTCCGTACTTCATTCCAGATCTGACCCTCTAACTTGCTTTCCTCCTCTCGATTATATCAGCCCTGACGCCTATGGCGTTCAAATCCTCTCGAAATGGACCCGAAGTTCCTGCCTCTCATGCTTTCCTTCGAAGACACTATTCAGGCACTTTTCCCTACCTTTGTTCCCAGCGCTGTCCGGTTTACCTTACGCATATTTTACTCCTCATCAAATTTCATTACTTTGCTTATGAAATTTTGTAAAATAAGATATTTTTTTCTAAAGTTTGTGAAATGTGTTTTGGTTTAATATTAGAAATTCAACATCAGAAGTTATATTCATCATTTCTTTTCCATATTTTTAATTCAATACTTAATATAAAATATTTAGATGTAAAAATTAGAAAATGATACTTATTTAATAAAAATATAGCATCTTTATATCTCTAAGACTTGGATATTAGTTATTATATAAATCGATATTGAAATGTTGTTTATTTATGCGTGTATTTATTTATTACAAATATAATACTGTCAAGAAAATATATTAATTAATTTTTTTAAAATAAAATTTTGAGTCCGACTAGTCCGGTGGACTAGCCCGAAATCCGAATATTTAGGGTTAGGACTAAAATATTCTAATTTGAAAAAAATTTCAACTTGATTAGCCTGCATTCAAATAATTAATCCATAACTTAATAGGACTAGTCGGAAATTCGGTTGATTGAGCGGAATGACATCCCCATTCGTAACAATAAATAAGTGAGAAAGAAGTCACTAAATTGACCTATATGCTAAAGTTCTTATAAATTCGAATACAGTTGATATTTTATAAATTGAGCTGAATCGAAAATGCAATTATAACTCTGATATAAACACCAGCTTAAAAATATTAAAAATAAAACAACTAAAAGAATAGGTCGAATGATGGTGGCATGGTCAATTATAGGAGTTACTACGACTTTTTGGCCTAATAAAGAAGGGGAGGAAACATGAAGCAAGGTAAAATAAAAGGGCAATGTCCCACATCTTTGTCGTTTAGTTTGCCGACTGATGAAGGGACAGCTGCCCTTTTCCAACCCCCCAAAAAATAAAAGGATTTTGGCCCTGCTTTTATATTTATATTTATATTTTTAATTTTTGTCACTATATTTAGATAGCTAGGGTTTGGTGGAATTAGGGGTATCGAAAGTTTCATAGATTACACCTAACTTTAAAATAAAACGAATTCTACGAACTAATCCCATATATAAAGTTCATACAATGCATATCATTAATTTTGCTTAATCTTTTTTAACATATGATTGTTGTTTTATATTTTTACCTAAAATATATTTATGGTGAAATTTTGAAGTTCTTAGTGCAAAGAGAAAGTTATGCAATTAATACGTCATGTGGTAAATTCTATGTCAATTTTAACTTGGTACATTTTATTGCATTAAAGTGATGTGATACTAATGTTTCTAGAAAAATAGACAGAGACATTATATCTTAAGAATTAACGTACGATCTATCTTATAATTTTTAAATATATTTTATTAGCCATTCATAATTATTAGACATGGAGCACATGGGGAGTTTTATCTTGCACCCTAAACAACTATTTACCCATTAAAGGAAGGGGGAAGGGCTAAAATAAGTGCATTTCTTAAGATATAAAATAAGAATCATTTTCAGCCCTTAGATCATCAAGATCTACGGTTGATTCGTAATCCTGTTGGATGGATTTATGGTCCTGAGTTCGAATCCCAAAGGTAGCAAAATTTTATTTTTCACAATTCATACCTTTATACATCGAATTCATACGTGTTTTACATAAAATTCATACATTAAAAATTGTTCTTATTTCTTATTTTAAGATGTGCTCTCACGGTAGCCCACCCCAAATGAAGGGTTAATTATAGTTTATGGCTGGAATTTTGGAGTCATTTGTAAATATGGCCCGAACTTTAAAAAATATAAAAAAAATAGTCTAAACTTTGAAATCATTTGCAATGTAACACCCCAATTTTCATAAACTTTTCAATATAAAATGTTTGAAAAATTAATAGATAAAATAAAATTTCTTGAATTATAAAAGTTTAAACCAATTTAAATCAACTTGCCAAAACTAAAGTAGTATCATAAAAAAAAAAAAAAAAAAAAACGATAAACTAAAACTTAACAAATTCTACTAAAATGTTCAATGTAAAATCCTTATCACTAGTCATTCTCCACTTCCATGGCCACTTCGACTCTGAAACTGCAAAACTGAAAAGATAAGGGGTGAGCGTATTAAAAATATACTCAGTGAGAAACCATGCACATATTCACATACGCTCAAACATGCAAATAATTCACATTGTCATACACATATTCTGAATTCTGAGTGTTTCTGAATTTATGATCATGTACTTGAACATGATATTCTGAATTTCTGATCATGTACTTGAACATGATATTCTGCGTTTCTGATCATGTACTTGAACATGATATTCTGAACATGTATTTCTACATGGCTGAGCAAGTATAATCAAACATGAACTAAAAGCATATTCAAACATATATGAATATAACCACAAGCATATAATCCCTCACCTTAAAGTCGAAGGCAATTAACTAAAATCCGGAATGAAGGTCTTAATAGCGCCGCACCAGAAGAATTCGTCAAAATCGCAGCTGAACAGACCAGTCAGCTTCAAGCCTTCGTTTTAAGCCTCAAACGTCCTCAAATCGTATTTTGCCCAGAAATACGACTTCTTCGTCTTCGAGAGAGATTTCCGTGGCCGCCTGTTTCGCTTGAATCGGAGTTCTGTGGAGGAAGTTATGGCCGTTCTCCCGAAACTGCCAGAATTTGATTTCCTGCGAAAATCTGACTCCAGCTCAGATCTTCTGAACTGTATCCCGCTCAGCTTTCACCGTTGGATGGACAACGTTCTATGAAAGTCCCAAGGGAGAAACTGCCTACACGTTTCTGGCCCTCTCTGCTCTCTAAAACCCTAATTAATTAGTGTCCGTCTGTTTTAGGGTTTGAAAATAGATCTCATATTTATACTAGTTTCTAAAGAGCTTTTGATAAATATAAAAATTATTTTATATGTATATCTCCTACTAAGATAAAGAATAAAGATGATAAAAGGAGTTCTAATTCTAATAGGAATCATTAATAATAATAATAATAATAATAATAATAATAATAATAATAATAATAATAATAATAATAATAATAATAATAATAATAATAAGTTATACAAGGAAATACCATTAATTAAACTTATAAAATAAATCTAAGTTATCGGGGTGTTACAACCTACCCCACTTAAAATAATTTCGTCCTCGAAATTTTAGTCACGATTCTTGAGCCATATAATCTAGTTCTATGGTGAGGTAACTTCATCATTCGTCGCTATCCTCATCACCATCGCTCTCATCCCTCATTGTCTTCTTCCTTTGTGGTCCCTCTTCCTTATTGCTTTGGGGTTCCTCTTCGGGATCTTCCTCGCTAATTATCTCATCTTTTCTTTTAAGTCCATCGGCCCAAAAACACCAACGATCAAGTAAATTTCGAACATATAAATCATAAGATTCTAACGACGTAACCATATCGTACACTTCTTGGGCAATGAGTCGTAGCGGTGCAGGCACTTTGCTCATGAGATGTTTGGTCGCATAAAAATCCCCTATAAAGACTCCTAGTTCGTTCAATTCGTGAAAGAGGTTGCTCATCCTTCGCACGTGTTCCACGAACCCGTAGTCGCTACTCCATGTATAGCAGTCGTACACCGATTGCAGCCTCCTAATCCTTTCGTATCTCTCGCATTGTACACGCAAGAATTCACAACGTTCACTTAATCTTTCATATTTTTCGCGCAATTTCTCCATTCGTGCTTGTAGGGTAACTTGAGCTCTAGTGGGAGTTTGACGTGTCCGTGCCATCTAACAATTTCACAATTTCAACTATTTCTAACGAAGCTAAACATAATAGTACTACAACATAAAGGCATCATAAAAAAAAAAGTCATGTAAAACATCATAACGGCCATATACTTAAACAATTAAAACACATACCTTGGAGTCGATGCAGCACATGAGTTTCGAATGACTAGGCTTATTTAACCCTTTAAGCTTACTTAAACCTTTTTAAAAGCAAAACAATTTTTTTTTAGCACGAGTCTACAGGAACGTAGACCCGCTCTGATACCACTATGTAACACCCCAATTTTCATAAACTTTTCAATATAAAATGTTTGAAAAATTAATAGATAAAATAAAATTTCTTGAATTATAAAAGTTTAAACCAATTTAAATCAACTTGCCAAGACTAAAGTAGTATCATAAAATAAAAAAAATAAATAAAACGATAAACTAAAACTTAACAAATTCTACTAAAATGTTCAATGTAAAATCCTTATCACTAGTCATTCTCCACTTCCATGGCCACTTCGACTCTGAAACTGCAAAACTGAAAAGATAAGGGGTGAGCGTATTAAAAATATACTCAGTGAGAAACCATGCACATATTCACATACGCTCAAACATGCAAATAATTCACATTGTCATACACATATTCTGAATTCTGAGTGTTTCTGAATTTATGATCATGTACTTGAACATGATATTCTGAATTTCTGATCATGTACTTGAACAAGATATTCTGCGTTCTGATCATGTACTTGAACATGATATTCTGCGTTTCTGATCATGTACTTGAACATGATATTCTGAACATGTATTTCTACATGGCTGAGCAAGTATAATCAAACATGAACTAAAAGCATATTCAAACATATATAAATATAACCACAAGCATATAATCCCTCACCTTAAAGTCGAAGACAATTAACTAAAATCCGGAATGAAGGTCTTAATAGCGCCGCACCAGAAGAATTCGTCAAAATCGCAGCTGAACAGACCAGTCAGCTTCAAGCCTTCGTTTTAAGCCTCAAACGTCCTCAAATCGTATTTTTCCCAGAAATACGACTTCTTCGTCTTCGAGAGAGCTTTCCGTGGCCGCCTGTTTCGCTTGAATCGGAGTTCTGTGGAGGAAGTTATGGCCGTTCTCCCGAAACTGCCAGAACTTGATTTTCTGCGAAAATCTGACTCCAGCTCAGATCTTCTGAACTGTATCCCGCTCAACTTTTACCGTTGGATGGACAACGTTCTATGAAAGTCCCAAGGGAGAAACTGCCTACACGTTTCTGGCCCTCTCTGCTCTCTCTAAAACCCTAATTAATTAGTGTGTCCGTCTGTTTTAGGGTTTGAAAATAGATCTCATATTTATACTAGTTTCTAAAGAGCTTTTGATAAATATAAAAATTATTTTCTATGTATATCTCCTACTAAGATAAAGAATAAAGATGATAAAAAGAGTTCTAATTCTAATAGGAATCATTAATAATAATAATAATAATAATAATAATAATAATAATAATAATAATAATAATAATAATAATAATAATAATAATAATAATAAGCTATACAAGGAAATACCATTAATTAAACTTATAAAATAAATCTAAGTTATCGGGGTGTTACATGCAACAATAGCCTGAACTTTGAAAAATACAAAAAATGGCCTGAACTTTGAAATCATTTGTAAAAATGGCCTAAACTTTGGAGTCATTTGTAAAAATGACATTAACTTTAAAAAATACAAAAAAATGACATGAACTTTGAAGTCATTTGTAAAAACGGCACGAACTTTATTAATACAAAAAATGACTCAATTTTTATCAAATGTATAATAATGGCACGAGCTTACACTTTCGGAATCGAATTATGACAACGTGAAAAGTCCGACATTGACGTGAAAATTATATGAAAATTATAAATTCACTTAGAATATTTATAATAAAGTATGATAATTAATTCTCTTATCATAAGAATTTTAATCTCATACAAATAATTTTTCTCTCGTAAAATATTATTGACAACACGAATTTGTTAAACTTCGAGTACATAAAAAAATTCATATTACGCACAGACAGAGAATTTTTACATACTTTTCAGGTCGTTTTAGATTTTGTATTTATGAAAGATCGAGCCATTTTAGATTTTTTAAAATTCAGGTCATTTTTACAGATCTTCATAATTCAAATTATTTTTTGTATTTTTTTTAAGTTCAGACCATTTTTACAAATTTTCAAAATTCAAATTATTTTTTATTTTTTTTAATTCATGTTAATTTTACAAATGACTTTAAACTTTGGCTATTTTTACAAATGACTTCAAAGTTCATGTCATTTTTTGTATTTTTTAAAGTTCATGTCATTTTTACAAATGACTTTAAAGTTCAGGCCATTTTTACAAATGATTACAAAGTTCATGCCATTTTTCTGTATTTTTAAAGTTCGGGTCATTTTTACAAATGAATTCAAAGTTCAGGCTATTTTTTTTGTATTTTTTAAAGTTCGGGCCATATTTACAAATGACTCAAAAGTTCGGGCCATAAACTACAATTAACCCTTAAAGTTTTCTTTCCTTAGAAGACAAAATATAACTTATAGCTTGTATATAATTAGATACACACATCGCAGACGTATATAGATAGTTTTGACACATAAGAAGGGACCAAAATTAAAAGGGTTAATCGTAGTTTATGATTCGAACTTTAAAGTTATTTGTAAAAATGGTTCAAACCTTACAATATACAAATAAATAGTCTAAATTTTGAAATTATTTATAAAAATGACATGAACTTTAAAGAATACGAAAAAATAGCATGGAGTTTAGAATATTTGTGAATATGACATGAACTTTAAAAAATATGACATGAACTTTGAAGTCATTTGTACAAAATGACACGAACTTTATTAAATACAAAAAGTAGGCTCAACTTTCATAAAATTACTCCCTCCTCCCTTTGTCATTTTTGGTTGTCTCATTACAAATGACCAAAGGTAAGGAGATATACTTAGTGGGACGGGAATGTATAAAAATAGCATGAGTTTACAGTTTCGAATTCGAATTATGGGAACGTGGAAAGCTCGAAATTAATGTGAAAATCATGTGAAAATTTTAAATTCACTTGGAATATTCTTAATAAAATATAATAACTATTTTTTCATAAAAATTTTAAACTCGCACAAATAATTTTTATCTCGTAAAATATTATTAACAATGTGGATTTTTTAAAGTTTGGGATCATAAAATCCTAACTACGCACGAACAAAGAAGGAAAATTTGTGTTGAAGACATTGTTCAACAAGGAAGATAACCACTATTTCATAAATTATTCATTAGACTATCAAAAGTATAGCAATACATTTTTTTTGCGAGAGAAAATAAAATTTTTTATGCGAGGTTGGAGTTTATAGGACAAGAGATTTCTTATATTTTGCTTCTATTTTGGGAATGCACCAAGTGAACTTAAAATTTTGACATAATTTTATATCAACATCGGGCCTTCTACATCGTCATAATTCAAGCTATTTCTTGTATTTATGAAAGTTGGGGCCATTTTTACAAATTTTCAAATTTTAAATTATTTTTTGTACTCCCTCTGTCCACAATATTATTTCAACTTTTGCTATTTTGGTCCATCCAAAATATCATTTCCACTTTCATTTATAGCAGTGAGACCAAACTCCACTCACAACAATACTCACTACTTTTTTTTTTTTGATAAGAAAAAGCTTTATTGAAGCAAAATGGTACCAGAGATACCAGAGAACAAAGGCCAAAACAAAGACTTTACATACACAGAGGAGGTGGGTTGCCAGAAATCCAGTTCTTAAAGCTGGAACCGGGATTAAAAGAAACAAAAGTTTTACCCCAACTCCACAGTCTTGTTTTGACTTCCAAGATCAAGGACTGAATCTCCCAAACTCTTCCTTCAAAGCGACTCTCGTTCCGACACTTCCAGAGTACCCAATTGACACAACACCAGAGCGCCGAAAGGAATTTTCTGTTCCGCTTAGAACTCCCCAAACCAGTAAAAGCAGCGAAATGCGAAACCACATCTTGAGGGCGAACAAAGGAAACACCGAGCCACCTGTGAATTTCATCCCAAACTTGCACTGACTTTGGGCAATGGAGGAGCAAATGATTTGTCGATTCCACCTGAAAAAAGCATGCGTTGCAGTGGAGTTCTTCAATGGAAAGCAGAATATTTCTTTTTCTGAGGTTGTCACAAGAAGGGATTCTATCTTGTAAAATTCTCCAAGCCGTGACTTTCGCCTTATGAGGAGCTGGGATTTTCCACACCTTTGTCAAAAATTTCTTCGAGGCATTCTCCCTTTGTGTCTCGTGATCTGCTTCTTTGATAGTCTCATATGCTGAGCGAGTTGAATAAAGACCATCGCTAGAAGCACTCCAATACCACCGATCACGCGTTCCTGCAGATGGAGAAATCAAAGCAATAACATTAAAGAGATCATTTACCCCATCCACCTCTCTTTCAAGCAGCTCACGTCGCCAAGCCACCTGCCAATTCCATTTCCCGTTCACCCAAGTCCCCGATTCACTGATGAGGGCATCTTTATTGGCACAAAGATTGTAAAGTCTAGGGAAAACAGACTTAAGAGGTTTAAGGCCCACCCATCTATGGCTCCAAAATTTAATACTTTCTCCCTCCCCGATGATAAGTTTAATCTTATCAAAGAACCAAGAACCGGTCAGGCCCCCTGCTGTCGAGATAATATTAGTCCACCAGCCATCTCTAATTCTTCCCCTACCCGAGCAGCCCACTCCCGTCTCACCCCACTCGAGATCCCCGTATAAGGACTTAACTACTCTCATCCACAACAACCTCTCCCCCTTGTCAAGGAATCTCCAAGGCCATTTCACAACCAAGGCATTGTTAAACCACACAAAATTCTTAAAGCCCAACCCCCCTTCTTTTTTTGATCTACAGAGATCTTTCCACTTCACCCAGGCGATCCCCGCGGAATTTCCCCCGCCACTCCACAGAAACTTGCCAAGGGAAGAGTTCAAAGATCGAACAATTGTTTTCGGGATGGGGGAGAAAGAGAGCTGGTAGATAGGGATAGATTGAAGAACCGCTTTAACCAAGGTGATGCGGCCGGCGAGAGAGAGCTTCCTGTTCTTCCAAGAGTCAATTTTCTTTCTAACTTTCTCTACGAGAAAGTTCCAATCCACCACATTCTTACTGTTGCCACCAACCTTGATGCCAAGGTATTTAAAAGGGGTGGTACCAATTTTACACCCCAGAACCGAAGCCATTATCTCAAGAGTGCAATCGTCGACCCCGATACCCATGAGGTTGCTCTTGTTGAAATTCACTCTGAGACCCGACAGAAAATGGAACAATCTCAAAATGTGTTTGACTGTTTTGGCATTTCTTTCATCATTCGCCAGCAAAAAGACCATGTCGTCCGCATATTGCAGGTGGGAGATCGAGATATTGTCCTTTCCGATCAAAGCCGGCTGGACCAATCCTCTCTCCACAGCTCTCTCGATCAAGGCATGGAGGCCTTCGGCCACGATAATGAACAGAAAAGGCGACAAGGGGTCCCCTTGTCTGAGGCCTTTTTCCAAACCGAATTCGCCAGAAGGAGACCCGTTGACCAGAACATTAGTCGAAGCAGAGATGAGGCAGCCTCTAATCCATTTTCTCCACCGAGGATGAAAGTTAAGATTGACGAGCATGGCATCCAAGAAGTCCCACTCCACGGAGTCGAAGGCCTTTGCGAAATCCACCTTGAAGATGAGTCTCCCTTTTTTTCTCTTTTTCGCCTCAGCGATGGTCTCATTCAGAATCACCACTCCGTCGAGGATAAACCGGCCACTGATGAAAGCGCTTTGATTATCGGAGATGATGGAGTCCATCACTGTATTCAGCCTGTTCGCCAGGATTTTAGCAATAACTTTGTAGAGGCTGCCGATGAGGGAGATTGGTCTGAAATCCTCCAACTTGGAAGTGCCTTCGATTTTTGGGATGAGCACGATAAAGGATGAGTTGCATCCTCGCGGGATCTTTCCATTGCTGTAGAATTCCTCCATAACCTGCAAAAAGTCAGCTTTAATAACATCCCAAGATTTCTTCCAAAAGTGAAGATTAAAACCGTCTGGGCCCGGGCTCTTATCGCCCTCGCAACTCCAGATTGCATCCTTGATTTCAGCCTCCGTGAAGGGATCGACTAGTTTCAAACTGCTCTCTGTCGACATAGTCCTAGTGGCGAAATCCGGGGGGAGAAGAGGTAGAGATCTTGTAGACTTCTTGAAGAGGTGTTCGAAGTAGTTCCTCACATGATCTTTAATGGCAGTCGGATCGTCAATCCAAAGATTATCAATGAGCAAACCAGCGATCTCATTCTTCTTTCTCCGACCAATAATTGCCTTGTGGTAAAAACTGGAATTCAAGTCACCCTCTTTGAGCCATTTAAACTTTGCTTTTTGCTTCAATAGGATGAGTTTGCTTTTTGATTGAAGAAAAAGATTAGCCCTGATCTCGTTTCTCCTGATAATCTCTTCCTCCTCGAGGCCAAGAGTGTCATCGATGGCGTCGAGCTCCTGGAGTTCAGCCTTAAGAGTCTTGATCCCGGTGTCAATATTCCCAAAGACGTTCAAATTCCACTCCTTCAGGGCTAGCTTCACCTTTTTAAGCTTCTCTTTAAACACGAAACAGCTCCAGCCATCAATCTTAGTCTCGAGCCAGGTTTTTCTCACCACCGCATCAAACTCCGGGTGAGTAGTCCACGCGTTGAGGAACCGAAAGGGTTTGGGTCCCCAATCAACAGATTTTGTAGATAGAATGATAGGGCAGTGGTCCGACACGGTTCTTTGGAGGCCTCGGCCAAAAGTGTCCGGCCAAGTGATTAACCATTTTTCGTTCACCAAGAATCTGTCAAGCTTGCTCTTACATCCACCGTTCGGTTGATACCAAGTAAATTTTCTCCCCTGAATTTTAATCTCAATCAAATTACTCTGCCTGATAAAAGAGTCGAAGTTCCTTGCATCTGCACGATCGAAGGATGAGTCTCTTCCCACTCGGTCTCCCTGTTCTCTAATTGCGTTGAAGTCTCCAAGAACACACAGACAGCGGTCAGAATTTTGCTCGTCAATGGCTTGGATTACCTCCCAGAGGTTGGCTTTTTCTGTACTGTCACACGGCGCATAAACGTTGACAAAGCAACAGGGGATACAACCATGGAGCCAAATCCCGTTCACGATGACAGCGCCAGAGATGTCCCAATAGCTAGAAGCCACAAAATTGGTTTTATTCCACACACTCAGAATCCCTCCTGACCTACCAACTGAATTCCGAACAGCCAAATCGGAATTAGAAGGACCCCTCCAGTTCCTGCAAACATTCTCAGAAAAGCATTCCATTTTTGTTTCCTGAATAAAACAAAGGTCTAACTTCTGGTTCTTGATGAGATCGCAGATATCGCTTTGCTTTACCCGACTCCCCAAGCCTCTAATATTGTAAGAGATCAGATTCATGGAATACCTGTCCCGGCGGCTCCCAGGTCACTGAATCCAGCTGCTTTTGGTTTTTGAGCGAACATTTGGGCTGCCATGGCATGATCTTGCTGTTCACTAGAAAGGCCCAGGTTTTTTCCAAGGTTCCAGATTTCCAATTCCTCCGCCAGTTCGTCCAGATGTGGCCCATCCTGTCTCTGTTCAGATGAATCTCCGTTCTTGCCCAACTCCCCATCTGAACCGATTTGGGCGATGAAATTGCCCCAATTTTTTCTTTCGGCTTCCTTTGCTTGTGCTTTCTGAGGTTTTTTGGCTTTCGTTCCACCAAGATGCTCAGCTTGAAATCGACTTCCCTTCGTCTTTTTTGGCTTCCTTCTGTGGCCTCTGACTTTGGAAACAAACGCAGGAGTCTCAGTTCTTTCCTCCCCACTCTCCTACTATCAACTACTATCCACCATTTTCGTAAAATCTATGCCATTATAAAGTGGAAACGATATCGTGGACGGAGAGAATATATTTTAAATTTTAGGTCATTTTTACAAATGAGTTCGAAGTTTAGGTCATTTTTCAAAGTTTAAATTATTTTTCTGTAATTTTTAAAGTTCGGATGATATTTACAAATAATTTCAAAGTAACCATAAATTACATTAATTCAAAATTAAAATTACTGTAATTGGTAAGAAAAGTCTGTGGGTACTTTTTGTAGTTGACATTTACTTTTGGGGTAATTGCCCATAAATACATAAATTTTCACAGATTTCTGGAATTGCACACCACCTTTAAATTCAGCCCCACAATGCATAACCTTTGATAATTTTCTGATTTTTCCCATGGCACCTGAAACCCCCAAATTGAGAGATGAAGTGGAAGCCGGATTATCTACGTGGAGTCACCGGCCGATTTCTTAAAACGACGTCGTCCTAATTTAATAGGAAACGACGGCATTTCATATTAATTCCCAAATTAAATCTAATTTCCCCTCTTCCCTTTTCATTCTCGAGCCCTAATTTGCAGAACATATGCTTCGCGTCTGGCCGTGAGAGAGAACCAACTTTATATCATTAAAACTTACTAATCAAGTGATTGAAGAGGTGGTCGCATATCGACCAGTAGGACTCAAACATGAAGATGCTGTTTTTCCCAACCAAGAACTCATCCTTCATTTCCTTCTAAACCACTGAAAATTCTGCATATATCCACTCATTTCTTAAACTAGATTGGATCAAACAGTAAGCTAAAAACTTCTAAATACAGCAGCATGATCAACCATCAATTTGTCCCAAATTTAATCTATCCTTAAGCATACGCGAAGCAGATGTTCTGCAAATTAGGGCTCGAGAATGAAAAGGGAAGAGGGGAAATTAGATTTAATTTGGGAATTAATATGAAATGCTGTGGTTTCCTATTAAATTAGGATGACGTCGTTTTAAGAAATCGGCCGGTGACTCCACGTGGATAATCCGGCGTCCACGTCATCTCTCAATTTGACTCTCAATTTGGGGGTTTCAAGCGCCATGAGAAAAATCAGAAAATTATCAAAGGTTATGTATTGTGGGGTTGAATTTAGAGGTGGTGTGCAATTCCAGAAATCTGTGAAAATATATGTATTTAGGGGCAATTACCTCTTTACTTTTGATAGTAACAAGTTAAACTTGGTGTAAATGCAATAATCAACAAATTACAAATTATAGCGACAATTATCCTTCAATCAACTCAGAGCACTCCCAGCAGATCACATAAATGCATCACTAACTCTAAATTTAGGCTAAAACAATTGAAAATGAGATAAAAAAAATGCATCCAGCAGATCCCCTAAATTGGATGGGGCCCATAAAAAATTTTACACCTACCTAAATTCAATCTTAAATTTACACCAACCCTAAATTTATTTTAAGCTTATAATTAGTAGGGCCCACACATAATTATTGTTTTTATGTAGAAGATAGGAGATCTGGTATATGCATTTATAAAATCGAGATTCTAAAATTAAATAGGAAAGCTTTAGAGAGGAATATAGCAGCATAATTTTAGGATTTCTGCTGGGAGTGCTCTCACATCAGGGAAAATTACATATCAATTTTTAGCTTAATGCATTGTATTGCATTAAAATGATGTGATACGTACTAATAATGTTTCTAAGAAAATAGACAGAGATATTATATTATATCTTAAGAATTGATATACGATCTACCTTGTAGATTTTAAATATATTTTATTAGTCATTCACTATTATTGGACGTGGAGCACATGGGTCTTGCACCTAAACAAATATTTACCCATTAAATGCCATCAATGGTGAAATGATATGATATGCGTTTCTTTTCCTTTTAGAAGACACAAAATCTAACTCATATAGCATGTATATACTTAGATACACACATGACACTTATATAGTAGGTTTTGACTCATACAAAGAAGGGACCAAAATTAAAATGATTGAAGTTGGTGAGAAAAGTCTGTTGATACTTTTGTAGTTGTCATTTACTTTAGATAGTAAATACAAGTTGGAACTTGGTGTAAATGCAATAGTCAAGACATTACAAATTATAGCCACAACCCACAATTCTCCTTCAATTAATTTTGAAAAATAGGAGTTACGAATCAAAAGTTATTTTGGGTTTAGATTTATTAATGATTTCTAGAACGAGACACGTACCATGTAAAAGTTCACGATCATTGTGGAGAACAGATTGGTGATCGTTCTGAATACGCCAATAATTTTACTGAACAGACTTTTGTATCTGGGTTCAAATCCTGGATGGGGCGTGTTTTATGAGTATATGTCTGTTCATGTGGTCTGTTGATTTATTCGGAAAAGTTATTGATTTATTCGGAACGATCTCCATTGAACCCAATCCTATATATATTTGAATAATGAATAAGACAATATGAAATTAATGAATAAGACACTATATAGTGTTGAATAACAGTATTAAAAAGAATAATAAAATTTTCGAATTCATGTAAAAAATTTTCCTTTCCAAATAAATATCAACCGTATAATACATTAAATCAACACCTACAAATCAATCTAAAATTTCATTACATATGAAGGATCTTATTAAAACCATTACCCATATGAACCATTCCCTAGAATCAACCTAAGATTCTAGACTAGCTAGAGTTAATATAATTAACTTCACGTTACAAATATAAATTTTTCGAATTAGGCAGAAATATTACCTTTGTGTCAAAGAAAAAGTAGTCATTGGGTCTCCTACCCTTTTAAAAGTGGACCTCTTGAAATACAAATCTTTTCAAAATAGAACATTTAATTTTGTTTCATCTTATCAAATAGCTCAAATAGAATCGGCCCATATATTTTGGATTGATTATTCCCGGATGAAATTCTCTTTTCATAATTTAGTGTGTACCACCATGTATCATTTTTATTTTATATTGCTTGTTATAAAAATAATTTTTTTTATTATACTATAAACTCTAATTAATATTTATCACTAAAAATTAAAATTTTAAAAATTATATACCCTAACTTGGAATCAATTAACCCAAATGATCAATTATTAATTCAAATAAATATAAAAAAATAATTATAAAACTTAATTGGATGAGTGAACCCTAGTTAATTATTTTTTTTATTATATTAAAGTATAATAAATTAAAATTAAAAAAAATATAATTAAAAATTATATTAAATTCAGATTGGTATACGGTGGTACACACTAAATTGTGGGACCGAGGATCCCATCTGAATTACTCCCGTAACAACCATGCCGTTTGATCATATATGTTATCATACAAAGAAAAAGAAGCACAAATTTATTGGTTCGATATCATAATCAAAATTCTCGATCAAACCCTTCAATTTTTATATTTTTTCAAATAAGTAGTCATATATGTGTTGACTACCATACAACCGCCAACAAAAATTAACTCCTAAAAGCAGCAAAATTGTCATTTTTTGATGAGTGGGCTCTATTATTCTTGCAAAAACAATTTGTTTATTTGTCCATTTGCGAGAATATTTCACCCCTGCCCACCCCCTATTTTGAAATAGTTTCTCAAACTCCCCGCCAACTATTTTCTCGAGAACAATTTTGTGATTGACTATTGATTGAAAAATTGCCATCAAAATAGGAACACATTTCTTTACAATGAGATGATTAATGGGGCCTCAAGAATCTTTTATTACTCGAAGAGATATGAGTTGTTGTGGGCTATGCAATGTGCATTTCAAGTATACTTTCAAACCTATTCAACGACTTGGAAACCAATCATGTGCATGTGAATGTACATTTTGTGTGTATCATTCATGAACATCTTGAATAAAATAGTTATTACATGCACTTTGTTACTTTAATTATTTCAGGGTGTTCGAATTAGTGCTTCATTCCTTTCTTTTAACGTTGCTGGATTAGATAAAGCGTATCGAACTCACGTCTTGATAGGGATCTCACTAAATTAATGAGGGGACACCACTCCGCAAAAATTCACCAAGTGAAGCTTGTGAATATTATCGGCAATCGATTTCATTAGTTTGTTTTCATTTTTTGGTGTGTTTGCTATTGAAGATTAAGCTAAATATCCCCACTGTTCATGAAATATCTTTTTAAGAGAAGACAATATGAATTTTTTATTTTTTTTCATGAAATATTATCTTTTTTTTTTTTGATAAAAAAAAAGAGAAGACAACATGAATTTTTAAAAAAAATAATATAATAAATTATATAAATAAATAAATAAAAATTAAAGACTGCGTCATAGTAAACTCGAACCCGGCCTTGGATATTAACCACTTACCACTAGGCCAACACATGTATCCAAGAAAAATTAGTTGTATAGTTAGTAAGTGGTAATTGTTGTTATGTCTTGAATTTCCCGCTTCGGTATAAATGGACGGTATGTTTCGGGCTTTTAGCCCAATTTGGATGTTTTATCTCAGTACTATAAATACTTGAGAATCTGTAATCTGTAACCCTAGCCGCATAATAAAATCTGTTCTCCTCTCTGCCCGTAGATGTAGCCAAATTGGTGAACAACGTAAATTTGTGTCTTCTTTACGTTTTCTGTTTGATTGTGCTCTTTAATCATATTCCGTCACAACAGTAATGGGTTCCGCAAATTATAAAAAATGGTGATAGTTAGAAGTTGGGTTATTTTTGAAAGTAGTGGGTCCATTAGTGACAATGCGGGAAAATATATGAGAATTATAGGGGTGATATTCAATGAAATAGACAAAAATAGAGAAATTGGAAGATGTTTCGTGGACGAATATAAAACGAATATGAATGGTAACTCAAATATAAAATCAATTTAATAAGATGAATTAGAATATTGAAATATTTCAAAGTTTTTGATAATTTATGTGTTTTAAACTATTCGTTTCATATTTTATAAAATTGTATGATTAAAGATATTTAATCATATACTCCCTCCGTTCACAAAAAATAATCCTAGTAAAAGATGGCACATATTTTTAATAATAATAGTTACTATTATATTGTGAATGGAGAAAGAGTCCAATATAAAAAATAGTGTTTATAATGATAAGTAATTGTATTGTGAGTGGAGAATATGACCCACCATGTAATAAATAGTTCCCAAAAATAAAAAGGGACTAATTTTTGTGGATATTCCAAAATGACAAAAAAATTACTATTTTTTATGGACGGATGGAGTATATTACTCTCTGCGTCCACGAAATGAGTATTTATATTTTTTTTGGTCCGTCCACCAAATGAATACTCATTTTATTTTTTGATAAATGTATCACACACAATTCATTCACAATAAAAATTGATCTTTTATTCTACTTAAATATACTTAATTAATTTTTTAAATTTCGTATTATCTTAAAAAAAATACTTATTTTGTGGACGAAGGCAAGGGAGTATCAATTTTGAATAGCTAATGACCCTTGGAGCAATATTCTAGATTCAATGAATTTTCAGAAATTACAATGAAAAACTCAATATTTCAATAATGAAATATTCATGATGCTTTTTCACTAATGGTATCATGGCTCTGCGTCATTGTCAGCTCGCTCAATAATTAAAGAACCACTACGTGCCAACAAATTAAATAATGTAATACACGCTCCCCCAATTTTTGGAAAATGGAAATTTTCATAAGCAAGCCCAAATTTTCAAATCCCACTTAGTCCTTCATATTTTTATTAAACAAAAAGCTAGAAATACAAAATGTTAAAAAAAAAGCCCACGTCATATTAAAATCAAATGGACCTATTTCATTACTCTAATTTTTGCGACAGAAATTTCCCCTCCGAGTGACCAAGCCCATTAAGAAACCCGGCCCATATTCATATAAAATCCATTTGAAGAAATAATGAATGAATTTGGGAAATTAGCATTTAATTTAAGAAAATCAACGACCTTTTTTCAACGGCCATGCAGAAAATCCCCCAACAAAATCACCTTTGCAAATTGCAACACTTTGGATTTAGCTACGAATTCTCTTCGCCTCCTGCTTCGCGTGCACCGCGTAAACCCTGATTTCTTCTCATTTCTCTTGCTTTGAGCTGAATTCATCTCATTTCTCTTGATTTGAGCTGAATTATTCTCATTTCTCTTTATTCGAGGTGTTTTCGTTTTTAATTTCATCTAACTTGAATGTACTTTGCTTCCTGCAGATTTTTGTAGAGCATTAAAAATTCAAGTTTTGGGTGTGAAAAATGGTGAACCGTCCAGGATTCTTCAAGTTCTACTTACCTTCGCTCGGCGAAGAGAATCTGGTAAGCTTTTCTCAGTTTAATTCTCTCGATTATACCTGTTTTACTCTCTTTTTAAACAAAATATCACGTTGTGCTATAAGATGACGTTTTTGTTAGATTCGTTGATTTCGATTTTCTGTTTCTGGAGGTCCGGCATGATGTGAGTAAAATTATGTTGAAGCAAAAATCATAGAGATTTATGGAAATTATTTATGTCCATGATTTGTGTGGCATTTCTAAGTTAGAGAGTTGTAATGCTACCTTTATGTTTGATGTAATGCCCTTTGATGGCTACTTGATTTATTAGCGTCTTGCTCTCTTTTTTGAATGGAGGCAGCTCGTCCCACCCGAAAAGTATATCAATGGCTGCCATTGTAGCTCTGTTCACTACCTTTGAGTTCTTTCGCAGCTCCGCTTTCCAATTCAAACGCCTAAGATGCATGTCTCTCTATAAAGAGGGCTAAACATTTTTTTTACACTCCTTGTGGGACGAGAGACACATGCCATATTTTTTCAATTGCGAGCTGCTTTTTAATAGCCCTTGTTAACATATCTCGTGTGCCTCGTTGCCAAAGAGTGATATTGCACCTTGGCTATCCAATATTATCTTACTTGTTTGAAGGGCTTGATAAATATATTTCTATAGTTAGACATCATAAATTTTGATCTGCATTGAATATTGAGTTGTAATTTCTTGATGATGATAATGAAACAAGCTAATTAAATACCTAAGAAATGCTTCACCACCAAACATACGATAGATAACAATGTTTGATTAGCGATGGAAATATTTTACTCTATCATTGTATTTTCATTTCTATATAAATTCTGGTATATCAAGTGTTTATATAGAATAATATTAAGCAACTTGGCCGGTGATTTTTATGCTTACAGAAAATCCCTTCAAGGTTTATTCAATCTGTTCAAGGAACATGGCCAATGGATTTGGCACTTCGAGATCGGTATAACAATTTGTGGAATGTGAAGGTGGAAATGGTTGGCGGTGATTGGTACTTTAAAGATGGTTGGACAAAGTTCGCTGATGATAATATGATAAAAGGAGGGGATATGTTAGTATATGAATATTTCTCTCCAGGTTTACTTGACTTTAAAGTTCATGGCGGCTCTGCTTGCTTAACCGAAGGATTTGGAGGTCGGGAAACTAAGAATATTGAAGAGCAGATTATAAAAATAGAATCAGATGATGACATTGTAACTCGTACTAATGAAACTGATTATGATCCTATTGATGAAGAAGAATACTTGCATGATGGTTATTATAAAGTAGAGCAAGCAATGGATGGTAAAGTTTCTTACTTGGTTTCTTTTCTTCAGACTTGCTGTCATCATCAATCTGAACCTTCTATTTGAATCAGATGATACTGACGATTATGATTCCACAACTAAAGAAGAGAATCTTAGGGATGATCATTTTCAAGTGGTGCAAGTGACGGATGGTAAAGCTATATCTTTTATCTTGAGATTTTATTGGCATGGTAATCTTAGTTACAGACCTTTGCTTTCGGTCTTTCTATCAATCTAAGCCTACTATTTGAGTCGACTATAGATACAAATGACTATCCTTCTGTTCCTGCAACTGTAGAGAAGAATCAAAGATTTGATTTTTTTGAAGCAGACCAAGTGACGGATGGTACAGTTATATATATATTTTATTATGTGTTAAATGCACAAAAACAGCACGACATTTGCACCGAATTGAAAATTATGGAAGGACTTTTGAACTGTGCAAATACAACATCATCTTTTGATTTTGATACAAAGTAAGCATGCTAATGCTGGATCTGCCCCGATTCAATCAATAATGGGATCTTTTACTTGACAACTGGATTATGATGTGTCCAAGGATTTGATAGTATGATGCTCTTGTTTAAATTTTAATTGACCTTTCTTCGGTCTACATGTCAGTCTGAACCTACTATCTAATGAGTTGTAGATGACACTGATGATGACGGTTGTCTTCCTACAACTAAAGAAGCAAATCAACGAGATGCTCACCCAGTAGGGAAGCAATTGATGAATGGTAAAGTCGTATCAATTCATTTCTTCAAAATTTTCTGAACATTGCTGTTAGTTAATTCACCATTTCTTGTGGTATGTACATTCATATACAAACCAATACATTGTGTGAATTGATCTGATGATGTGCATGATAGTTTCCAAATGTGTGCAAATAATTCGGGAAGAGGGTCCAAGAGATGATACTCCTCAACAAGAGCTGGTGAGGTATGGTAAGTTACATACATAGTTTTGTCCCAGTTTCGTAGCTTGTGTTGCTTTCCATGCTCTATCCATCCATGTGATCCTTCTGCCCGACTCAGGTACGGCCAGTTCTAGCAAGCATAAAAACAAAAGGGATTATGACTGGTATGGTGTAGAGATCTTCAAAACCGGACTCATTCCCCAGCCCCGGAATCCTTATTTTGTGACCAAGAAACGAAGACACAGAGCCGGTGAACTAGTAAGCATAAACAACACATTTCTTTAGCATTTCAAAAAAATCTCTTTTTACAACAATGTTGCTGCTGCATTGATAGTATATACCCATGGATGTGATAAGATGCTACAACCTGAAACTCCCCGAGACAGTGACGCTCCTCGACCCAAAAGGAAGGCAGTTTCGTGCTACACGCAAGATATGGGCTGATGAGAGGACGTTCTACTTTGGAGGCTGGAAAGGCCTTTGTGGAGTGAACATGGTGGAAGACGAAGACTCGTGCATCTGTGAGTTTTTGCAGAATGGCGACGATCTACGCATCAGTGTAAGCTTCTTCCCCCCAAAATAGCAGCAATGGTGGAATGGAGGAGTAGTGGATTGGATTCGTATAGAGGGTTTCACATTTGTATAGTCTTGGATGAATTGTTTTAGCATTTGAGATTTTTGAGTAATTGTTGGGATATGATTTTAAGAAGTATGATTTGTTGTTTCAGCTAATAGTCTCATTCCAATCTTGCACTAAATTTCATACTAAAATAGTGGTTTTATTGTGCCCGAAAATGGTTTTCAAGTCCAATGGTTTGCACTCTTTTGCACAAGAAAGGAAAAAATATTTCTTGGTTTATAATTTTAATTATCAATCATTAATATGCTCATTCGACATTACTTACTGAAGTAATAATAATAACCAGATAATAAAACGTGTCTTCATAAATAATAACCATATAAAAAAGACATAAATATTGTAAATTAAATCACAATCTTTGAATGTTAATTTAATTCAATCTCTGAACTGCTTCAATTAGAACTTAATATTACAATTTGTAGTAAACTAACAACTCTATCTGCAAAACAAATTTGCTTAGAAACTTGGGCTGCATACACAAGACTGTTAAACTTGGGTGCACCGTGTAAACACAAATTTATGAATATTGTGCGGCGATAAACTAAAACTGTTAAACTTTTTAAGCTTTAAACATAGATCTAAAATCAAGCATATTGTAAAACCACTGTTTCTAAAATTTCATAGGATCGATTGGTTTTCTCAACAAAAACTCTTCGAATTTCAATTGTAACTCTTCAATTTATCGGGAAAATCAACTAGGCCCAAGATAAAAAATAACTATTTTCTAATTTTGATAGAGTTGTTTGTTTGTTTCACTTGTTTTCATCAAGATTTTACTTTACTCTTCACTATATGTCAGGTTTGTTTAACATAATCAAAATTGGATTATGGGAAACATAAATAATGAATATCACATTATTATTTGAGCTGTACATATATACCGTAAATCAGTTGAACGAGATGGTATAGTATCCATTATTTTTGTTCTTTCTTTTGATTACAACAATTTGTATTTTATCTTTTATTTTCTCCCGCTCCTTGTGTTGTGTTAGATATTTTGTTGATGTGTCTGCAATTAGTTTCACTTATATATGTTTGATTCGTTATTGCTATTTGCCTCTTTAAGTTTGTTTTTTTGGGAACTTATAGCAGTGAGAATAAAATGGTAGATTATTCATTTCTTGATTTTATGTGGTCGTTTTAAGGCAATATCCAAATTCATTGAATCCATATATATATATATATATATATATATATATATATATATATATATATGTATAGGGAGAGGTTCAGGAAAGAACCATAAATAAAAGAAGACCGGAGAACCATTTTCAGCCATTTGATCATCAAGATCTACGGTGGATGCATCATCTTGTTGGATGAATGCAGATCCTGGGTTCGAATCCTGAAGGGAGCATTTTTTTTATTTTTTTGAGTGCATTAATTTTAACAGCGGATGCATTAATTTTTACAGTGAATGCATTAGATATGATGGTTCTCCCGTTCTCACAAATAATATAGTTCTCTCTAGAACCACACCCTATATGTATATATATATATATGTGCACGCTTCAGTGAGCCCCCTATTTTTCGTGAGACACTGAGTACTATGAATAAGACGTACTATACTAATGAACCAGGGCCACAAGGTAGTATATACCGATTAACAATGCAGTATATACTGATGAATAACGAAATTTAAAATATTTCGCTCCCTCCAGAATTCGAACCCTGACAAAAAAAATTATCCCTCTAGATACAATATCAGCCATAGGATTGATGAAATAAACGCACGAGATCGTGTCTCAGGTCTCAATAAAAATAGGGGGTCTCATTGGAGCGCTCCCCTATATATATATATATATATAGGAGGAAGTTGAACTAAGAATGTTATCTTTCGTGAGAAATGAAAATGATTGAATAAGTCAGTATATAATGTTGAATAAGCTGCTTGTAATGACTGAATAACGAAATTCAATTAATTAGATAGAATTTTCGCTCCCTCCAGGATTCGAACCTAGGTAAAAATGTTATGCAGTCATTACAAGCAGCTTATTCAACACTATATGCTGACTTATTCAATCATTCTCATTTCTCACGAAAAATAGCATACTTAGTATAACTCATCCATATATATATATATATATATATATATATATATATATATATATATATATATATAGGAGCGCGCTCCAGTGAAATCCCCTATTTTACGTGAAACACTGAGGACAATGAATAAGACATATAATACTAATGAACAAGACGTAAATCTAACGAATAAGATGTACATACTGATGAAAAATAAAATTTAAAAAATTGGTAATGAATAAAACATATATACTGATGAACAAGGCAGTATATACTGATGAATAACAAAATTTAAAATATTCCGCTCCTTCCAGGATTCGAACTCTGCGAAAAAAAATCTCCCTCCAGATACAATATCAGCAATTGGATTGATAAAATAAACGCACCAGATCGTGCCCTAGATCTCACTAAAATTAAAGGGTCTTATTGGAGCAGCCCCATATATATATATATAGGGTGCGGTTATAGTGAGAACCACACTTATCGTGAGAACATAAGAACCATTAAAATCAATGCATCTACTATATAAATTAATGCATTCGCTATTAAATTTAATGCATCCGAAAATAATAAATTTTTTGCTCCCTTCAGGATTCGAACCCAGGATCTGCATTCATCCACCAAGATGATGCATTCACCGTAGATCTTGATGATCGAATGGTTTAAAATGGTTCTCTGTTCTAATTTTATTTAGTGGTTCTTATTTGAACCTCTCCCTATATATATATATATATCCAAAATCTATATATGTATTTTATGGTGAATAACACTATACCACATTTCTATCAGAAACATACTAATTTTTTGCGCTTCACAATCTAAATTAGGTTGAGTTGGTTGCTCATGTTTTTCCACTAAATGTATTATATATGCGCACTATTATAACATTCACTATATGTGAAATAATTTTTTACTTACAAGTTTGAAACATAAAATGAAATTGAGGGAAATGATCTACCACTCCCCAATTTCGGCACTTGTATTTCAACCATTTCTTGATTCCCATTATAAAGTTTAATTGAAGTGAATCTTTAAGGACATGTTTTAAATGTGATATGGATTTGAAAATCCAAGCTTTCATTTGATGCATTTGTAATGTCCTTTCCTGAGTTAAGCCACACGTTTTTCACAATAAAAAGATATAACTTCTCCGTGTTTAACTATTTAATGCAGATTGTAAATACTAATTGGATACCATTTACTTATATTTTAGAAGTTGTACCAAGTTTGTAAAAACCAAGTTTTAATCCCCAAAAGCAAAGAAGTTTGTACCAAGGTACGTATGAACTCAAAGGGAGTGATCAACTAATGCAGCATTAGTCCCAAAGTGAAACAATGATGATAAATGAAAGTAGTTAAAAAGCATGAAAAATACAACGTTTTAATCATGTGTGTCTATTTTATGCAAGGAAAATCCAACTCTAATTAGATTGCACGAGTATGCATGCACAAGCTTTTATATTTCAAGAAGAGTAAAAAGGGAGAATGGTTTCATAAAATGCTAAGTCAAATAGGTGTGAGCCTAGTAATATATAAGGAGATTTTCTTAGTAAATGCATCTTATGTTGCTAGTTTTTTTATATTCTACCTAACTATTATTGGACAATAATCGTTAACCATTCTACCACTTAGCTAACACACACACACACAATAATCATCTTTTCTTTTTTTGAGGCGGAAGGCATGTAATTTTATTACTCAAGATCATTGCATACAATATCCCTCAACCACATGGGATAATCACTCATCCAAACCTTCCTATGCTTAATACTACGCATATACTGCGCCAGGCTGTGCGCGGCCGCATTCGCCGTGCGATACATGTGGAACACTCCCAGCAAACAATTATCTCTGGCCACCATAAGGATATCGCAGATTTCTTGAGAGAGGAAGTCTTTGTCATCATATGGTCCAGCCATGATCCTAGCCACCAACATGGAGTCAATGAACACACTAAAAGGCGATAAATTCAGCTCAACAAAAAGAAGAATGCCATGAACAACGGCCATAACTTCTGGCATAAATGAATTAGAAGTCGGCTTTGTGCGCTTAGCCATCGCTGCACATATCTTACCCTTGCCATTTCGCAATAATCATCTTTTCTAATGTTGCATTTTATGGTATAAGATCAAATCTTTTTTAACCGTCTTCCTAGTTTTTCCCACATCGAGCTCGTAGTGAATATTCTCTATCCCACATCGAACTCATACTCAAAATACTTATTATTTTTTATCTATAAAAGGGCTCTTGTTTTCTTTTCTTGGCACCAAAATCTTCATAATTTAAGAGTACTTTTGGCGTTGCTATAATTTGGTAAAGTGGTTGATTGTAGATGGCGGCGCGTGGGGGTGCACGAAACGTTTTCAGACGTCAATTACCAAATGTATTGTGCTCATTCCTTCAATTTTATCTTTTGCTTTTTACCATTTTAGCGTTCTCCATTTGTATCAATTTTCGTGCGCTCTTTATTGTAATGTTTTTTTTTTTTTTTTTTAATTTACAGCAATAAGGAACATTGTCACGACCGGCCTTAATTAAGGATAATTAATCCGGGAAAACCATGACTGGGGAAGGAAAATTAAGAAGCGGGTTTAGAAAGGGGCGCATAAAAGAATACTCAAAGAGCTTGAATACGCGTGAAATATTCCTTAAAAAGGAAAAAGGCATAGTTCGCATAAAAAGGGTACTCAAAGAACTTGTATACGCGTTATATTCCTTAAAAGGAAAAAGGCATTTTTAGGGGCTTGGCTAAAACATTATCAGAGTTTGTAACGGAAGGTGTAACTGAAATAATCAGTGTTTACAGCGGAATGCATAACTGAGATACATGTATGAAGACATGTATCCTTTCTGAGCCTACTTTAAGTTCGACAAAAACTCCATTCAGCAACACTTCATCGCCCATCACAGCTCAACCTACACAAACATAAACATCGAAGGGCTAAGTACAAGAGTACTTAGTGGGCAGTTGCCAAGCATATAACATAACATCATTAACAATTTCACAATATCGCATAAGAGGCATGAGTTTCTTTCATATCATTTGCTCATTAAACATTTCCAAATTCATAAATAGCATAAGGGCATTCTTCATCATCAACAATCATATACACGCATCGTGTCGTGGAGAAGGCCTTCTCCAACGAACACGTGCATCGCACCGTGAGAGGGGGCCTCCCTCAGCGGTCACGGCATCGTACTATTGAGGGAGGCCTCCCCCAATAGACGCTGTAACACTGGCATACTGGCATACTGGCATCGCGCCGCGAGAGAGGCCTCTCTCAGCGGACACAGGCATCGCGCCGTGAGGAAGGCCCTCCTCAACGGACACGGCATCGTACTGTTGAGGGAGGCCTCCCCCAACAGACGCAAGCATCAAACATAAGCATAAACTTATCAGCGTAAAGCATTCAAGCGTAAATAAGTGTAATCAAGTGTAAATTACATAGGGCGTAAATAGTATAAACAGCATAGCGTAAATCATTTAACGTGCAGCATAATAAAGCTTAACTCATTTAAGCGTAATAAAGCATACCATACTTGAAGATCCAATTTGCATTTTAAAGCATAACACATGCATAGCATTTTATTTACGCGTAAGAAATTGCCCACCTGATAGCAAAGTTTTGCTAAGGTACTCTAACTCCTTGTGTAGTTCTTACTCTCGCGCTTGACCTGTAATTGCTTGTTGTTGGTGGCTGTTTGTTGCCATTGAATTTAATGAGGAGATAGATGTTCGAAGTTTGGCAGCAGTAAATGAAATCTCTCATTCCTTTGGTTGTTGAAGAACTAAGGAATGAGTAAAAGGGCTGATAATAGCCTTAAAGAATCGAATATGGTGGGGAGCAAAAGGGTGGTGGGTAGCTGATGGAGTAGGTGGGAAGTTTGGTGGAGCAAAGGCGTGTAAACTTTAATTGATTGCGAAAAAACTTTTGCTTTTGCTAATTGATTTGGTTGTCTTCTTGATTGATTCTGTATATTTAATCGCGTTTTTGCAATTAAATACTGGCTTCTGCTCATTATTCGTGTATAAATTAAATACGTATATTTAATCTGCGTTGCAGTCGGAATAATTTCTCGACTTCTATTAGCACTAATAAAATATAACTGCTTCTGTTTTTTTTTCGATTAATAAATAACATGACTTTGCTAAGTCAGTTATAACTTGAAAATAATGATTATTGAATGGCTCAATAATCCTCGTCGCGTTTTTCTCATACTTATAAAAGTATAAAGCTAAAATAATAACTTCGTTTTTTATAAAAAAAATCAGGACCATAAACTGGATTCATATATAACTGGCAACTGGGTTTCATTTACTAAAAGATGCGATATTAATTATCGCGATACCATATTAAATAAAAATAAAAATGCGGGTCATTACATACTACCCCTCTTAACAAAAATTTCGTCCCGAAATTTGCATATATCTGCTAAAACAGTTCGGGGTATTTTCCTTCATCTTGTCTTCAAGTTCCCGCGTAGCTTCT
Source organism: Salvia miltiorrhiza (assembly GCF_028751815.1). NCBI lineage: Eukaryota > Viridiplantae > Streptophyta > Magnoliopsida > Lamiales > Lamiaceae > Salvia > Salvia miltiorrhiza. The sequence continues at coordinate 37,916,833 of NC_080388.1, forward strand.
CTTGTCTGCGGTGTCTCCATAAGATTTTCACTGATGTGATTGAGGCTGATTTCGCAAGTGTCCACGTATTGCTGGCAAGGGGGTATGGGTGTTCTCAATTGATGAACCTCGTTGTCTGTTGGGGCATTGCGTGGAGTAGTGACCTTTTTGGCCACAATTGTAACAACCGTTAGTTCCAGCTCGACAAACACCCCTATGCATCTTACCACAATTTGGGCAAGGTAAAACTCCTTTCCGACTTTGGTTACCCCCAGTTGACTTGAGGTTAGTCTGTGCCTCGTACCTTGGTTGAATAAACTGTTCGGCCCGTTCATTTTCTTGCCACACTTTCTTACTGGTCTGATTGATATTGTCTTCGTTGTTGTCCCACTTGCGCTTCCCTTTGAAAGTATGTGAGACTGCTGGTAAGTCGTTTGGCGTCGAGATAAATGGTGAGACTAACTTGTCCGACAGCATTGCAGCTTCAATGTCAAGTGCCCTGTTCAGAGACTCCGTGTATGAGAGTCCTCCGTGGCTTGTTAGAGCCATCTTAATTTCGTAGCGCAGTCCGGCACAAAATTTCTCTGCCATCTTCTCCTCTGTGTCCACTTGTTGTGGAGCAAACCTCGACAGGTTGCAGAATTCCTTGTCGTATTCAACCACAGATTTCTTTCCTTGCTTCAACTCGTAGAACTCAACTTCTTTCTTCTTGCTATAGCTTTTCGGAATATATTTATCATATAGTCCTGTCTTAAAATCTTCCCAAGTATAACTTGCCCATTGTTCAGGTGTCAGAATTTTTCGTCGTGCTTCCCACCAGAAGTCAGCCGATCCTGTTAGTTGGAATGAGACGCAAGATAGGTGTTCCTCATCAGTACAACGTAGAAAGTTGAAAATGCGTTCCATTGCACGCACCCAAATCTCAGCTTCAGCCGGTTCACTCGTTCCGTCAAACGTAGGTGGATTTTGCCTTAAAAAGAGTTCTTCGACTCTCCTAGTTGGGGGCGGAGGGGATGGGTTATGTCCTTGAGCATCTTGTGGTTCTTCGGGTACAGCGTTACGGTTTCTGCGATTGTTATTGTTTCTCGCAGGGCGTCCTCTCTTAGGCGGCATTCTGATAGCAAGAATGTGCCAATTAGTACACCCTAGCATAACCTAATACAAACCTCTAAAGAATTCTTGTAAAGGTCAACTTATTCTAACTTGTAAACAAGTCAAGACTCCAATGACAACATTGATGTAGTAAGCTTTAAGGGTCCTTAGCATCTCAAATCCATGAGTCATAACAATTCTTAAGCATATAATATCACATCATCTAAATTGGATACTTAAACATAAGTCATGGAGATTTATAGCGGCTATAAAATCATGAGCTTAAAAATTATTCTATACGCATCACTTATCTTGCTGCCTTCACTATAGCCACCAAAAGATACAATCGAATTTCTTCTACGTTTGCTTCTATGTTCTGTAGTAGTGGTGATCTCATATCTTAATAGCTCTATGTTCATAGGGATTCATTCCATAGGCATACTTAATCGCGCTTGCGTAAATCATTTCATTTAATAACAACATAACATAGCTATTAACAGTTACTCACTTTGCTATTACGAAAATTCTCACTTTTTGTAAACATTAACTCAAAACTTGGAATAGCTTACCATTCTGCTTCGTTGAGTGTGATGCGATGAAGTGCTGAGCTTTGTCGATTGAACTCTAGACACTTTAGTGATCCATTCTAAGTTTGGCTTAAATAAACTATTAGGCTCAGAGCAAACGAACTGCTCTGATACCACTCTGTCACGACCGGCCTTAATTAAGGATAATTAATCCGGGAAAACCATGACTGGGGAAGGAAAATTAAGAAGCGGGTTTAGAAAGGGGCGCATAAAAGAATACTCAAAGAGCTTGAATACGCGTGAAATATTCCTTAAAAAGGAAAAAGGCATAGTTCGCATAAAAAGGGTACTCAAAGAACTTGTATACGCGTTATATTCCTTAAAAGGAAAAAGGCATTTTTAGGGGCTTGGCTAAAACATTATCAGAGTTTGTAACGGAAGGTGTAACTGAAATAATCAGTGTTTACAGCGGAATGCATAACTGAGATACATGTATGAAGACATGTATCCTTTCTGAGCCTACTTTAAGTTCGACAAAAACTCCATTCAGCAACACTTCATCGCCCATCACAGCTCAACCTACACAAACATAAACATCGAAGGGCTAAGTACAAGAGTACTTAGTGGGCAGTTGCCAAGCATATAACATAACATCATTAACAATTTCACAATATCGCATAAGAGGCATGAGTTTCTTTCATATCATTTGCTCATTAAACATTTCCAAATTCATAAATAGCATAAGGGCATTCTTCATCATCAACAATCATATACACGCATCGTGTCGTGGAGAAGGCCTTCTCCAACGAACACGTGCATCGCACCGTGAGAGGGGGCCTCCCTCAGCGGTCACGGCATCGTACTATTGAGGGAGGCCTCCCCCAATAGACGCTGTAACACTGGCATACTGGCATACTGGCATCGCGCCGCGAGAGAGGCCTCTCTCAGCGGACACAGGCATCGCGCCGTGAGGAAGGCCCTCCTCAACGGACACGGCATCGTACTGTTGAGGGAGGCCTCCCCCAACAGACGCAAGCATCAAACATAAGCATAAACTTATCAGCGTAAAGCATTCAAGCGTAAATAAGTGTAATCAAGTGTAAATTACATAGGGCGTAAATAGTATAAACAGCATAGCGTAAATCATTTAACGTGCAGCATAATAAAGCTTAACTCATTTAAGCGTAATAAAGCATACCATACTTGAAGATCCAATTTGCATTTTAAAGCATAACACATGCATAGCATTTTATTTACGCGTAAGAAATTGCCCACCTGATAGCAAAGTTTTGCTAAGGTACTCTAACTCCTTGTGTAGTTCTTACTCTCGCGCTTGACCTGTAATTGCTTGTTGTTGGTGGCTGTTTGTTGCCATTGAATTTAATGAGGAGATAGATGTTCGAAGTTTGGCAGCAGTAAATGAAATCTCTCATTCCTTTGGTTGTTGAAGAACTAAGGAATGAGTAAAAGGGCTGATAATAGCCTTAAAGAATCGAATATGGTGGGGAGCAAAAGGGTGGTGGGTAGCTGATGGAGTAGGTGGGAAGTTTGGTGGAGCAAAGGCGTGTAAACTTTAATTGATTGCGAAAAAACTTTTGCTTTTGCTAATTGATTTGGTTGTCTTCTTGATTGATTCTGTATATTTAATCGCGTTTTTGCAATTAAATACTGGCTTCTGCTCATTATTCGTGTATAAATTAAATACGTATATTTAATCTGCGTTGCAGTCGGAATAATTTCTCGACTTCTATTAGCACTAATAAAATATAACTGCTTCTGTTTTTTTTTCGATTAATAAATAACATGACTTTGCTAAGTCAGTTATAACTTGAAAATAATGATTATTGAATGGCTCAATAATCCTCGTCGCGTTTTTCTCATACTTATAAAAGTATAAAGCTAAAATAATAACTTCGTTTTTTATAAAAAAAATCAGGACCATAAACTGGATTCATATATAACTGGCAACTGGGTTTCATTTACTAAAAGATGCGATATTAATTATCGCGATACCATATTAAATAAAAATAAAAATGCGGGTCATTACAAACATTCATTTTGAAGGATTAATAGATAAAAATTAACAATATTAATTTTTTGTTTACTTAATACAAAGGATTAGCTTTAATAGAAAAAATAATTATATTAATCTTTTGTTTACTTAATAGGATTAAAACCTTGGTATACTTCAAGACTTTTAATTATTTTATCACTTTAATAAATTAGTTTTTTTATTTATATCCCGTTAAAAAATTGGAATTGAAGAAATGAGATTAGATATTCCTATAAATAGTGGCTTACGCTAGCAAATTTGTTCCAACAACACTCCGCAAAAGAATTAAATTATAATTGATAAATGCAATTAAGAAACAGACTAAAATTAGCAATCTATTATGTGATAAAGAAGTTTACTTTAGAGGACATACATTGAGAATGGGAACAACTTCTAAATAAACAACACAATCAATGGTACATGTAAAGAAGAAGAAAATAAAAAGCACACGAATCATAAATTACAACCATTTTTAAACTTGAAGTTGCTACATGTGATTTTTCATGTAATTTGATATAGATAGGAGTAAGTGATGATGATAACAACGATGCCAACATTATTAGTAGTCCCTCTGTTTTGAAGAAAATAGAAGTGAGTGACAAATTAATGATTAATAAAAGTTGTTGAATGTATTGTAAGTGAAGAAATATTTTACTTTAGGGATAGTGATATAGTAAATAATGGGATAAAGTAAGCAAATAAGTTGATATATTGAGACTTCTTTGTGAGGTGGCTAATGCCTATAAATGGAATGAAACTTTTTTATAGACATCCCAAAATAACAAATTGAGACTATTTTTCTAAGATGTAAGGAGTAATAAACAATGCTTGCAATGTAACATTAGACTAACTTCAATGCTTTGGACTATTTTGCTATCGTTTCTACACCAAAATAGTAGAACTTACGTACTAGAAATGTTTTGGTTCTAGCTCAAAAAATGAAATGTTTTGGATAGTCTCTATCTTACACTGAATTCATACTTGAAATACTTTTTTTTTTACAAATTAGTGATTATTAAACAAAAAAAATTTAATGGTCGCACTACAGTGAATTCAAACCCAATATTTTTGACTTAAGCATTAATCATTCTACCGCTAAACCAACACACACTATACTTGAAATTCTACTTAGATATTTATTTATTTTATTGATGAAAGAGCTCTTATTTTTTTCCCTTCCAACCAAAATATTCCTTGGTTAGGGTCAATTTACTTTGATGAAAAAGGAGCGAAAAAAAAAAATATTTTTTTAGTATTTTTTTCATATTTTCACTATGATAGAAATTTTTCTCCGGACAGGATGAAATGTTTTTTCTCGGGCAGCTCATTTTCTCTCAAATATTGGATAATATTATCTTTAGGCAGTGGTATATTTTTCAACATTTCCCTCTATATCAATATTTACTCACGCTGCACAAACATGCACCATTTTAGAACAAGATTTTGGTGCATGAAACGTTAGCAAACGTGGATTATCAAATGTATTGTGCTTCATTTCTTTTGTTTTTGTATTTTGCGTTTTACCATTTCAGGATTCTCCATTTGTATCAATTTTGGTGCACTCTTTTCTTTTGTTGCTTTATTTACTTTTTTTTTTTTAATTTACACCAATCTTTTCTTTACATCCGTGTAAAATATAAAATATTAGTTTCTCGTGTATTGCATAAGTGAAAATATTAGTTTCTCTTATATTCCTCATAATTCTAAACCTTTTTGTGTCAGTATTCCCCATTATAAAAATTAAAGAGTAATTAAATTATATTCATCTAAGGAAGAATAAAATGAAATTAGATATTCCTATAAATAGTGACTTACGCTAGCAAATTTGATCCGGCAATTCACTTCACAAAAAAAAATTATAGTAATTGATAACTGCAATTAAAAACAAACTAAAGTTAGCAATCTATAAAACTTAGAGGACACGGCATTGAGAATTGGAACTTCTTCCAAATTAACAACACAATCAATGGTAAATGTAAAGAAGAAGAAAAAAGAGAGAGAAAAGATACATAACAGACGTAAATTACGAACATTTTTAAACTTAAAGTTGCTATAAGTGAATTAATTTTCATATAATTTGATAAAGATTATAAATACGTCATTATTCACGTAGATGTGAGAGGTTTTGATAGATGAGTATATATATTTCCTTTTGGTTAGTTATTGGAACAATACAACATATATTTCCCTTTTATGTGTAGAGGCTTATATATATTTATTTCATATGTCAATCTAATAACATATAATTAGAGATAGTTCAATCAATCTTTATTTATTGTATTCCAATTTTCGAGTTTGCACAAAGATGCACGCAAATGCTTGCTGGTTATAATATTTGATCTCTGGCAATATTTGTGGTTGTGGCCGTAGTGTTGATATATATAATTTCACTTGTTTTAATTCAGAGAGTTCCCTCCATCTTTGTGGAGTCTATTGAAGGAAGTGAGCCGCAAGATTTGGCCCTGCGCGACTGCAGTAACAATTTGTGGCACCTCAAGATAGAAAAATTTCACGATGGTTGGTATTTTACAGATGGTTGGGTGAAATTTGTAGAAGATAACATGATTGAAAGGGGCGACGTGTTATTCTACCAATCCTCTTGTAAAGGTGTACTCGATTTCAAAGTTCTGAGTCCCTCCCGTTGTGAAGATGACGAAGTCGAGTGTCTCGAGGAGGTCCGAACCACCAAACCACAGGATGTGAAAACGGAAGTGAAGATCGAGGCTGCCGACGACATTGATAACATACCTTCAATAAAATGGGAGGTTGGGGAGCCCGCCGGTGGTAGCGTGCTTGGAAAGAGGAAGAAGAAGCAGGATTTCTACGGTGCCGAGATTTTTAAATCTGGGCGAGCCCGCCCGCCCACGAACCCTTACTTCGTGGCGGATGTGAGAGAAAAGAGAGTCAATGAGATGGTAATTAAGTGTCCTAATATTAATTTATGTGTCATTTAATTTTGTACATTGCATGACGTGTTTTGTTTTGGGCTATGACGACAGTACATTCCGGCGGATGTGGTGAAGTCCTACAAGCTACAACTCCCGGAGACGATGTTGCTCGTGGATTCGGTAGGGAGAAAGTTCGAGACGAAGCGCACATCGTGGAAGGATGGTCGGGTGAACTACCATGGAGGGTGGAAAGCCCTCTGCAGATCGAATTTGGCGGGAATAGGGGACAAGCTCATCTGCGAGTTCGTACAAGGCGGCGGCGGCAGCAGAGAAAGGGAGGATCTGCACCTCAAGGTAAGTTTATTCCGTGCAAAATAAGCAGCAAAAGGTGGAGATCGTAAAAAAGAAAAAAATTGCACATTTTCTTTTTAATCGGGAAAGATTAGAACAATGCAAAAAGATTTTATGTTGTGCTAGAACTTAATTAGATTTGATAGTAATTTATTATGATATAGAAACTCCAAATTTGGTGAGACACTTTTGCACAATATTGACCAAATGGTGCACAAAAATCTTGTTAAAAAATGGTGCATGTTTTGTGCCGCATGATTAAATATTGATATAGAGGAAAAATATATCATTCATAAATTTTTTTAGGGTAAATATCACTTTAAACCCAAAACTATTTTCGCACTATCAATTATATCCTAAACTATCGAAAATAATTTTTTAAACCTTGAACTATCAATTGTACCATTCGTTCATTTTTTTAGCTTAAAAAATTTGACGTGGCTCACCGGGCGTTACAATATATTTTGAATCATTCTTTTTTTGACCTATATTATATAAAGCGACATGATTATATGCATTACTCATTAAAAATTCAACAGATGAAAAATGGATAAAGGGTACAATTGATATAAAATTAATAGTTCAAGGTTTAAAAAATTATTTTTAATAGTTCAGAATATAATTGATAGTACGAAAATAGTTTGGGATTTAAAATGATATTTACCCATTTTTTTATGACATTGCTTGTTCAATTTAACCAACTAAGACTTATCAACTAGCTTTAGCTGACTCAGATCAACACACGATCGGCGAACTAACTTTATTAAGATACTTTGTCTTATTAAGTATGAGATCAGTTAGCTAACCTACATCCAACTGGTAACTTCGAGTGAGAAAGTGTTGTGATTAGGTTACTCGTGTTAGTTACTTAGAAAATCTTATATTTGAAACATTATATCAGCTCAGACGTTGATTTTTAAATATTGAGTTAAGTCTGGTATATATAATATTTAAGACAACTAAATGCAGTATTTATATTTTGCATATTCTAGTTATGATCATGTAGATTATGATTATTAGATAAAGTTAATTAAGTTATTTGAATTGAAATATCAATACAAAATCCAAAACGAGTGATTTTACTTCTATCTATTAACTACACGCGGGAATCACAATCCGATTATTGAGCGAGTCAATAATTCTTTTATGTAGATTAATAACTGCTTTGTTATAATCACGTTATTTAACTATTACGATAGAGATATTATTTTAATTTAAGTCATGATTTAATTCCGATTTGTAGCATGAATTAAATTAAAGATTTTAATTCGAAGCCATTTTATAACAAAGCGATAAAATTAGCGAGACCCAAGAAAATTATTACAGATCCGTAAGCTTGACAAAATGATTTTTAGTTGTCGCATCACCACATCATAGACTTTTTAAAACACTTACCATCAACCATAATTTTTTTTCACACATGTTTATGCAACATAGAAACCAACTTCATATTTCTTCAAAAAAAAAAAAAAAAATCAACTTCATTTTTTTAAAAGCCATGCTTTTATGTACAAGCTATAGTGGTGACCTCAATTCTTGAAGAAATAACTGTAATCAAGGTACAACCATTTCATAGAAATAACCAATGAACAAGCCTTGCTGAGTCCGAATAATGGGACACAAGTTGGGCAACGCACGCCCATTTGAATGAAGAAAGAAAGATATCAAATGTTGTTAATCAATTAACAACATAGCTAAACCTTAGGATATCACTAGTTTTATATGGAATATACACTTGAAAGTTAAGAGTCTAAGAGCATCCACATCGGTGGTGGCTCATTGCCGGCTCAAGCCGCCTTGGGAATGAGCCACCCGATGCACATGGGGGGACTTAAGTCACGAATCGTTCGGATGAGGTCGGCTTATCCACTCTTTTAGGTGAATGCATGTCTACACACTACAAAAAAACGCGGGATTACCGGCGGCCATTTGCCGTCAGTAATTTAGGGCGGCCCCCGGTAATTACAATCACCAGCGGCGAGCGGTCGTCGGTAACATCCTCGCCGGTGATCACAATACCAACGGCAAATGACCATCGCCGGTAAATAATGGCGGCAATGCCGCCGGTGAATGTTGCCGGTGAACGTTGCCGTTGATCGGCGGACCTTTGTCGGAAGGTTACCGGCGGTAATTTTCGTCGGTAATTAGCGGCGGCGCGCCGCCGGTAATGTTCACCGGACGGCGGTGGCGACCCTCGCCGGATTGTCGGAGTGTTACTGGCGGCGTCGGCCACAGGTGATTAGCTACGGTTACGTGCCGCCAGTAATTTTTTTTTAATTTATTTTTTTATATTATTATTTATTTTATTTTATTTTTTTTATTTCACACAAGTATTCTCGTATTTATATGGTATTGCATACGTTAGACAAACTTTTCAGTCGGTCACCCATCTTAGTTGTGCTCTAATTCAAACACGCTTAATCTTTAAGTTCCTTTCGAGTGGTCACCAGTACAGAACACTCGTATTATTGATATATCTAGTACCTATTAATTCATTTAATTAAACTCTATTTCAATATACAATATACAATATACATACATAACCTTAGAATATGTCTAGATGATATCCAAGAGATATCGTTAATTATTGATCGGTCTCATTCCCGTCCTATTTTTATGTCGAAAAAAATACTATTTATTAATTATTATTATTATTATTATTATTATTATTATTATTATTATTATTATTATTATTATTTAATCAATCTAGTTTATACACAATAAGTATTTTAATTTGGTATTTATAATGTATTTTGAATTGAATTGTATACGTTAAATTCAATCTAGGTTACCTTTTTTTAAAGTATATATATCTTTCGACTTAATTATACAATGGCAATAAATAGGGATGGAGAACGAGGTAAATTCAATGTTGTTTGAAAAGTGAGAAAATAATCTTAGATTAGTGATGAGTGATGAGTGATGAGTGAATCACTAATCAAATTAACATTCTTAAGTTATAATTATAAGATTCTTACTAAGAATCTTGAATTCTTTGTAAGAATCTTAGATTAGTGATGAGTGAAGTGTGAATCAGTAATCAAATTAACATTCTTAAGTTATACTCCCTCCCGTCCCAATAATGAAGACACACTTTCCTTATTGGGTTGTTCCAATAATAATGTCACGACCGGCCTTAATTAGAGATAATTAATCCGGGAAATCGTGACTAGGGAGGGGATTTAAGAAGCGGGGTTTAGAAAGGGCACATTTGACTCATTCATAACTCGATTATAGACATTAATATCTAGCATTAATTCTTGAAATAAAATTTAAGACATTGAAGCATTGACGCATATAATTAAAAAAAAATACTCGATGAACCCGAGTAAGCATTAGATATTTCTTTGAAGAGTAATTGGCATATAGTTATAGACTTGACTAAATCATAATCAGTGTTTGCAGCGGAAGGCAAGACTGAGATACATGTATGCAGACACATATCCTTTCTGAGCCTATTCTAAGTTCGACAAAAGCTCCACTCAGCAACACTTCATCGTTCATCACAGCTCAACCTGCACATTCATAAACATATGCAGGGCTAAGTACAAAAGTACTTAGTGGGCAGTTGCCAAAAACTAAATTATAAGCTTAACATTTTATCATCAACCACAGCATCATATAAGCGACATGAATCTTCTTTCAAGTTCTTTGCATACTATTATTTTCAAATTCATAAATAGCGTAAGTGCATTCCTCATCATCAAAAGTCATATCAATAAGCATCGTGTCGTGAGGAAGATCCTCAACGAACACAGGCATCGCGCCGTGAGGGAGGCCTCCCTCAGCGGACACGGCATCGTACTGTTGAGGGAGGCCTCCCCCAACAGACGCTAGCATCGTACCGTTGAGGGAGGCCTCCCTCAACGGACGTTTGACCGGCCAACCCTCTCATTGACTCACGGTCGCGTTGCATATATAAATATATATCCTGACAAGATAGCTATCCGCTCAGGAATCGATTTCGTTAACATCATCACATAAGCATTAGATAATAAGCATAAAGCATTAAAGCGTAACTCACATAGGCGTTAAATAATAAGCGTAAAGCATTAAAGCGTAACAAAGCGTGAACCACATAGGCGCGTAACAAAGCGTAACTCACTTAAGCGTAAATCACTTAAAAGCGTAACAAAGCATAAATAATAAATAATAAAAATTTAAGTCGTAATTAAGCGTAAATAGCATAGCGTATATTATTAAAGCGTGACAAGCGTAGATAATAAAGAGAAATAAAGTTTTAACTCATTTAAGCATAATAAAGTAAATAGCATAGTGTAAATTATTAAAGCGTAACAAAGCATAAATTACATAGGCGTAAATAGTATAAACAGCATAGCGTAAATCATTTAGCGTGAAGCATAATAAAGCTTAACTCATTTAGGCATAATAAAGCATAAAACTTGCATAGTTCTTTAATAGCATTTTATCTTACGCGTAAGAAATTGCCCACCTGATAGCAAGGTTTTGCTAAGGTACTGTGACTCCTTGAGTAATTCTTACTCTCGCGTTTGACCTTAATCACGAGAATATAAAATAAGACATTGGCTCGAAAAAAATTCTCAATTAATGAGAAAGCGTAATTTAACTGTGCATGAATCTTGTATGCATGAACTAATCTTCTGAGCGATAATCGGGAATTCTACTATTAATCCTCGTTAATAGATTTAGCTAATTCTCGTCTAGCGTGGTCGAATAGAACTTTAAAATCCTTAATATGAATTATTTTGAATCATTTCATCTCAACAAAACTGTAGAGACTCAACTTCAACTAATAAACTGCTTTGACTCCGAACTCATATGGAGTCTAATTTTATATCAATAGAAACCTCTTTGAGTCTAGTTTAATTGAAAAAAAATTATGTTGAAAAACTCCAAGTAGTTTAAGAGATATAGCGATTTTCCCATCGCCTACCAGATTCGGCAGTTTCTGCCAACTGAAAGTCCAGATTTTTGAAAAATAGCAAACGTTACCGGAATGACCTAAAATTGTATATGCAGTTATCTAACACATATATCGTTATACAATAAAAATTTGAGAGCTAAATATCAACATATGGTTACTGAAATAATTAACCTAATCATCTTCCTCATGACAGTTTCAGCAGATACTGGCAGTAGACATCTTGAATTTTAAAAGGGTAGTAAACAAAGTTCAAATGACATGAAACTTTGTAAGAATATTCACCACACTCCCATCTATACCCCAGAAATTTTCCATAATATAATAGAAACGGGAATGCATCGAAATAAGGGCGTCAACTTACCCCTGTCCAAGTGAGCACTAATGGAAGTTGTTCACCGGGGGTTTTTCTGGTCGTCGTTCCGCGATGGTGTTTAGCCGCGAAGGTCTACGACTTAGTCTTCCTCGTGCGAGATAGATCAGGCTACACAACGGTGGTTTCTCGATCCTTTTTCGTCGTAAGGATAGTGAGAAACGAAGGCCGTAAGTTGGCCGGTGGCTAAGTCGGGAATTCGACGTTGGCCTCCGAAGGATATGGCGGCCTTTGGTCAGGCAAATACAAAGAATTGTTGGATTTGGTAGCCTGAAGATGGAGGAACAAGTACACGTTCCTGGTTCACGTCCTAGTGGCTGGTCGGCGAAGAAACGGGCCGACGAAGGGAGCTCACTTGAGCTCTTGCAATTAAGAAACTTAAGATTTTACGATAATGGGGTATTGCTTTTGCGGAAGTGGAATAGGTGTGGTGACGAGTATTGAACTGATAACTTGTGAATATATAGAGGAATTTCTGCAGACAACAGAATCAAAATGGTGGAAATTTTTTTTGGTACCGGGAGTTGCAACTTTTGAAGATTTGCATGATGCAATTGTTGAAATTTGCATCATTTGACAATTGTGATCTTGTCGTGAAATTTCTTCCTTGGCGTGCTGAAGCTTTTGAAAATTGAAGATGAATAGTTGTAGTAATGATATGATGAAGGGGTTGGTGTAATAGTGTAGTGATTCGACTATTTATCGTGATCTAATTTCTCATAGTTCGTACTTGTTTCTGTAATAATTCTCTAATTCTCGATAATTAAGTACTCGTCGTATTTATCTAAATTAAATCCTCGGACTTGGGATTTAATACTTGAAAGTCGGAATTAATTCACGACTTCCAAGTAAATAATAGAAATAATATTTCTATCGCATATAAATTAATAACTTGACTTTGCTAAGTCAGTTATTAAACTGGAAAATAAATTATTGAATGATTCAATAATTCAATTGCGATCATATCACGCAATGGCATCAAATTCAGATTTCTGAGCTGAATTAGTTGATAACTAAACACTGGATTTACCGTAACTGAAGAGGCAATATAACAATTATTGCAATCACTGGTCTTAATAAAAAAATAAATAAAAGAGCGGGCTACTACAAATAAAGACACACTTCTAAATAATGAAATATTTAGGACTTAATTATAACTAATTAATTGAACCCTAATCTACACATTTCAGCTGCCTCCCTCATTTCTCTCCACTCCCAACCCGCCGCCCATCTCCTTCCCCTTCTCGGCGGAGTCGCCGCCGGCGACCCACGACCACCGCCGAGCACCCCTCGTCCCTTCGGTGAGACTCCGATCGCTCGTGCACACACTGACGGGGGCAGAGGGCCGAGACCTAGCCCCGCTGAAAAGTAGCGGCTCTGGTCTCCGGTCTCATTCTCCCAAAAACCCAGATCCGCCAAACCACCACCCTCAATTTCTAGGTTCGATTTGAGAGAGAAAGATAGTGGTGGATCTGGTTCTGGAGAGGCGGAGGCGTATCTCGAGATACGTGCGGGTCTGAAACCGCTGCACATCCCCCTCTCTTCTCCTTCTCCGGCCGCCGCAGCGGTGAGGCCACCACCCTCCTTCTGAAACCCTCCATCTCCGCCGCCATTCTCATGGTTCAAATTTGGGAATCGGGGAAAACAAAATTTCTAGCTGTGTTGAATTTCTGGTTGTGTTGATTCGATTTTCATGATTCGATTTTTTGGTTGTGTTGTTTCGATTTCTAGATTCGATTTTCATGGTTCAAATTTCTGGATTTCTGGATTTGATTCGGTTTTCATGGTTCAAATTTGGGAATATGAATGTAAGGAATGGAAATGGCAGATTTCAATTTTGCTCTTGCTGTTTCGACGGTGGTCAGCGGTGGTGGTCGCCGGCGATTCCGCCGGGAGAAAAGATAGTAAAAAGAGGTTACAACAATGGTGGAACTAAGAGAGAAAAAGAAGAATTAAACAAGATTAATATTAAATGTATTAAATAAATAAGCTAATATATTTTACTCCCTAATTTAACTCTCCTAAATTCTCGTGCTCAAAAGAACTGTCTTTATTAATGGGACGGAAGGAGTAATTATAAGATTCTTACTAAGAATCTTGAATTCTTTGTAAGAATCTTAGATTAGTGATGAGTGAAGTGTGAATCACTAATCAAATTAACATTCTTAAGTTATAATATAAGATTCTTACTAAGAATCTTGAATTCTTACTAGGAATCTTAGATTAGTGATGAGTGGTGAGTGATGAGTGAATCACTAATCAAATTAACATTCTTAAGTTATAATTATAAGATTCTTACTAAGAATCTTGAATTCTTAACAAGATTAGTGATGAGTGAATCACTAATCAAATTAACATTCTTAAGTTATAATTATAAGATTCTTACTCAGAATCTTGAATTCTTAGTAAGAATCTTAGATTAGTGATGAGTGAAGTGTGAATCACTAATCAAATTAACATTCTTAAGTTATAGTTATAAGATTCTTACTAAGAATCTTGAATTCTTAGTAAGAATCTTATATTAGTGATGTGTGATGATTGAATCACTAATCAAATTAACATTCTTAAGTTATAATAATAAGATTCTTACTAAGAATCTTGAATTCTTAGTAAGAATATTAGATTAGTGATGAGTGACGAGTGATGAGTGAATCACTAATCAAATTAACATTCTTAAGTTATAATATAAGATTCTTACTAAGAATCTTGAATTCTTAGTAAGAATCTTATAATTTTGTTAAGATTCTCTAATTGATTAGTGATAAAACCAAAGGAAAACGAAAAAAATAACAAAAATGTCACGACCGGTCCTAATTAAGGATAATTAAGCCGGGGAAACCATGACTAATGGAGGGAGATTAGAAGCGGGGTAGAAAGGGGAATAATCAAACAAGAAAGGATCACATTTCATCATTTAACAAAAGGAATATTTATAATATAACAGAAGTTTAGTCGTATAGACTCAAATAACTAGTAAGTTCAGATATCTCTGACTTAGCCAAATAAACATAAAACTTCTGAGTACGCAGCGGAATAAGGTTCTGATTACATGTATGAAGACATGTAACCCTAGAGTTCATTAATACATAATAAGACAAAAGAATCCTGCTCGTCACTTCATCACCATCGGCAGCTGCTCAACCTGCACATTTAGAAATATATGCAGGGCTTGAGTACAAAAGTACTCAGTGGGCACGTATGCCTAAGTATAAAATACATGCTTCAAAACTGTAAATTGTCATGCCATAATAAACAGTACAGCAAGGGAGTTTTTCGCTAAAAGGCCCAAGCTTACTAAATTCATTTGTGATTCTTAAAGTTCGACTGCAGTCTAAGTTCTCTTGTAATCTATCATATCTGGAACTTTGCGCCGGAGAGGTGGCCACCTCTCACGGTCACTTGACCGGCCAACCCGCTAGATGACTCACGGCCACTGGTGTACACTAGCCCTGGCAGGATAGCTATCAACTGCTCAAGACCCGAATTCGATTACATGATAAAAGTCACATCAGATAGATATCATACTGAAATTTAAATATTTTATGGCAAGACAATATTTGAAATAACTTCAATTAATTTAGTCATGAAATAACTTGCTTGAACGTAATATTTAAACTCATTTGATATATATGAAAGTAATGCCCACCTGTTAGAAACTTTCTGTGGTACAGTAGCTCCTTAACTGATTATTAATCTCGTGCTTGACCTTTATTACGAGAATATAAGTAAGATACTGCTCGAGTAAAATCCTCAATTATTGAGAATACAGAATTAATGATGCATGATTCTTATGCATGAATTATTATTCTGAAATAATAATTAGGGAATTTCTATTGTTAATCCAGGCTATCAGATTTAAACAAAAGCTAAGTCTCGTCTCATGAAGCTGGATAATTAACTAAAATTAATCTATTCTCTTCAGGATGTTATACTCCACTGATTAAATAATCCCGCTCTATGTGGTAGATAGAAAGGAACTAACTCGGCTTATTCATTACATAACCTCGTAGGAATTTATCGGGCTTATCAAATATGAATGGAAATAATAATATAATTTCAAATAATTAAAAGGCTCAACATAAGGCAGCCTATTAATTAAATAGAAGTGAGCTTGAATAATTAACATGAGAGGCCCAATTGAAATAATTCATCGGCTCAAGTAATTAAATAAATCTTGGCCCAATAAATAAATAAATAATTTGATTAATTGGGCTTAATTAAATAAATCAAACGAGGCCCAACTGAAATAAAATAACTAAGGCCCAACTGAAATGATACAGCAGCCCAAATATGTGAATAATCAAAGGCCCATATAAATAAATTCAGAGGCCCATTCAGTAATTAAAATCGGCCCATATAAATAAATTCAGAGCCCAAAATTAATAAATAAGCCAGCCCAACTCAAGCCCACTGAAATTAAAACAAAATCGGCCCACTGAAACGAAGCCCAAATAAGGAGTCCAACATAATTAAATAAAATCCGGCCCAATGAAATGGCCCAATGTAATGGCCCAACACTCTTTTCTCCCTTATTTCCCCCTTCACAGCCGTTCACCCACATCTCTCTCTTCCTCTCAATTCTCATCTCTCTCTCTCTACATAACAGGCGATTCCCCTCCCTCTCTATCAAAGCTCCTCCGCTGCGGAAGCTCGCCGGGAAGCAGCGACGTTAAGCCATCGTCACCCGCTGCTTTCCCCTCTCCGTCCGTTTCCGGCGACGTCATTGTCAAGTCGCCCTCTCTTTCGGCTCTCCGGCTCGACTCCGGCAAAGCAGCCCCCCCCCAACGTTGTCTCCACCTCTCCCTTCTCTTCTTTCTCGTGCGACAGGTACCCCATGCGCCGGCCGGTCGCCACCGCTCCGATTTCAAACGGAGGCGCCGCCTGAGCCCTAGTTTCTTCCCCAAATCAGAGAGCGCCGCCGTCGCTGCAACTGGAAGTCCGACGTGATTCGCCTCTCTCTTCTCCCTCGAAGCTCCTCCCTCACAAAATTCAGATCTCCCTGCGTCTGGACGTCCGCCGCCTCCACAGCTCCGTCGCGAAGGGCCCCGGCGAAGGTGTCCGGCCGAGAGTACCGTCCTTGGCCATCGCCCCTCTCAAGAATTTCTGCTCCGAGCCCTGGTGCCTCGTCGTCGTGTCGTCGCGTTGCCAACCCTGGGATCAGCGAGTTGTGGTCGTCATCGAGGTTCTTCTCTGACCGCGTCCGGCGATTCCCCGAGCCCCAACGCCACTGCTGCTACTGGAATC
Source organism: Salvia miltiorrhiza (assembly GCF_028751815.1). NCBI lineage: Eukaryota > Viridiplantae > Streptophyta > Magnoliopsida > Lamiales > Lamiaceae > Salvia > Salvia miltiorrhiza. The sequence continues at coordinate 37,934,243 of NC_080388.1, forward strand.
TTCAGCTTCGCCGTGCCGCTGCACTCCAGAATCGGTGAGGTTTGCCGCTGCTGCGCACGAGTCCGACGAGTAGGGTCCGACGTTGCTGTTATTTCCGGAAAGCTCGCGAATGGCCGCTGCCCTCGTTGAAGAACCAGTGGAATGTCGTTACTTGATCTGAAATCGGCGAGGCTCGCCGTCTGTCTTCCGGTTCGACGGAACATACCAATTATCGGGTGACTTTTAAGAGCTAAGTCTTTATTCGATCTCCCTATTCTTCTCTAGTTTCTAGTAGTTGTTAAGGATGGAGGTTCTTAAGTTGGTTGTTCTAGAGTGCAGTAGGATGTAAAGTATAAATCTTTCTATGGTTATACATATTATGCCCATTTGATACTGTGGTAATATCTCAATATATGAATCATACTACTTCTGTGAAACGCCTTAAATCATGTATTCGCATATGGTTTGCTATGTCTCTCTGTAATATGCTTAATCCTATATTTCTGAACCTTTAATACATGAAGCATGCTCTGTTGGGGTGTAAAATGTGTATATGAAAGTAGTGAACTGATATAGCATAAAATACCTTGAGAATGTGTTGGTTGGATGTTGTGTTGCTATTGTAATCAGTGGGAAGAACTGAAATGAAAACTGATTATTTGTTTTTCCTCAATGAATGCAGGAGGAAACGGGGAGAGGTATTGGAAGAATCGAAGTTAAAGTCTTACCTTGAATGTTGGTAGGAGCAGTGAAGAAAGATCTCTGTTCTTCTGAAATTGCTAAGTGAAGGATGAAGAATATGGTGTTCTTGGATGGAGTCAACTAAGTGTATTTGGTTTACGTGAGTTGATGTAGGCTAAGTGGAGGATTATTGTAGTGGGAAAAAAAATTGAGTAGTGGTGGGGAAAAGTGATGATAATGGTGTGGAGGAGTTGGGGAACAAAGGTTAATGGAAGAAAAAGAAATAAAAAAAAATGTAGAGAATAATTAATGATGTATTTTCTATGTCTCCGTGATTCTGTAACTGTAAAGTGGATCGCGTGCTCATATTTGCTTGTACTGTTTATTTAAATAAATCTCGATTTTGACATGTGATATCTCGCTAAAATCGATAAGTTATAAAATGAATCTAAATTAAATCCATAGATTTAATTCGTTCGTTGTTCTGATATCTAAATTAAATCCGCAGATTTAATTAACTTCTTGAGTCGGAAATAATTCCCGACCTGAGTAAAATAAAATCAAATTCCATCTCGCTTAAAAAAAATAAATAAATAACGTGACTTTGCTAAGTCAGTTATAACTCTGAAATAATATCATTGACTGCTTTAACAATATAAATTCAGGATCATAAGCTGAATTCATATCAGAATAATAACTGTTTTCATTCACTGATGAACAAAAATAAACACTCATTACTGGATTTAAAATATATAAAAGAGCGGGTCACTACATACTACCCCTCTTAACAAAAATTTCATCCCGAAATTTGCATATTTCTTCTAAAACAGTTCGGGGTATTTCTCCTTCATTTTGTCTTCAAGCTCCCACGTGGCTTCCTCTTGTCCGTGGTGTCTCCATAAGACTTTCACTGATGTGATTGCCTTATTCCTGAGTTGTTGTACTTTTCGATCTAGAATGGCCTCTGGTCTCTCTTCATAACTCAAGTCTGGGCAAAGGATCATCTCTTCTTGGTGGATTATGTGCTTTGGATCGAAAACGTATTTTCTGAGTTGTGATACGTGGAAAACATTGTGAACGTTTCCAAAGCTTGGCGGTAACGCCAACCTATAGGCTACTGGGCCTAATCTCTCCAAAATCTCATAAGGTCCTACGAATCGGGGCCTAAGTTTTCCCTTGACACCAAACCTAGTTATCCCCTTGGTAGGAGATACCTTTAGGAAGACCTTATCTCCTATTTCAAACTGTAATTCGGTTCGGCGTGCATCAGCGTAAGATTTCTGTCTATCTTGCGCCTCCTTTATTCGCCCTCTGATTTGGCGGACTATCTCAACCATCTCATTGATCATGTCTGGTCCTAAAACTTTTCTCTCACCCACTTCATCCCAATAAAGTGGTGATCTACATTTTCTTCCATACAATGCCTCATATGGTGCCATATCGATAGTCGCCTGGTAACTGTTATTATAGGCAAATTCAATCAACGGCAGCACTACTTCCCAACTTCCACCTCTATCTAACACCACTGTTCTCAACATATCTTCGAGGGTCTGAATTGTCCTTTCAGATTGCCCATCTGTCTGCGGGTGGAAGGCGGTGCTGAAATTTAACCTCGTGCCTAACTCTTTCTGTAAGCTTGTCCAAAATCTAGATGTGAATTTTGAGTCTCGGTCTGAAGTGATTGACACGGGTACACCGTGTAAGCGTACAATCTCTCGAACATACAACTTAGCTAACTTGTCTGACCCATGTGTGATCGGTATTGGTATAAAATGAGCACATTTTGTAAGTCGATCCACTATTACCCAAATGGCAGTGTTTCCTTTCTTTGTTTTGGGCAAACTGATCACAAAATCCATTGCTATGTGCTCCCACTTCCATTCTGGGATTTCCAACGGTTGTAGTTTTCCATATGGCCTCTGGTGTAAGGCCTTCACCTGTTGGCATGCCAGGCATTTCTCCACAAATGACGCTATGTCTCTCTTCATGCCTTCCCACCAAAAGTGTTTCTTTAGGTCCTGATACATCTTAGTACTCCCTGGGTGGGCAGTATAAGGGGTATCGTGAGCCTCACTCATGATTTGATCCTTAAGCTCATCATCGTGGGGAATGCATATTCTTCCCTCAAAGAGGATAGCATTATCTGCTGCTGCTTGATAATTCTTGACTCCTCCTTTCCTTACTGCTTCCCGTAGTTTCTCCATTTTCTCGTCTTTTCTTTGTGCTTCTACAATCATCTTTCTCAAGCTAGGTATTGTTGCAACAACGCTTGCTATCGTCCCTGGTGGTTTAACTACTTCTATGCTCATTTTTCCAAACTCTTTGATGAGCTCATTCTCTTGGGTGACGAGACATCCCAACCTAGATTGAGTTTTACGGCTCAATGCATCAGCTACTACATTGGCCTTACCCGGGTGGTAGTTAATACCGCAGTCATAATCCTTCACTAGTTCGAGCCACCTCCTTTGTCTCATATTAAGGTCCTTTTGCTCGAAAAAGTACTTCAGGCTTTTGTGGTCTGTGAATATCTCACACCTAACTCCATATAGGTGGTGTCTCCAAATCTTCAGCGCATGCACCACTGCAGCTAACTCCAGATCATGAGTCGGGTAATTCAGTTCATGTGGCCTAAGCTGTCGTGACGCATATGCTATCACTCTTCCTTCTTGCATCAGCACGCAGCCAAGTCCATTTTTGGACGCGTCTGTGTAGATCACGTATTCCTTATCAGCTGTTGGGACGGCTAATACTGGTGCCGTAGTCAACTTTTCCTTGAGTTCTTGGAAGCTCTTCTCGCACTCCTCTGTCCAAGAAAATTTTATTCCCTTCCTGAGTAGTTGCATCATTGGCCTTGCAATTTTGGAAAATCCTTCCATAAACCTCCGGTAGTAACCTGCCAATCCTAAGAAACTTCTTATCTCATTAGGGTTAGTAGGTGATCTCCATTCGCGCACCGCTTGCACTTTTTTAGGGTCCACTTTAATCCCTTCTGATGATACAATATGTCCTAAAAACGTGACTTCGCTGAGCCAAAACTCACACTTGCTGAATTAGGCATAAAGGCGTTCCATCCTCAACGTTTCTAGGACAATTCTCAGATGTTTCTCATGGTCTTTCTCGTTCTTCGAGTAGATCAGGATGTCATCTATGAATACCAAGACAAATTTGTCTAAGTACGGATGAAATACTCGATTCATGAGGTCCATGAACACAGCTGGCGCATTGGTTAGCCCGAATGGCACAACTACAAATTCGTAGTGGCCATACCTAGTTCGAAACGCCGTCTTAGGTACGTCTTCTGGTCGAATCTTCAGCTGGTGATAACCAGACCGCAAATCAATCTTTGAGAACACGCTTGCTCCCTTGAGCTGGTCGAAAAGGTCATCTATCCTTGGTAAAGGATATTTGTTCTTCAGTGTCACTTTGTTAAGTTCTCTATAGTCTATGCACATTCGCAATGTGCCATCCTTTTTCTTCACGAAAAGTACGGGTGCACTCCAAGGTGATACACTTGGCCTAATGAATCCAAGTTCCAAAAGTTCTTGTAGTTGTATCTTGAGTTCTTCCAACTCTTTAGGAGCCATCCGGTACGGTGCCTTCGAAATAGGAGCTGCCCCGGGCTCCAAATCAATGGTAAACTCAATTGGTCTGTCCGGTGGTGGCCCTGGCAGAATCTCTGGAAATACATCTGAAAAGTCCCGTACAATTGCTACATCTTCTATGCTCCTTTCAGTTCCCATTTCTCCGTGCAAGTATACGAGATAAGCTGGGTATCCCTTATTCATCATTTTTGTTGCTTGTAGGGCGGAGATGATCATCTTTCTTCTCCCCATGCTAATTCCGTGGAAATGTGACGGCTCCCTTCTTGGGGGTCGAAACGATATCCGTCTTTCGTTACAAAGGATGGTGGCATAGTTCTCGGCTAGCCAGTCCATTCCTAGGATTATGTCCACATCTCCCATCGGAATAACATACGAGTTGTTCACTACAATCTTGTGTGACCCTATGTTCAGTTCTAAGTTCAAGCACACATGATCTACTGTCGTCATCCCTCCTATAGGTGATGATATACTCAACTCCTGGTCAGCTCTTTCCATTTTAAGTTTTAATGTGTCGACACATGTACTTGAAATGAAAGTATGCGATGTGCCCGTATCAAATAGAAGTACAACAGGAGTATTGAGTAGCATGCCCATACCTGCCAGGTTTCCCTGGTTGTTCTCGGGCTGCTTCTGCCTCATAGCATAGGCTCTAGCATGACGAGGTTTTTCATGTTGTTTCTGTTGTCGCTGCTGTTGTTGGCGGGCCTGTTGCTGATACTGTTGTTGAGGTTGTGGTTGGTACTGTAGCTGTTGGTGCTGCTGTGGCTGCTGATACTTTGGTTGCTGCCTTGGGTATGGTTGGGGCAGAGTTTGAATTGCTCGCAGAGGTGGAGCCTGGATAGGTGGGTTTGGTCTTGAACCCGTTCCATGTTGCTTATTCGGGCACCGGTTTGCATAGTGCCCCTTCTGGTTACAGATATAGCAACTATCACTGCCAGCCTTACAGATTCCCACATGATTTTTGTTACATTTGGGGCAATGTGGGGCTCTCTGTTGGTTATTTCCCATCTGTTTCGGTGCACTCTGGCCTCCATAGCCCTGTGACTGGAAGACCCGTCCCTGCCATGGCCTCTTCTCGCCTTGGTTCGGTTTACTGTTGTCCCATCTCCTTTTTCCTTTAAAATTCTGATTATGATTTTGATCCTGTGGAGGTGCTGGCGCAGGTACAATTGCAAGTCTTTCTCCAGGCATGGCTGCCTCAATGTCTAACGCTCGGCTGAGCGACTCATTGTAAGACAATCCTCCGTGGCTTGCCAAAGCCATCCTAATCTCGTGCCTCAGTCCGGCATAAAACTTTTCAGCCATCTTCTCATCTGTGTCAACTTGTTCCGGCGCATATCTAGACATATCGCAGAACATCCTGTCGTATTGAGTTACCGACATCTTTCCTTGTTTTAGATTGTAAAATTCAGCCTCCTTTTTCTTGCGGTAGCTCTTGGGTATATACTTGTCATATATACCGGCTTTGAATTGTTCCCAAGTCAGGTTTTCTAACTGCTCTGCTGTCATCGTTTTCATCCTTGCTTCCCACCAGAAATCAGCTGACCCAGTCAACTGAAAGGACATACAAGTCAGACGTTCTTGGTCGGTGCAACGCAAGAAGTTGAAAATGCGTTCAATAGCGCGAACCCAAGTTTCAGCTTCTGCCGGGTCTCCTGTCCCGTTGAAGGTAGGTGGGTTCTGTCGTAAGAATAATTCTTCAATCCGTCGTTCTGGCTGAACAGGTGGTTGAACTATTTCGGGTTCTGGTTCTGGCCCTGTTTCTGGGCCTCTTCTTTCATTTCGGGGAATCCTGCCCCCTCCTCTTGGTCGTCCTCGTTTTGGCGGCATTCTATTAGGTCAAAACACAAGTTCTCAGCGCATTAAAGCACAATAAGGACATACTATCATTTCTATAGTTACTCCTTAACTCATCGAGTTCTGCTCCTACTAAAACTTGAGCGAACATATAAATAAAACATAGCGGAACGACTTGCCGCGAAAAATCAATAAGGTCACCATATATAACATAGGGAAAATTGCCTCAATGAGGACTTTACATCATCATAAAAGTCTAGATTCAAAGACCTATCTAAGTACCACACATGATAAACTGGCTACCTAGCGAAGCCATCACAAAAAGTACTCAGTCACGGAACGCCCCAAGGTTTCACGTCTCCGTACTTAATACTAGTCAAAATAACTAAGCCAACATAGGGGCATACAAAAGCATCGAAATGATCATCGTTTTCGAAATATACAAATAAGATCCTACTAAATGCACAAGAGATTGTTTGTATGCATTACGTGCTTGACCCTTGGGTTGATGCATACGTGTTTGACTGATTTAATCTGATGAGTATCTGTTTGTCCTTGGGTCACAAAAAAAATCTACCAACAGCTAGTAGATCGCAATGATTCAAATCAAAAATGGCAATTAGGCAAAGTGTTTCAATAATTTGCCAAACAATTGAAAATGAATAACCATAGGATAGAAATGAATTGACTGTAAGGTCGAAACGAAATGACCTAATAGTCTGAACCCGTTTGGCTTTTCAGATGAAGGTTTAAAATATATAAGGTTTAAAGACCCATATATGACGACTACTGGGATTTTGGCCATGTGGACTGGCCAGGTCCGACACAACTACTTCTCAGTCATTCGGAAATACTTTTCCGAACTTGGCAACTCTTGTTCCTTGGCTGCAAAAGGTATATTTGGTCTAAAATCACCACTTTCTTCTTAATATCTTGAACATGTCCTTGAGAATATTCTAGAGCTTCTCAGACTTGGAGTCTACCTCCTAGTTTAATGCAATCCTTAAACATCTTCTATAGGAGAAATAAGGTAGGCTCGACCTTACTCAACAATGTTCCTCTTTATGATCTTAATGTAGTACTTCTAGTACTTAGTGTTCCTTCACATAGCGCTTGAAATGCAACCATATAATTTGAAGCACTCTTCCGTTTTATTGCAAAAGACCTTCTGAATCATCACGCATTCAATAAGGAAATAGCTTTTGCTCATCTGAGCACCTTTATAGGGTATGTGTCTCCATGTGTAATGCTAAGTCATAGAATGACCTTAGTCAATGCTCTCATTGCGGTTACCAGACTAAATGCATAATCCAAGACGTTCTAACTGAGGCGACGTCCTCGATAGGTTAAGGTATATATATTTATCTTGAGTATATCCTTAGGGTCTCATTAGAATCTTAATTCTTTTGTTTCAGCATTGATCCACTGTCGGCGCTTCTAGCTATTATTAAACTCTAAACCATCTTCGAGAACTTCTCTCTTCTTACACACTTGTGTAAACTTTTATGATGAATCATAATGGTTGGTAACTACTAGTACCCATATCACATCTCGTCTTTCAAATTCGTAGTAGGTGATCGTAATCAATAGGGATTCTCAGTCATGTCCTTATCTATTGCGATAGGTACTGTAAGTAGAATGGTTCCGAATATCTGAAACTATAAGCTGATAGCTTTAATCGTAATATTATAACATCATATACAAAGCATTTTGACCCCTCGTAAGTCTAACTCTGAAGTTCATACATGAATCATGAAGGTTATCCTCAAGCCATAGCTAGTGACAATCGAGGCTAGAAGCGAGTCTCAGCTTATTAGAGATTAGCTAACTGATTACATCAGTCGCACTCATCACTTATAAGCAATATTGTACTTAAACTATCATCGAAGGCAATAGTCGATTAGGTGCTCCGTCTCGCGTGAACAACCTGAATGAAGAACTATGCCTGCTTCAGTGATTCGTGCGTGGCACTCTGCTTGCACTGTTTTCATTGGATTCTCTTCCTCTTTCTTAGCTCTTCACCATGGCTATAGTGAAATATAACTGAGTTTCTAGCTTCTATTGTTCTTCTCGTAACAGTGATCATGCATTCTTAACGCATCTAAGTTCATTGAGATATCTAATCAATCAATAAAGCATAAAACTTGAATGTAAGCATCAGTACATTCATATAGAACGTGAACTTCTCAATGTTTTAAAACCATTACCACCTTCTTTCTTGCTGAGCATGACGATGTGATGAAGTGATGAGCTTTGGTTGACTGACTCATATATACTAGTGATCATACTAGAAAAATGGGCTAACTCTAGGGTTCAGAGCAAATGAACTGCTCTGATACCACTCTGTCACGACCGGTCCTAATTAAGGATAATTAAGCCGGGGAAACCATGACTAATGGAGGGAGATTAGAAGCGGGGTAGAAAGGGGAATAATCAAACAAGAAAGGATCACATTTCATCATTTAACAAAAGGAATATTTATAATATAACAGAAGTTTAGTCGTATAGACTCAAATAACTAGTAAGTTCAGATATCTCTGACTTAGCCAAATAAACATAAAACTTCTGAGTACGCAGCGGAATAAGGTTCTGATTACATGTATGAAGACATGTAACCCTAGAGTTCATTAATACATAATAAGACAAAAGAATCCTGCTCGTCACTTCATCACCATCGGCAGCTGCTCAACCTGCACATTTAGAAATATATGCAGGGCTTGAGTACAAAAGTACTCAGTGGGCACGTATGCCTAAGTATAAAATACATGCTTCAAAACTGTAAATTGTCATGCCATAATAAACAGTACAGCAAGGGAGTTTTTCGCTAAAAGGCCCAAGCTTACTAAATTCATTTGTGATTCTTAAAGTTCGACTGCAGTCTAAGTTCTCTTGTAATCTATCATATCTGGAACTTTGCGCCGGAGAGGTGGCCACCTCTCACGGTCACTTGACCGGCCAACCCGCTAGATGACTCACGGCCACTGGTGTACACTAGCCCTGGCAGGATAGCTATCAACTGCTCAAGACCCGAATTCGATTACATGATAAAAGTCACATCAGATAGATATCATACTGAAATTTAAATATTTTATGGCAAGACAATATTTGAAATAACTTCAATTAATTTAGTCATGAAATAACTTGCTTGAACGTAATATTTAAACTCATTTGATATATATGAAAGTAATGCCCACCTGTTAGAAACTTTCTGTGGTACAGTAGCTCCTTAACTGATTATTAATCTCGTGCTTGACCTTTATTACGAGAATATAAGTAAGATACTGCTCGAGTAAAATCCTCAATTATTGAGAATACAGAATTAATGATGCATGATTCTTATGCATGAATTATTATTCTGAAATAATAATTAGGGAATTTCTATTGTTAATCCAGGCTATCAGATTTAAACAAAAGCTAAGTCTCGTCTCATGAAGCTGGATAATTAACTAAAATTAATCTATTCTCTTCAGGATGTTATACTCCACTGATTAAATAATCCCGCTCTATGTGGTAGATAGAAAGGAACTAACTCGGCTTATTCATTACATAACCTCGTAGGAATTTATCGGGCTTATCAAATATGAATGGAAATAATAATATAATTTCAAATAATTAAAAGGCTCAACATAAGGCAGCCTATTAATTAAATAGAAGTGAGCTTGAATAATTAACATGAGAGGCCCAATTGAAATAATTCATCGGCTCAAGTAATTAAATAAATCTTGGCCCAATAAATAAATAAATAATTTGATTAATTGGGCTTAATTAAATAAATCAAACGAGGCCCAACTGAAATAAAATAACTAAGGCCCAACTGAAATGATACAGCAGCCCAAATATGTGAATAATCAAAGGCCCATATAAATAAATTCAGAGGCCCATTCAGAAATTAAAATCGGCCCATATAAATAAATTCAGAGCCCAAAATTAATAAATAAGCCAGCCCAACTCAAGCCCACTGAAATTAAAACAAAATCGGCCCACTGAAACGAAGCCCAAATAAGGAGTCCAACATAATTAAATAAAATCCGGCCCAATGAAATGGCCCAATGTAATGGCCCAACACTCTTTTCTCCCTTATTTCCCCCTTCACAGCCGTTCACCCACATCTCTCTCTTCCTCTCAATTCTCATCTCTCTCTCTCTACATAACAGGCGATTCCCCTCCCTCTCTATCAAAGCTCCTCCGCTGCGGAAGCTCGCCGGGAAGCAGCGGCGTTAAGCCATCGTCACCCGCTGCTTTCCCCTCTCCGTCCGTTTCCGGCGACGTCATTGTCAAGCCGCCCTCTCTTTCGGCTCTCCGGCTCGACTCCGGCAAAGCAGCCCCCCCCCCAACGTTGTCTCCACCTCTCCCTTCTCTTCTTTCTCGTGCGACAGGTACCCCATGCGCCGGCCGGTCGCCACCGCTCCGATTTCAAACGGAGGCGCCGCCTGAGCCCTAGTTTCTTCCCCAAATCAGAGAGCGCCGCCGTCGCTGGAACTGGAAGTCCGACGTGATTCGCCTCTCTCTTCTCCCTCGAAGCTCCTCCCTCACAAAATTCAGATCTCCCTGCGTCTGGACGTCCGCCGCCTCCACAGCTCCGTCGCGAAGGGCCCCGGCGAAGGTGTCCGGCCGAGAGTACCGTCCTTGGCCATCGGCCCTCTCAAGAATTTCTGCTCCGAGCCCTGGTGCCTCATCGTCGTGTCGTCGCGTTGCCAACCCTGGGATCAGCGAGTTGTGGTCGTCATCGAGGTTCTTCTCTGACCGCGTCTGGCGATTCCCCGAGCCCCAACGCCACTGCTGCTACTGGAATCTTCAGCTTCGCCGTGCCGCTGCACTCCAGAATCGGTGAGGTTTGCCGCTGCTACGCACGAGTCCGACGAGTAGGGTCCGACGTTGCTGTTATTTTCGGAAAGCTCGCGAATGGCCGCTGCCCTCGTTGAAGAACCAGTGGAATGTCGTTACTTGATCTGAAATCGGCGAGGCTCGCCGTCTGTCTTCCGGTTCGACGGAACATACCAATTATCGGGTGACTTTTAAGAGCTAAGTCTTTATTCGATCTCCCTATTCTTCTCTAGTTTCTAGTAGTTGTTAAGGATGGAGGTTCTTAAGTTGGTTGTTCTAGAGTGCAGTAGGATGTAAAGTATAAATCTTTCTATGGTTATACATATTATGCCCATTTGATACTGTGGTAATATCTCAATATATGAATCATACTACTTCTGTGAAACGCCTTAAATCATGTATTCGCATATGGTTTGCTATGTCTCTCTGTAATATGCTTAATCCTATATTTCTGAACCTTTAATACATGAAGCATGCTCTGTTGGGGTGTAAAATGTGTATATGAAAGTAGTGAACTGATATAGCATAAAATACCTTGAGAATGTGTTGGTTGGCTGTTGTGTTGCTATTGTAATCAGTGGGAAGAACTGAAATGAAAACTGATTATTTGTTTTTCCTCAATGAATGCAGGAGGAAACGGGGAGAGGTATTGGAAGAATCGAAGTTAAAGTCTTACCTTGAATGTTGGTAGGAGCAGTGAAGAAAGATCTCTGTTCTTCTGAAATTGCTAAGTGAAGGATGAAGAATATGGTGTTCTTGGATGGAGTCAACTAAGTGTATTTGGTTTACGTGAGTTGATGTAGGCTAAGTGGAGGATTATTGTAGTGGGAAAAAAAATTGAGTAGTGGTGGGGAAAAGTGATGATAATGGTGTGGAGGAGTTGGGGAACAAAGGTTAATGGAAGAAAAAGAAATAAAAAAAAATGTAGAGAATAATTAATGATGTATTTTCTATGTCTCCGTGATTCTGTAACTGTAAAGTGGATCGCGTGCTCATATTTGCTTGTACTGTTTATTTAAATAAATCTCGATTTTGACATGTGATATCTCGCTAAAATCGATAAGTTATAAAATGAATCTAAATTAAATCCATAGATTTAATTCGTTCGTTGTTCTGATATGTAAATTAAATCCGCAGATTTAATTAACTTCTTGAGTCGGAAATAATTCCCGACCTGAGTAAAATAAAATCAAATTCCATCTCGCTTAAAAAAAATAAATAAATAACGTGACTTTGCTAAGTCAGTTATAACTCTGAAATAATATCATTGACTGCTTTAACAATATAAATTCAGGATCATAAGCTGAATTCATATCAGAATAATAACTGTTTTCATTCACTGATGAACAAAAATAAACACTCATTACTGGATTTAAAATATATAAAAGAGCGGGTCACTACAAAAAATAAAATGAACAAAAGGAAAAAAAAAAAGACTAAATTAGCGGCGGCACCTAGCCGCCGGCGGTAAATAGCAGCGGAAAGGTCGTCGGTAAATCTTTTAAATATATAAATTTGTTAATATTAAATATACCGGCGGCGAGCGCTTTCGGTGATTAGCGGTGGCGGCACTGCCGCTGGTAATTGTGGCCGGACGGCGGTGGTTCTATTGCCAGACGTCACCGACGGGCTCCGCCGCCGGTGATTAGCGGCGGCCCATCGCCGCCGGTAACTTATTTACGTATATAAATTAATTCATATTACGAATACAGGCGGCAGCGGCGGTGCCGCAATTTTGAAACACACAGCTCATCTCAGTCGTCGTCGGTGGGCCGCCGGTATTTATGCATTTTTTTATAGTGACATGGGCTGAATATATATAAAAAAAATAATAATAAATTCTTTAATTTGAATTCTAACAGCTCCATTGCCGATTTTATTTATTTATTTATTTTTGTTTTCTTCTTTTTCTTTCACAACCACTTTTTCCAGCCTTTAATTTTTTATTTTTTTCCTTTCTCAACGACATTCTTGCCTTAGTTTATTTTTATATTATAATATCATGATTGGTTGATAGAAGCATAAAATGGTAGATTATTCATTTCTTGATTTTATGTGGTCATTTTAAGGCATATCCAAATTCATTGAATCCACATATATATATGCAACTATAGAGAGATCTCATTACAAAGAGAAACTATAGTTTCTAATACAAAATCTATGTGCTTTATGGCGAATAACACCATATCACATTTCTAACATAACTATACTATTTTTGCGCTTTCGCAATCTAAAAAATAAAAAATGTATTGTTAGGAATCTCCAATCTTAGGTTGAGTTGGTTGCTCAGGTTTTCCCACTAAATGCATTATATATGTATGCGCACTATTATAACGTTCACTATATGTGCAGTAATTTTTTTTTTTACTTACAAGTTTGAAACATAAAATGAAATTGAGGGAAATGATCTACCACTCCCCAATTTCGGCACTTGTATTTCAACTATTTCTTGATTCCCATTAAAAAAGTTTGAAGTGAATCTTTACGGACATGTTTGAAATGTGATATGGATTTAAAAATGCTTTCATTTGATGCATTTGTAATGTCCTTCTCTGAGTTAAGGCACACGTTTTTTCACAATAAAATGATCCAACTTCCTCGTTGTTTTTAACTATTTGATGCAGGTTGTAAATATTAATTGAATACCAATATAATGTTAGAAGTTGTACCAAACTTTAATCCCCAAAAAGAAAAAATGTTTGTACCAAGTTAGGCATGAACACAAAGGGAGTAAGCATCTGCTAATGTAGCATTTATCCCAAAGTGAAACAATGATGATAGATGGAAGTAGTTAAAAAGCATGAAAATAAAACTTTCATTCATTTTATTGCAAAATCTTAACATAATAATACGTTTTAATCATGTGTGTCTATCTTTATGCAATGAAAGTCCAACTCTAATTAATCATGTGTGTGTTTATCTTTATGCAATGAAAGTCCAACTAGATTGCACGAGTATATATGCAGGGCTACGAAACCATAACATGTACAAGTTTGTTTATTTCAAGAGGCGTTCTATGAGAAAAGGAGAATGGTTGCATAAAATGCAAGTTGAATTGGTGTAAGCCTAGTAATATACTAATATATAAGGAGATTTTCTTAGTAAATGCATCTTATGTTGCTAGTTTTTTTTTATTATGCCTAACTATTATCAGACAATAATCATTAACCATTCTGCCGCTTGACAAACACACCCACACAATAATCATCTTTTTTTTTTAGGCGGAAGGCGTGTATTTTATTACTCAAGATCATTGCATACAATATCCCTCAACCACATGGGATAATCACTCGTCCAAACCTTCCTATGCTCAATACTACGCACATACTGTGTCAGGCTGTGCGCGGCCTCATTCGTCGTGCGATACATGTGGAACACTCCCAGCAAACAATTATCTTTGGCCACCGTAAGGATATCGCAGATGTCTTGAGAAAGGAAGTCTCTGTCATCATTTGGTCCAGCCATGATCCTAGCCACCAACATTGAGTTAATGAACACACTAAAAGGCGATAAATACAGCTCAACATGAAGAAGAATGCCGTGAACAACGGTCATAACTTTTGACATAAACGGATTAGACGTCAGCTTTGTGCGCTTAGTCATCGCTGCACAGATCTTACTCTCGCCATTTAGCAATAATCATCTTTTCTAATGTTGCATTTTATGGTATAAGATGCAATCTTTTTTAACCGTCTTTCGATTTTTTCCCACATCGAGCTCGTAGTGAATATTCTCTATCCCACATCGAACTCATACTCAAAATGCTTATTCTTTTTTATCTATAAAAGGGCTCTTGTTTTCTTTTCTTGGCACCAAAATCTTCATAATTTAAGAGTACTATTGGCGTTGCTATAATTTGGTAAAGTGGTTGATTGTAGATGGCGGCGCGTGGGGGTGCACGAAACATTTTCAGACGTCAATTACCAAATGTATTGTCCTCATTCCTTCAATTTTAACTTTTGCTTTTTACCATGTTAGCATTCTCCATTTGTATCAATTTTCGTGCGCTCTTTTATTGTAATGGTTTCTTTTTTTTTCAATTTACAGCAATAAGGGACTTTTATTTTGAAGGATTAACTTTAATAGATAAAAAATAATAATATTAATATTTTATTTACTTAATACAAACGATTAGTTTTAATAGATAAAAAAATAATTATATTAATCTTTTATTTGCTTAATAGGATTAAAACGTGGTATATTTCAAGACTTTTAATTATTTTATCATATAAATAAATTAGTTCTGTTTGATTTATATTCCGTTAAAAAAGTGGGTGAAATTGAAGAAATGAAATTCCTATAAATAGTGGCTTACGCTAGCAAATTTGTTCCAACAATTCACTCCACAAAAGAATAAAATTATAATTGATAAATGCAATTAAGAAGCAAACTAAAATGAGCAATCTATAATGTGATAAAGAATTATATTTTACTTTAGAGGACATACATTGAGAATGGGAACAACTTCTAAATAAACAACACAATCAATGGTAAATGTAAAGAAGAAGAAAATAAAAAGCACACGAAGCATAAATTACAACCATTTTTAAACTTGAAGTTGCAACATGTGAATTTTTATGTAATTTGATATACATAGGAGTAAGTGATGATATCATGATAATGAAAACGATGCCAACATTATTAGTAGTCCCTCAATTTTGAAGAAATATTGATAGAAATGAGTGACACAAATTTTAATAAAAGTGGTTTAATGTATTGTAAGTGAAGAAATATTTTTACTTTAAGGGTAGTGATATAGTAAATAATGGGATAAAATAAGCAAATAAGTTGATATATTGAAACTTTTTTATGAGGTAGTGCCTATAAATGAAATGAAACTTTTTTGTAGACATCCCAAAATAACAAATTAAGACTATTTTTCTAAGATGTAAGGAATAATAAACAATGCTTGCAATGTAATATTAGACTAACTTCAATGCTTTGGACTATTTTGTTGCCGTTACTACACCAAAATAGTACGTACTAGAAATGTTTTGGTTGGAGCTCAAAAAAAGAAATGTTTTGGATAGTCTCTATCTCACATTGAACTCATACTTGAAATACTTTTTTTTTTTGACAAATTAATGATTATTAAACAAAAAAAATTTAATGATTGCACTACAGTGGGTTCAAACCCAATATCTTTGACTTTAAGCATTAATCATTATGTCGTTAGGCCAACACACACACACCATACTTGAAATACTACTTAATTTATTATTTTATTGATAAAAGAGCTCTTTTTTTTTTCCTTCCAACCAAAATATTCCTTAGGGTCAATTTACTTTGATGAAAAATGAGCGAAAAAAATATTTTTTCACTATTTTTCCATATTTTCACTATGATAGAAAATTTTATCCGGACATGAAATATTTTTTCTCGGGCAACTCATTTTCTCTCAAATATTGGAAAATATTATCTTTAGATAATGGTGTGAAAATATTTTTCAACATTTCCTTTATACCAATATTAACTCATGCGGCACAGACATATATGCACCATTTTAGAACAAGATTTTGGTGCACCATTTGGTCAATCTTGTGCAAAAGTGCCTCACCAAATTTGGAGTTTCTGTATCATAACAAATTGCTATCGAGGCTAATTAAGTTCTAGCACAACATACAATCCTTGTGAATTATATTATCCTAATACTTTTCATCTTTAATAAACATATGATAAAAATGAGAAAAATATAATATTTTCTTATTTTTTTATCCATCATTTTCTAGTGAAAATTATACAATTAAAATAAATACACCATTAAGAGTAATTTTTGCTTTGCTATAATTTGGTAAAGTGATTGATTGTAGATGGTGACGTGTGGATGTACATGAAACGTTAGCAAACGTCGATTATCAAATGTATTGTGCTTCATTTCTTTTGTTTTTGTACTTTGCGTTTTGCCATTTTAGCATTCTCCATTTGTATCAATTTTGGTGCACTCTTTTCTTTTGTTGCTTTATTTGCTTTTTTTCAATTTACACCAATCTTTTTTTTGTTAGTTTGTATTGTTAGATTTTGTTCTATCAAAAGAGATTGATTTGTAAGTTGGACAGCCATGACCCATCTTTTGTAGGAATTTACTTAAGTGAGTACAATACCTGAGAGGTCAATTTACTACAATATGTGATAACCTAACTACGTTTTGATAATGTCGTGATATTATCCTAATTAATTATATTTAAACAAGGAATTAATAAGTCAGCAAATGTGGTGAAGTCCTACAAGCTACAACTCCCGGAGATGATGTTGCTGGTGGATTCGGTAGGGAGAAAGTTCGAGACGAAGCGCACGTCATGGAAGGATGGTTGGGCAGATCGAATTTGGCGGGAATAGGGGACAAGCTCATCTGCGAGTTCATACAAAGCGGCAGTGGAGAAAATGAGGATCTGCACCTCAAGGTAAGTTTATTCCGTGCATGATAAGCAGCAAAAGGTGGAGATCGTTAAAAAGAATGTACATTTTCTTTTTAATTGGGAAAGATTAGAACAATGCAGAAAGATTGTATGTTGTGCTGGAACTTAATTAGGTTCGATTGTAATTTGCTATGATATAGAAACTCCAAATTTGGTGAGCCACTTTGCACAAGATTTGACCAAATGGTGCACAAAAATCTTGTTTTAAAATGGTGCGAGCTGTAATTCTTAAAAAAAAAAAAAAAAAAAAAAAAAACTTGTAAAATTATATAAAAATAATAATAATATTTCGTCAAAAAAAAGCTATACAATATTCATTATTAGTCTAATAATTGAAGAAGATTAGTGGGGGAAATAAGAGACAAGAGATGAAGACATGATCCGTTTGAGTCGCCCTTCACATGCATTTTCCAATTATTTCCGTTTCCAACGTTCAATTATACACTCTTTGCTTTTCATGCACAAAAAGCTTATTATATAAAGGGAAAATTGAACCTAAATATACAAACTTTGCCAAAAATTCATATTTGACGCGAAGTTAGGATTTTACATTTTAATACACCAACTTTCGTTGTTGTCCAAATTTGACACGACTTAATTCTTAAAAATTCAAAAAACAACTCATTTTTGTAAATAATTATACAAAGACCCACTTATGTTATAATTTGGGACATTTAAATCAAAATAAGATATTTCCTTATGATGTTTTCTTTTAAACCATTTTAGGCGCGGATCAAAGATTAAAAGAAAACATCATAAGGAAATATCTTGTTTTGGTTTAAATGTCCCAAATAATAACATAAGTGGGTCTTTGTATAATTATTTACAAAAAGGGGTTGTTTTTGAATTTTTAAGAATTAAGTCGTGTCAAATTTGGACAACAACGAAAGTTGGTGTATTAAAATGTACAATCCTAACTTCGCGTCAAATATGGATTTTTGGCAAAATTTGTGTATTTTCACGCAATTATCCCTTATATAAATTAGTGTTAATTTGCAGGATGCATATTGCACAGGCAATCATATGCAATCGGCAACGACTTAACCTCGTAGGTAGGCAAATGTTATTCGCCAATCCCAATTAACCTTGATTTGTGTCTAATTAAATCTTAATTATGAATTAATTAATTTTGCTGTAAATGACGTTCAGCCTTTTACGAGTGAACGACTTTGATTTACTTCTTTATTATCTGATCATTTAAACTTATAATTCAAAATAGAAAAATAATGAATAGGTGGAATTGGATTGGTGATGGACCAAACCCGAACTACTATTTGATAGAATCAGCCAGTAACATCTGAGTAAGGATGTCAAGGTTAACTAATCGAATTTCAGGCAAATCTATCAAATTATCAAATTATTCGGGTGCATATTAATGAAATTGAAAAATTTTCGGGTTAAACTTTTCAACCCTAATCCTAAACGTTTGGGTTTCAGGCCAACCAATCGGACTAGTCAGACTCGAAAATTTATTTTAAAAAATAACTAATATCTTTTTCTTTATAATATAATATTTGTAATAAACAAATACACACATAAATAAGTGATGTTTCAACACCAACTTACATAATAACTAATATGCAACTCTCATAGATATAAAGATGCAATATTTTTGTTAAATAATCATCATTTTTTAATTTTACATATAAATGTTTCATGTTAAGTATTGAATTAAAAGTACAGAAAATTGAAATGATGAGCGTAATTTTCTAATATTGAATTTTTAATATTAAATTAAAACACATTTCACAAATTTTTGAAAAAAATATCTTATCATACTAATTTTCAGAAGTCAAAAATTTAGTTGAAAATCAAATAAAGAAGAAAAAAATCAAATAATTAAAAAAAAATATTATTTTCAGGTCAACCCTAAGGTTTTGGGTCATATATTTTCAAGCCAATTCTATCGGATGTCGGACTATCGAGATTGCGGACTATTATTATTATCGGATTAAAAATTTCAATCTTAACCCTTGCGAAGTGGCAGACTATATCGGGCAAATTTATGAGTTTCAGGTTACATCGACATTCCTCCATACTCTACCCTCTACATAGACGAAATGATGTGTACTGACAACCTAGGTTTGACTTTCGATGCTTTTTTAAACTATGAGAATTAGTAACGTGTATTATTTCATTAAATAGCGTTAACTTTTTATTTTATTCTCTGTTGACTCTTTGGTAGCTTATTTTAATTTTGCCGCTAGCGAAAGACAAGAAAAAGGTCGGCGTGGTACTAATATTTTATGATTGTTGTGAAATATATATATACACATGAATAGAGGGAAATAGATCAAGAAACTTGTTTGATTTGTTTCATATATACTAATTAACGTAAGTCTATCTTCAAAGTTGTGAGTGATTACTTGTTGCCAACGAACAAGGAATTCATCAAGATTCAAGATCTTACCAAGATGACGGTAACCTCTCTCTCTCTCTCTCTCTCAGACATTTGTGTGTAAAATTGTTATGTATCTATTCATTTCGAAATAAGGTAGGTTAATTTTTTTCTTTGTTCTTTTATCATTCCGAGAGCGAACATAAATATATGGATTATGAAGTTATAAATTTTATGGAAAAGACATTGTATGTTTATTTTTATTTTTGAATGGAATTGTATGTTTATTATTTGAGCTGCCCAATCTAGCCATCCTTACTTGCCAGTTCGTCCTGCTCCGGCCCAAACTAGTTGGGATGCATTTTTCATGACCCAAAAAATCATTTTGGCCCGGCCCGACAGAATTGGAACCACCTGGTGGTCTGACTGCTTTACTTTGACACCTCTAGTTATAATGAGTTTGAACTTCGATAGAATTTATTAAATTATTTTTGGTATATTTTTAAATCAAAAATAATTTTCGCCCTTATTTTTATTTTTTTGAATGAATTTTTTTCGGCCATTTCAGACCACGGAAATGCGTGTGCACATGTGTTGCGCCGGATGTGAGAGCAAGATCAAGAAAGCCCTCCACAAGGTCAAAGGTACATCAATTTCTTTTCGCCGTGAAAATTTTATTCAAATTCTATTGCTTCAAATTTTTATTATGCTTATCACGTTTAATTTATTAAGGATGTGTTCTCAAATTTATCATGGAAAAATAAAGGATAAAAAAAATTATCCTTTTAAATTTCTTATTTTTTACAAAAAAGAATTTCACCTTTTTCCATTCCTTATTTTCACTCTATAAATGGATAATATTATCCCTCCAAAAATTCTACTCCTTTTCTCATAAATGTGAATTGTTGAGCCCAACTATAATCTGAAGACGTCAATCGAGTTTAGTCCTAATTCTTACGAGGAACAAGCTAAGCATATAAGTTGGGAAATGGGAAGTAGATGAGCTAACTTAAATGAATTGCCAATATAGCGTATATACCTAATTTTCAACGTGATAGCTTTCAGCTAGCTAGAAAAAAAATCATTTTCGTGTTATTTCAAATACTATTATATATCTGAATTTAAATTAAAAATGAAAAACATCACAATTTAAGATATGAAGTTATTTATTTGTACAAATATTAGACGTGCATAAGTTATGCATACTTCAATTTAATTGTTTATAGTAGATTTAATTACTTTCAAATTTAAAGTTTTAAACTTAAATCTAGTTTTTCTTACTTAAATATCTTTAATGGAATATGTTGGGAAACAACATCTTCAGATTAATTAACTTAAACCAAAAAGTTTGTTTTCCTTAGTAGATATACATTCATATGTATTCAAATAAGATCAAACTAATTCCACAAGCAAATAAAAATAATACTACTAGATTATTTATGTCAATATCACATAATTGTTTGTTAACAATATGTTCTCTCCAAAACATAAAGTTGCTTAAAAAAATTTCAAAGTTAGTGAAAGTATATATGTAATGTTTTAAATTGATTAAAGTAAATAAATATTGGATGAAAAATCAGGAGTGGACGAAGTAGACATAGACATGGGCCTGCAGAAGGTGACGGCAACCGGGTGGGCCGATCAAAAGAAAGTCCTAAAAAGCGTCAGGAAAACCGGAAGAAGAGCCGAGCTGTGGCAATTTCCGTACAATCCAGAGATGCGAAACCACAATGTTACCGGTCACCACGACCACAACCAACAAAACTACGGCGGCCCGACGCCGGGCTCCTCCTACAACTACTACAAGCACGGCTACGACCACCATGCCTATACCTATGCTGGAAGCTCCACTATATTTGGAACTCGAACGGGGGATACCTTTAGTGACGAGAACCCACGTGCATGTTCTATAATGTAATCACAACACACAGTTTGATTTTCATGTAACATTTTTAATTCTATGTTGTGTTGTTGGTTATAGAATTAAGTATCTATATCATGTAGCGTGAATCATAGTGACGTCAAATTTTGAAATTAAATTTAATTTTGATAACATTAATTAATTTTAGTAATTAAGCAAGTTTTGATTACTAGTGTTGCACGTATCGTGAATTCGGCAGCATATCCTCTTGCGAGGAATGGCGTTGTAGAACCATGTGCTCATCTGATTTTTCAATGTAGCTTATTGTGGCTATTGTATCGTTGGATTTTAAGTCGGAGTAATAATACGGTATGTTTTTCTCTAATAATAATAATAACAATATATGTGTAGTTTTATTTTTCTGATGAAGTATAGGATATTATTGATTTTTAGTATTTCTAAATGCAAATATATGTGTATCTCTCACGTTGTGCTGTATATATTCTGGACGAAAAGAGTACAAATTTGTAGCATTTTAAAATTTAGAGTCTCTCTTCACTCCAAAAACTATATATAATGTTGGGTATTAGATGTACTAATTAATTCCGCCCTCAATATAAGTGTGACACAATATTTAAGCTCGACCGATATGAAAATGAAAAAAATAGCACTGATATTTTTAACGTGTTTCAACCAAATTGTCTATGTTAGAGTCAATGTTGACTCCGACAATGTTGGATTGAATGTTGATAACATTCTTGTTGTCAATATTTCTGGGAACCAGCCAACATTCTGGAGTTTGCCTTGAAGCTGTACTTTGACTCTCCATTTATAACTGTATATATTTAATCTTTACCTTCTTTTTACGGTTTATTATTCTTTGGTATTAGAATAAAGGTTTTATGCTTGTTGACCACATTTTTAATAAGTGGAAAGGTAATTTATCATGGTCCAAAGTAGTGGACTGTTAGTTTCTATTTTTCAGGATCCATGATCTCTTCAACCAACATTCCAGACTGGTTGACTGACAGTTTTCAGAGGTGGATTGCAGCGGTTATAGGAACATTTTGGAAGTGGGAAGTGGAGAGAAGTGACCACTACATGAAGGTCTATAAAAGCAGCAACAAACCTCATTCATTCTTACGTTTTGGAAGTGCAAAATTAGTGGCCTAACATTTACTCACAACCCATCTCGTTATTTTCCTGCTGCAAATATGATACCGGTTCTTCAAGGATTGCTTTGACGAATGAGGCTTAGACAACTAATTTGTAAAGTCTCTCTTTATATTGACGGGAGGTCAAGGGCAAGAGTTGAAGTACAAGGCCATTGGAGCGTAGCAGGTTGTTTGTTTTGGCTGTGTAACATTTGTTATTCAGTTGTGTTTTCTTTCTGTGTTGATTCGACATTCTAGTGCAATGAGTAGGTAGGTTGATTTATCTTAGGCAGCCAATCTGTAAAGATAGATCACCAAGAGATCCAAATCTGTACTTTGTATTGTTGATTATCATAGTAATTTTAACCTTGAGGCACTCACAGATTATAGTTATATAATCCGTGAAAAAGTTATTCTGTGTGTTATTAATTTCCGCTGCATGTTGGTTTCAATGTTATTAACATTCTGTTGATAACATTCCTATCAATATTACTTTTCGTTTTACACAGTTTATACTTTTTGATAATTTGGGGCACTAAACTCTTTCAGCCTACATCCACGGACACACATCAATATATTAGACAATCTAAGAAGAAGGAGTACAAATACCACATTGTATTTAATTTGTATCTGCCCGCACAGATGTTATTTCTCAATTCACTTTTATCATCGTGTAACTTCAACACTGAAATTTTTCCTCACAAGATGCATGTTTCTCTCTTTATTAAAGATCGGAAATGTTTCTGATTTTGGTGTGTCTTCAAGGTTGCTGCGAGACCTTCAATTTATAGGCAAAAAACTAGCTGGAATGCAACATATTGCAGCAAAAGTTGAAATTCATGTTGTCATAAATGTTGGGCATGCAAGAGCTACAAAATAGAGAATAGCTCTTTTGACTAACATATATATAACTTAGAAAATTATAGTCTCCCATGGAAATGTGAGAAAAAGATCCTTTATTCTTATTCATTTATTCTTATTATCTCTTGTATCAAAGTAATGGATAGATAGAAATAATATGATATATTAAGCCAAATTTACAATATTCATATATGTTAGCAAATGTCTACACACCGGCTCGATGAAATGCTTGGTTTAGGTACGAAGTGTTAATCCCTTGAAAGCTATCTTCTCATCGTCGCTAAGAAATCGAAGAAATAATTTCATTGCATATTTATGAGCATGATCTTATAATATCTTCTAGCATATTCTCCTCTCGGATTTTTATTTTTCTTTTATCTTCACCACAAATAAATTCTTTTAGGGAAACCTTAATTGCTTTTAATTATTATTAATATCTAAATCTGTATAGATTTACATGCGCCACTCTCTATATATATATATAACATGCCAGTTGTTTTCTTGCACATTTAACAGCATGGAAGCTCAACTATTCGATTAAAATCCTTGTTCAATTACTTTATGCAAATTATTTACATTAAAAATGATTGTTTCTATACGAAATGTTAATTCCGTGAAGGTTCTCTCCACGAAAGAATTTTGACAGTTGTGAAATTGCAAATTTGTGGAAATTTTCGAAATTAATGCACCAAATTAAGTGTATGTATTTACTCACCAACTTTATATAAAAATTCGAGCAAAACCCAGAATTTGGTCGGATTTACAACCAATTAATCCTTATTTTTATAGTTTTTATAAGTTACCGCAAAATGTAATAAGAGTAGATTAGATAAAAAAGAATATTTAGTCCCCGAAACACTAATTTCTAGTTGTGTAACATTTATAGCACATAAACAGATAACCAAGGAATCTATATCCTACGACGAAAATCATCATCATGAACAAGTTGGTCCATTTCTGCGGCTCCTTCAAACCTTGTCGAATCAAGAAGCCATCGCCATAGATCAAGCACTCACCTTCAATTCTCTCCAAGCATTTCCCCTTCCCTTGTTCGCCGCCGAACTCGTTTATGAGGAAGCTTTCGAAAGGGTACTTGAAAACGCTCAAATACTGCATGAAAGTCCAGCATTTGGGCATCGAATCCTTGCTCAGAAAGTAGCCGGAGAAGAGGAAGAAGGAGCCCATCACTCCCGCAATCACGGACGTTCCCGTGATGAAATCCGGCACCAGCGCGCTGAAGCACGCCACGAAGGAGTTGGCCATCAGTATCACCATCCAGACCACGAGAGCGAAGTAGAGATATTGCTCAATATTTTGGCTCAGTCCCACAATCCAGTATACTGGAGTAGCGAATAATAGCGCCGCTATTAGGAGGAAAGGGAGGAAGACCAGAGCGTTTGCCACCACGTACGAGGACATCCTGTACGCTCCCCTCGACGTCTCTCTCTCTAGAATCCTCCTCTCTTGCAGGAATATTGGCAGAGCCTCCGTTGTCGTTGAGATCAAGAATGTGAGAGTGAAGGCGAAGAAACCTACTTGGTTTTGCACCTTCTTTCTCTCCTTGTCTCCGAATGCGTCCATGAAGATCGTGCCTAGCACAATTCCTGCTACTAATGATTGGATTGTTTTCGTCACGAATAGCTGTTTGGTTCGGAAAATGTTACGCGCGAATCTCTGGCCGAGGACGATAGTCTCATCGAGATGAGAATTGCAGTATGAGTTATGATTCCCTTCTTCGTGATTAATCAAGAAATGTTCGTCTTCATCAACATCGCTCTGTTTCTGAGCTTCGACGTCTGCATCGATGGCGAACTCGAGCACGTTGACACGAGGAGGGATGACGTGACCGGCGGCCTTGATCCTCTCCTCGAGGAGAGCTAGAGAGCCGTTGTGAACAACTGCGCCGTTGTTCAGCAGTATAACATGATCGATCAACTCAAGAATCCGGAACCCGGGTTGATGAATGGTTACCACGATCGTCTTGTGCTGATTCTTGGCCATTGATTTGAGCAGCGATATGACATCCAGTGCCGACGCGGAGTCGAGCCCCGACGTCGGCTCATCGAGGAGCAGAACGGAGGGATCGTGCACTAGATCCACCCCGATCGACAACCGGCGCTTCTCGCCGCCGGAGATTCCCCGGCTCGATTCATCGCCGACTCTAACGCCGCTGATGTGATCAAGTCCGAGCTGATTGAGCAGCTTCTGCACTCTGGCGGCCACCTTGTCGCGACCGGCCTTGAGCCGGAGGCGGGCGCTGTAGGTGAGCGTCTCCTCGACGGTTAGGAGGGGGAAGAGGGCGTCGTCTTGCGTCACGTACCCCGAAACCCTCCGAAAATGGGGCGGGTTCATAGGTCGGTTGTTGACCAGGACGCGGCCGGAGAGTCTGGCCGGGACGATCATCCCGGCCAGAATCTCCAGCAGCGTGGTCTTGCCGGCGCCACTGGGGCCCGCGACCGCGGTGAGCTTCCCCGGGTTAGCGTCACAGGTCACGTTTTTGAGGAGGAACTTGGAACATTGGTTGTGGTCGAGACATGAGATGAAAGGTAGCCGGTTGAAATAATCGTTGTATCTTGAAGACAATTCGTAGGAGACGTTATCGGTGTTGAGCTTGTAGTGAGAAGTTTGTAGGTGAGATTGGATGGGTAGCTCCATTGGTAGAGAAATAATTGGGTAGTGAGGTAGAGGAGGGAGATGACCTAATTCTTTAAATTAAATGAAACCCTTTTCTTTATAGGTAGTGAGAGAGGTGTATGAATGCATGCATGGGCATTTGTTTCGTGATTCATGGCCCTATTGCGCCTCAAACGGTTGAGATATTTTTTTCTTTCTTTTTAAATTTGGACAGGTAACACTTAGTCAATCAGAAATGGTACTAATCATGTGGGCTACCTCAAGTTGAATTATCCCACTATACAAGGAGATTTTTGTTGGGGAGAGAGAGCGAGAGAGAAAGACACATGAAATGTTACATGGTAGTTATAAAGTTTTTCGTTATTGTTGAGAAGACATGGTACATATAGGGTTAGCATAATTATTGCGATGATATACAGTTTGTTGCTTCAAGAATTTGAATATATATATGGGTGAGCCAAATATTTTTTTAGGAGGGTTCAATTATATGTAATCTATAGAAAAAATAAGATTAATTTTTAAAATAATATTAGAGATAATTAATAATAATTATAATATAATTGTAATATCATTTTAGGTTATATCACAATATCAAAATTAGAAAATAGTGTTCATAAATCCACAAAAATATATTGGACCTCAAATTAATAAGTACAGAAAATTAATTAGTAGAAGCTATCAATTAATTTCACTAACTTGATGAAAGCGTTCAGTGGATGGATTAGAACTGTGTTGTAACGTAGCATCACCATTATTACCTATTCTCGCGAAACCATAGTATTAAATGTTGATATTACCAATGTCAAAAGATATAGTAGTGTTTTTAATATGCAGGGACCAGCATTAGGGGTACACCAACTTCGTATATTCATTCACTACTATAACCTAGGCGACTACGACTGCAAATTGTCAGTGGTTGCCACTTGCCATTAAAACTTTGCTATATATGCTTAAGATTCTTTAAATTTTTAATTTTTTGGGATTTTTTATTGTTTCCCAACAAAATTGTTTAACAAGTAGACACAATCGATCCCATTTCATATTATTTTACAATAATAATAATAATAATAATAATAATAATAATAATGTTATTATTATTATTATTAGCCTAATCTTTTTTTATTTAATTATTATCATAATCATGAAACATTCAAGAATTCCACTCCAATCACAATTCTAAAGATTTTATAAGATTTTATCACATGTTTTCGGTCGGACTCTTTGGGTCTCTTCTTTCGTCGTTGCTTGGTTCTGCTTTCTTTGTTAGTGGTTTTTGTTGTCGCGTTTTCATGTTTGTTTCGGGTGGGTGGAGCGGGGGCTGTTTAGGGGCAATGGTTCCGCCGGAGCTTTTGAGACAATCCCAATTCCGCTCCTCCCCCGTCTTTTGACTTCGTTTATGACGAGCACTCTTTTTCCTCTGTTAGGTTTTTTTTCATTGGGTTTGTCTGTCAGAGGTTTTAACGAGACTCGGCCCTTTGTCTGCGTCTTGTGCTTCAAGGATTTTTGTTGTGTTTTTTGTTCTTTTTCTTAATAAAATCTTTATTTCATTCATGAGATTTTATCACATATAAATTTATTACTATTTCAATCCAAGACTTATTAATTTTTTGTATACAAATTTATTATATAAATTTAATAAATGTTAAAAAAAATCAAGCTCAAGGAAATATGTCACTAAGGCCTACTAAAACCTAAATCTTTTAAACACATTACACGAGCCACAAGAGACAATTGTGAATGAGTCTTGCAACCAGGTCACAGTTCCTTATCAGCAACAATCAACTTATTATATAGTAATTGTGCTTCAGGGTTTGGGGGTTCTTCAATGTTATGAATGTTATATTGAGATGCAGCAATATCCATCACCATATTCTAATAATTATCTTCATTGTCCTCAATATATATCTTCAAAGTAATGATATATATTCAGTCGTGGGCATGTCAATTTCTCCATGAAACCTCCAATTATAGTTTTTTCGCACAAATCCATTTTTTGCAATGTGATATTGAACGTCTTTAGTGCTATAATATATATTATCACATTTCCTACACGAATACTTAACCTTTTTCCCATCCATTAAATCTCATCTACTATTAGCAAAATTTATGAATTCTTGAAAACCTCTTTGAAATTTGGGATTGAAAGTTCCATCGCGTAGAAACCGCCGATATATCCACTCACGATTTTCGCTCATTTTATCTAATGTCTAAATAATACGATGTTAGAAAATTTTAACAAAACCTATAATTTTATAATTAGGACATTGAATTTTAACATGATAATATAGAATATTGAATTTTAAACAACTAAAAAGCAAATCAAACACAACAATATGTAAACGACTCCAGATCATCACCATATAATTAACAATAAAATGAGATGGAACACAACTATCCCTCAACCTAATCTTCATTTACTATCTGGATACATGCTCATCTAAAATTTAAAACTAGACCATAGCCGCTATTTGAGCCATAGTTAAATATAAAAAATGAAGAAAATACTTACCCTCGTAGCAACTCTCTTTCCTTGGTCTCTGCCTTTGTTTTGTCTTACTCCATTACAACAACATATATAAACAAACATATAAATTTTTTAGAATTAGCTATCACTTTACATAAATTCCATCAAAATAAGAAAATAAAATGAATGAATAAGAATACAAAAAAAGAAATATTAATAATTAATCATTATAGTTATACTAATCACTTTAGTTATAATAATTAATTATAAATAATATATTAATACTGATAATGAATCTGTGAAGACTTTCAAAACATAGTTCTCGAATTGCAAGGATTTTCATATTCCTTATATGTTTATTTTGATATTCCTTATATATGGGATTTGGATGAATCATCAGTTTATATTTGGTCTTCTTCCATTAATTAGTCAAATACTCTAGCTCCAATGATGAATAAATTTCTTGTTCCAGTTTTGCATACTAGCATTTGCACTCGTGCAACGCGCGAAACATATTTTTATATTTTATTATATATAAAATTTATATTAATTTGATTATTATATACAAAATCTAAATATAATTAAAAAATACTGTAATTTAAGATAAATATTTTAGTTTAATATAAAAAATAAAGAATAATCCACATTAATAAAAATTGATATTGTGAAAAAAAGAAAACAATACTATAAGTTAAAAGATAATTGAAAAAAAATAGATTTATTCAAAAAAAAAAGAGGAGAGAGGAGAGAGAATCTTCTTAAGTTTTAATCTTTAAACAAATATAATTTTTATATTTTAAATCTAATATTTACAGTATCAAATTAAAGCTCATGTCATGATCTTTAATTTGATATATATGCATATCAAATATTTTATAATTAGTCGAATTTCACATTTTTAGAAAAGAAATAAAATAGAAAAAAAAGGAAAAAAAAAGATGTATAGGTTATAAATAAACCTTTAATTTTATTCCCCCAAGTAAAAAAAAACCTTTAATTTTATTATAATCACAAATTTGCCACTCAATTTTGAAATTGATTTGAAATCAATTTGAAATTGAGAACTCCCTTTTTAATATAGTATAGATATGCATGCGAGTTTTTCATCAGGTTTGGGCAAGGATTATATTATTACATGGGTATTTCAATAGTGTTTTTGTAGTATGGAGAGGTGGCAAATACACAGAAACTATATACTACTTTTTTTTTAAAAAAAAACGAGAAACTATGTACTACTTTAATTTAAGGATATCCACCATGGGTCACAAAGAAATATACATAGACATCCTATAAAATTAAATAGCAGAGGTAGTTACATTTAATAATTCATAGTATAGCATTTAACATGATGATCGTGAATTGATGAATCTACTAAACAGTGGAAGCAAAGTCTAAAGAATGAAGTCATATATAGCTAATTCCACCAAAATCCAAATCCCCACATTAATTAATTTTACCAACTCTTGTAAAAAGAAGGAAACAAATGGAATAAGAATACAATTAAAAAAAAAAAAAAATCACTTACCAGGAAGATGGCTGCCCCGCGTCCGGCGACTGGACGAATGGAGGGGGTAGCTTCCTGATCGGCAACTGGTGACTTGAACGGACGGAGGGACGACTGAAACCGACAGAAATCAATAGAAATCAAATGAACACATATCAAAATCAAAGAGAAAAGCTAACTCAAAATTAAATAAATAAACCGTAGATTCGACGGAGGGTGACGGGGACCGGCGACCGTCGCTAAGCGGGACGCTGGCGGGACAGGGCGGAGCTGGGGCGGCGCTCCAACCAACGACTGGACAACGCGAGCAGGGCGGGGGCAAGCTCTTCTCTGGCGGTAGCTAGTTGCAGGGACGGGTAGGGACGGCGGCGGGATGGGGGCAGGGGACGGCGACGAGATTTATGGCGCGAGCGGCGGAGATTAAGTCCGCGAGGGAGATTGATAGCCGATACAGAGAGAGAGTGGTTGTAACAGTCCGGCTCCAGACTTGACGGCTGTCCCCACAAACCAACACGAGTCTTTTCTAGCGTGTTTTGTCCTCACTCGCACGCTCCCCGAGAAACTTCCCAGGGGGTCACCCATCCTGAAATTGCTCCAAGCCAAGCACGCTTAACCTTGAAATTTCTTCCACATGGGCTCCAGAAAAGAAGATGCATATATTGTTGATATGAGTAGCCCCTATCAAATTATTTAAACTCTCCTCGAATATGCAGTCTCATACCTGCATATTCTCATAATCCTTCTCGTTCGGGTGTGTTCCGGTTCATCCCTGTGCCCCTCCGCTTGGAAATCTTAATCGGAGCCGCTCCTTGTCTGTGCCTCTTTTGCACCAGCGATCACTCTGCACTTCGTCCCCGGGCGTCACAGTGGTTCAGAGAAAGTTCGCGATTTAGGATAGTATTAGAGTACTTATTATATTAGGGCTTACCAATGGCGCCGGTCGTCAATAATGGCCGACAATGGTGTTCCGTCGGTAATTTAAATATAAATTAAAAAATATTTCAATTTGTCTATGGATTTCAGTTCGTCGGTAAATTGTCCGTTGGACGGCCGTAGGTAAAGTGGTCGGAAAAGTCAATGAAATTTTTTTGTGTCGTAGTCCGTCGATAAATGTGGCATCCCGTTTTCCATCTATATTCCGGCGATAATGCCGTCAGGAATCGCCGACGTCCGTCGTTCCATCGTCCATTTCGTCGTAGTTTGAGCGATTTTCTTGTAGTGACTCCTCTTTAAATTTGAAGTACGAATAAAATATAGTGAACTGTCTTTCTGTATGACATATCACTATAGTAACATTAGGTTTAATTATGATAAAATATATATATATATATATATATATATATATATATATATATATATATATATATATATATAGGGGAGGGCTAGAATAAAAACACTCTTAAGTGTATAAAATATAAATGATTTTCATCCCTTAGATCATCAAGATCTACGGTTGATTCGTAATCCTGTTGGATGAATTCGTGGTCCAGGGTTCGAATCCCAAAGGTAGCAAAAAATTATTTTTCATAATTCGTAATTATGTTTGATGAATTCGTAACCTTGTTGGATAAAATTCGTACATTAAAAAACGTTTATATTTATATTTTAAGAAGTGTTTTTACCGTAGCCCTCCCCTATATATATATATATATATATATATATATATATATATATATAGGAAGAGGTTCTAATAAAAACCTCTGTTAAAATGAGAACTAGGAACCTAATCTTGACCATTTAAAATTTAGATCTAGTGGTTAGGATTTAATTATTTAAAATAGACGCCTAATAATTAGTCATTAGTGGTTAGTCACGTTTTTTTCTCTTTTAAGTTATTAGAAGGTTAATTATGTCCTTTTACTATTCTTATTTAATTAATCACTCTAAATTAGTTGGTTAATTTGATTTAGCCGTTTTTTTTTCTAATAATATTTTTAAATTAAAGAGCTTTATTCTTTAAAGTTTCACGTTCCATCTAGGTTTTACACGTTTTTTAATTTTTGTATTTGGTACTCTCTGTGCAATTACTATGAACAACTATGCAATCATAATTTATTCTATGTAACAATAAAAGAATGTTAATTTATTCTATGTAACAATAAGATCATATCTGTGTAATTACTATGAACAACTATGCAATTATAAAAATAAATACTACATAATTGTGCAAGTAAAATTAATCTGTGCAATTATAATTAATCTAAAGGAATATCTGTGTAACTAAAACTCTATTGAACTGTAAAACACATTTCTGTCCAAACGCCACTATTGAACTGTATATTTAATATGTGCACCGAAAACAATATATGTGCAACAAAAATTAATTTATACAACTAAAATTTCACATGTGCAACACAAAACAATTAAACCAACACATTAAAATTGAGGAACAATTGGAATAAATTAATCTATGCATTTATATTTTCACGTATGCAACACACTAAAATAATTATGCAATTTCAATTTCAAATGTGCAACAAACATATTCTAATTGTGCAACAAACATATTTCTATGCACCAAGTTACACTAACAAAATCTTATAGTGAAAAACTTATGTAAATAACCAACACACAATATTATCGATCAACACATATTATTTATTGTGCACAAATTTTAATCTATTCAATTACAAATTCTTTTGTGCAACATTTTAATGCAATCAACGTAGTTACATAGTTGCATAGTTGAAGGTTTCGAAGTTCTGAATTGCATAGTTGAAAGATTAGTAGTTTTTGAGTTGCATAGTTGAAGGATTTGTAGTTGCATAGATGAATGATTCGTAATTGCATAGTTGCATATTTGAAGGGTTTGAAGTTTTGAGGTGCATGGTTGAATGATTCGTAGTTTGCATAGTTAAGTATTTTTGTAGATGCATAGTTAGATGAGATTATTGTGTTGCTCGGTTGTTGTATTTTATTGCTTGGATTTGACCTTGCACATAAGAAAAATTGTGAAATCTTTTAATATGTTGTTGCATAGTTTATTTTTCGTGTTGCACGGATGATTTGTCATGCATATTTGAAAACAATAAATGGTAAAATTAATGTGCGCTAATTACGGAATGAAAGTGTAAAAAAGTTAGTCACAAATCTAAATTTACTTTTTTATCCTTATTCCACTTTTAATTTGCCGTGTAGATTTTTGTTTATCAATTCAAAAGTTAATCTGGGCCTTCCATTTTAATGTAATCAATGGTATATATTGGTTCCTAGTTTTCATCTTAGGGAGGGTTTCTATGTTAACCCCACCCTATATATATATATTGGATGGGGCTATATAAGATGGGAGGAAATACGACGATGAAGCGCAGTCTGTTAGTAAGACGCTTTTCCTCTAACTAATAAATCGGGGGTTCGAGTCACCTAGAAGGCTAGAGTGTGAGTGTGGTTCTTCTTTCTTTGGGTGTAACAAAATTAAAAAAAAAAAGTCGAGGCTTCGATGTCAAATAGCAGCTGCGCATGCTCGCAGGAACCTTTCACCTGCCCAAAATCTATTGTGGAGTACATTTTTTAACTATAAAAATTTAATAAAAGTCAGAGAAATATTTATTTTCGACTGCAGCTCGATTGTCTGATACGTTGCTGTTGTAATTTAATTAGTAGATATAATTATTTAAATATTTATAATATTTATTTTCCAACTTGACCCGTTGAAAACATATTCATAATAAAGAAAATATCCATTTGAAGCCGCAAATTGTGAAACGGTAAATCCTTTTATGACAATACAAAATCAAATTTTCAAGTTGTTGATCATTTTCTTTGTAAGTCAGCCCTTCATATTTCAAATAAATATTGACAAAAAAAAAATCGTAGTCTCGCAGGAATTTGCAAACCGATCAATGCCAATATTTGTAGATTTTATTATAATCTTTTAATTCAATATTTTATTATATTATTGAGCACAAGTCAAACTCAAAATAAATATTGTAAATTAACCGATTCAATTAGCTTGCTAGCATCTAGGTATGATGATTGATGAATCGAATTTGTACCGAATTTCGTTAGACTCATATTCAAATTTAATTTGTTTTGCATAGGTCCAGATCACATCTAGATTACTCAAGTTGAGATTCATATATGACATACTATTTCACACAATTTTGTTTCTGCGGTTTGTAGTTTCAAATGGAGAGCTATTCTTGTTTTTTAACTATAAATTTATTATCCTCTCAAGAAAAGAAAAAACTATAAATTTATAGTATAAGCAAATTTGTACTTTGAAAATATTAGAATTAGAAAATTAAATAAATATTAAAATAATAATAAAATAAAATATATAAATATAATAATATAATATAAATGGATCAGCGGCCCAAATCCAAATCTCAAAAATCAAAACTTATATCCAAATCCAAAATTTAAAATAGGGTTCAAATCCGGGCCCAATAATGGGTCGACATTTTTTAACACCCAAAATTTTGAAAAAATGGACCTGGATGCACAAATTT
The DNA here is from genome assembly GCF_028751815.1 of Salvia miltiorrhiza. Taxonomy (NCBI): domain Eukaryota; kingdom Viridiplantae; phylum Streptophyta; class Magnoliopsida; order Lamiales; family Lamiaceae; genus Salvia; species Salvia miltiorrhiza. The sequence continues at coordinate 37,968,809 of NC_080388.1, forward strand.
GTTTCGAATACGATATCCATTAATTTAGTAGGACTCTGCATTTAATTTTCAGTTAGATTTTTTGCTAAAATTAAATTAAATTTATATTTAATTTAAAATAAAAATCAAATCAAATTAACTAAATAAACCAACCGAATTAACTGAAATTATTTGAACTCAACCCCAAAAAGGTATACGGTTTAGGAGATATTCAAGTCTGAAAAATGATGCTCAAACTGGGCTTCAAATCAGTAGATCCGAAACAAAAATAGGAAAATCATACTTTGACTCGACTAAAAATAGTGAAACTTGGTATAGAGGTCCAAAATATTTAAATTGTTACTCTGTGAAAAAATGGGCTTCGGAGTAGGTGTTTTGGGTTGGCACTTGCCTTCCTAAAGTCGTAGATTTGCATAACCCACTAGGAGGATCACTTGGGCAACATTGAAGTTGAGAAATTTATTTCGGTCATTTTTCTCATCCCAAAATTGTGACGTTTGCGGCTATAGAAAACCGGAAGGGTCTAGTACAACATACTAACATTTTAAAGGTTTTCACGGAACATAACTGGACTTATGCCATTTTGAAGCAAGGGAACATGCTCAAGAACACTGTATGCTAAACAAAATGGAACTTACCCTTGTTGATAACTCTTCACTCTAGCCCCTTTCACTCGCCGCCTTGGCTTAGTTGAAGCCTCAACAGTCAACATGATGCTTTTGAGGTGGTGGAAGAAGTTGCAAGGTATGTGTGAGTGTGTGTTTCGAAATGGAGGGGGAATGAGGGAGACAGAGAGAACTTTCTTTATTTTACTTGTGCTAGGGTTTAGAGTGGAAGACAAATGAATAAAATATGCACTTAATAGGGGGAGGAGGTGGCTGAAAATGAGAGAAAAGAGAGGGAGTCCTTCTCACCAATGCATGTAGTGCCTTAGTGTACTCAACAATGATGATTTTTCCTTCCCCATGCATAGCAATGATAGCCTCTTGGTCTATTTTTTAAATTTCAAATATTGGCTAAAAATTAGCTTACAAATAGCTGAAAATTGGGCTTATAA